>NW_026935523.1:295000-660550 GCF_032062105.1 Saccostrea cuccullata
AAGAAGAAGATTTTTCCTATATATTTCTATGTAAAACTTGGATTCCCCATTGTGGCCCCGCCAACCCCCGGGGGTCATGATTTGTATAATTTAGAATCTACACTACCCCAGGATGCTTCCACATAAGTTTCAGCTTTTCTGGCCCAGTGGTTCTTGAGAAGAAGATTTTTAAAGGTTTTTCCTATATATTTCTATGTAAAACTTGGATTCCCCATTGTGGCCCCGCCGAACCCCCGGGGGTCATGATTTGTATAATTTAGAATCTACACTACCCCAGGATGCTTCCACATATTAGTTTCAGCTTTTCTGGCCCAGTGGTTCTTGAGAAGATTTTTAAAGTTTTTTCCTATATATTTCTATGTAAAACTTGGATTCCCCATTGTGGCCCCGCCCTACCCCCGGGGGTCATGATTTGAACAATTTAGAATCTACACTACCCCAGGATGCTTCCACATAAGTTTCAGCTTTTCTGGCCCAGTGGTTCTTGAGAAGAAGATTTTTAAAGATTTTTCCTATATATTTCTATGTAAAACTTGGATTCCCCATTGTGGCCCTGCCCAACCCCCGGGGGTCATGATTTGTATAATTTAGAATCTACACTACCCCAGGATGCTTCCACATAAGTTTCAGCTTTTCTGGCCCAGTGGTTCTTGAGAAGAAGATTTTTAAAGTTTTTTCCTATATATTTCTATGTAAAACTTGGATTCCCCATTGTGGCCCCGCCCTACCCCCGGGGGTCATGATTTGAACAATTTAGAATCTACACTACCCCAGGATGCTTCTACATAAGTTTCAGCTTTTCTGGCCCAGTGGTTCTTGAGAAGAAGATTTTTTAATAAACCCACCCTATTTTTGTCTTTTCTTGATTATCTCCCCTTGTTAAGGGATTTGGCCCTTCATTTTAACAATTTAAATTCCCCTTCACCCAAGGATGCTTTGTACCAAGTTTGCTCAAAATTGGCCCAGTGGTTCTTGAGAAGAAGTCGAAAATGTGAATAGTTTACGGACGGACGGACAACGGACACAATGTGATCAGAAAAGCTCACTTGAGCCTTCGGCTCAGGTGAGCTAAAAACGATTTAATGCAATCTCCACAAAACTATCGCTTCTGTTCTAAGTCAACTGGACTTTTTATTTGACATCATATTTTCGTCACTTAAACAGCTCTCGTATTTCCGATTTTGTTGGAAACTTCTGAAAAGTTTGGAATCTCGATCACGATGCCTGGGAATGAACCGAGGATAGGGAGTGCAAGTAAAAGTTGTGTTTTTAATAATAAAAAACTGCACTCGCCCCAAAGGTCGCACTGTACAACATACATGTATTTAACATTTTACAGGCATTTGAAAATTTGACTTCAGTTTAAGTCAGGATCCTGGGGCCTGATATAACACAAAATTAACGAGAATGAAGACTGTTTGTTATTTTGATATTACAGAATTAAGGTTCATAAACACTCGGCTCACTCATATAAAATGTTGCTTGAACCTTAATGATTTTCCTAAAAGAATTGCATTTTATAAGAAAAATACGAACAATTATAGCATAGCTTTGGGGGCAAAATTGTACAAATAAGACACACTTCAACTTGGCAAATGTATAAAGGAGTAATAGACATTTATGTTGTGAAGAGTTATCTCTCTTATCAGAGTATCAATGAACCTTAAGGTACAGACCTTTGTTATTTCGGTCTTCCATTCACTCAGATCAAACTTCTGTTTCTTTTTGTCCAGACTCTCCGCACATAGATACTCTCTGTTAAAAACAAACACAATTCAGTCATGATGTAATACAGATACTCTCTGTTAAAAATAAAGACAAAACAGATGTGATGGAAAAATAAAAGTTTATTTAAGTAATGAATTCAATTATTTATTCCTTAAAATTTAATTTTTAATCAGTAAGTATAACAAACAGGGCAATTTCTATCTTCAAAACATCCTCAAATTGTTCCCATTCTTAAAAACATAGGTAATCAAAGATTACGAAGCTCACCTCGACGAATGTTATCAGTTTAAGTAATGCAAATCTCACATCATATTTTCTTAGTATTAAGTATTCATCCCAACAACAATATTCTTGCAAGTTGTGATTAACCCCTTACATGGCATATACACATTTCTATGCGTGTAGCGTGAAAAACATGTATAGTGTAAACAAATATTCATAACTGTTAATACTGCAGATATCAAGGACTTCAAGTTCATTCGGATTGATCTGTTCCCAAAACTTAAACCTTGTCTCTTGTATGGAAATATAGGTCAGATCCAGCATCCGAAGCAAGTCTGATAGTGTCCATCCATAGATGCATCATTCATGCAAGTTTGGTTTAGCTAGGGCTTATAGTTACTTGGGAATGAAAATGTAGGTCAGATCCAGCATCCGAAGCAAGTCTGATAGTGTCCATCCTTAGATGCATCATCCATGCAAGTTTGGTTTAGTTAGGGCTTATAGATACTTGGGAATGAAAATGTAGGTCAGATCCAGCATCCCAAGCAAGTCTGGTAGTGTCAATCCTTAGATGCATCATCCATGCAAGTTTGGTTTAGCTAGGGCTTATAGTTACTTGAAAATGAAAATGTAGGTCAGATCCAGCATCCGAAGCAGGTCTGGTAGTGTCCATCCCTAGATACATCATCCATGCAAGTTTGGTTTAGCTAGGGCTTATAGTTACTTGAAAATGAAAATGTAGGTCAGATCCAGCATCCGAAGCAGGTCTGATAGTGTCCATCACTAGATGCATCATCCTTGCAAGGTTGTTTAAGGTAGGGCTTATACTTACTTGGGAATGAAAATGTAGGTCAGATCCAGCATCCGAAGCAAGGTCTGGTAGTGTACATCCCTAGATACATCATCCATGCAAGTTTGGTTCAGGTAGGGCTTATAGTTACTTGGGAATGAAAATGTAGGTCAGATCCAGCATCCGAAGCAAGTTTTGTAGTGTCCTTTCCTAGATGCATCATCCATGCAAGTTTGGTCCAGGTACTGCTTATAGTTCCTTGGGAATGGACCTGCTCCAAAAACTTTAACCTGGTCACTCATCTAGAAAATGTAGGTCAGATCCAGCATCCGAAGCAGGTCTGGTAGTGTACATCCCTAGATGCATCATCCATGCAAGTTTGGTTCAGGTAGGGCTTACAGTTACTTGGGAATGGACTTGCTTCTAAAACTTTAACCTGGGACGCCGACGCTAACGCCGACGCCAATGCCGGGGGGTATAGCATAAGCTCATCTCGACTTCGTCGAGGTGAGCTAAAAACATCTGATACGTTTTTGATCTTATTGTAGATTTAATTGAGAGCGTTTCAACAGCCCATGTTATTGTAGACTTACTTGAGAGCGTTTAAACAGCCCATGTTATTTCCGCCCATGGAGTCAAAGTAGCGGATCATCTTCTTTTTGAAGTCAATCACCTGCAGAAGGAATCCAAATCAAACTTTGAAATGAACAGTGATAGATATAATGGATATATATGGTTCAAACTTCAAACTGAAGAAACAAAAAATTCTATATATTTATAAATAAGCTACTTCAAGTACATGAAAGTTTTGTGATGCCCTTAGGACTATATTGTATAATGACCAATATCTGCCCCACCCCCAAATCAAAATGTAATTTAGAAACCAGACTGGGGGATTATTAAGATTAAACTTATTGTTAGAACATTTATCAATTCATTCTAAACAGAGGCTGCAAAATCAATCAGTATCAGATCTATAAATCCCTAATTCACTCTAGCAGCACTTATCCAGAAATTTTCCTGAAAAAACCTAACTAGGCACCCCTATGTCATGACGTCTACAGACTGAAATGTAATCACTTTTCAAGGGACAGAACAATGTTCACAACCTTGTCAGGTCTTTAAAATAAAACAAGATGAGATTCACTCACCGCTAGACACCAGTGCATGCCCAGATGTACCGGGATCAGGATGTAGTCTTTAGAGAAGATGTCCACTCTCCTGGTCCACCGCCTGACAGAGTCGTGACCTTGACTCATGACCTTGGGATAAAAGAAGGTGTTGAACGCGTACACCTTGGGTTTACCATCCGCCTCCCCTCGCTCCACCAGCTGATTCATGTAGAAGTTTATGATCTGTCAGAATTCAAATAAATGTTAATGATTTGTAAAAATTCAGATGACTTCTTATTTGTAACACATGGACAAGTTTAATTCCAAACTGTAAGTTGATAAAAACAGGATAAAGTTTTATCTAAAAACACTGCTAAAATTGTTATTCAAATACAGTAAAACTTGTTTAATACGCACACGGATATTGTGAATTCACGGATATAGCGAAGTCATTTTGGATCCCCAGCTATATAAATTTAATAAATTTCTTATACGGTTATAACGAATTACGGATATAACGAAGTAATTTCAAAGGTCCCAGCGACTTCGTTATAAGCGAGTTTTGCTGTATCACAATAAGAGGCCTTTGGGCCACATTGCTCTTACTAACAAAGTCCTTGATATAGCTTACAATACCAAGACTGTTTTAGCCACCAGTATAATGTAGCTGTAGCTTCATTATATTGTGCTTTGTTTTAAAAACAGTGGACTTCTGTACACCATTTCTTCCATGTCAAGGCCCTATATTGCATCTGTGGGGTCATAATTTTAACAAATTCAAATCTACCCCGTAACTTCATAGTTATGATTACTCTTTGATATAACTGGCACAATCAATACCTTAATGTAAATGCTGATCCATAGTTTTATTCCTCATCATATAGCCAACTGAATCCTGCCATGTCAACTTATTTGTTTATAACATACACTAGGACACTTATTTTACCTCATTATTTAGCCAGTTAAATCCTGCTAGTGACTCCATGTCACACCAACTTATTTGTTTATAACCTACACTAGGACACATATTTTACCTCATTATTTAGCCAGTTAAGTCCTGCCAGTACCATATCACGTCAATTTATTTGTTTATAACCCTACACTAGGTCATTTATTTACCTCATCATTTAGCCAGTTAAGTCCGGCCAGTGACTCCATGTCACGTCGCCGTATCTGTAGTTTATATCCCTCCACCAGCACCTCATCAGCTGGCTGGGATCGTAATGCATTGTTAACGACCTGAAGCATCTCGTCAGTAAGTTCTGAAAAATAAAAAAAATCATTTATTTAAAAATGTGAAAACGCTTCTCTAAAATCAGAATTTCTCATGTTCAAGATCTGCAAGCCTTATTCACAGCTACAGTAGTTGTTTCTTAAAACAAACTCTGCAACTCAATTTCTTGAATCTTGTGGCTCCCTTTGCAAAATATTTTCAAAAGCTCTGTTTGGCATTGACTAAAAATAAAGCCAGCCATCTTCACTCAATTTCAAAAAAATTAACTTGAGAATATTAACACTGATTTTTCCTGGTTTAATATTGAAAATTTTTCTTTTTATTAGAAAATGTATCAGACAATGAGTGTACCTGGACTTGTCTTTAACAAATTGAACCTGAGAATAATAACACTTATTTTTCCTGTTCTAGTATTAAAAACTTTTCTTTTAAAAATGTATCAGGTAACCTGGGAATGGCTCTTCTTTCTCGGGTTCGACAGGTAAATCCTCGACGACGGCGGGCTCCGCGTCATACAACCTCAGTCTCTGTCTGACCTCATTCTCCAGTAAACGGTCCTTCTTTAAATGCTACAAACAGAGAATTAAATAAACTGTCATATCACTTATTTTTAAGACGTCAAATTTTCATGGATTTAGTAAAAGATCTTTATTTGAGGGGATTAAGATTTCATTGTAAGGGGATTGAAGAAAAAAAACCACAAAACTGTTATTTAAAACTTTAGCATTTCATTTGGGAAATAAATTTGTGGGCCTTGTCTTACCATAAATATAACAAAAATTAAACCCCCAGGAAAATTAGTAATTTTACAGTAGTAATGCAAGACTTAACAAGTTTTCTCAAGTGCACTTTGCATTAGAATCTGGACCCATAATATAAAGACACTGTCAGAATCTCTCCTTCTTTGTAAAGTTATCCAACAGTGACTGCAAAAGCTATTGAAATTGTTGTTCCAACAGTATTCAATCTTTTGTCTTCAATTTAAAATTTCATTTTACCTTTTCTTCGTAAAATTTCTTTTTGATTTCCGCCTCTTCTATCTTCCTATGAGCTTCTCGGTTTGCCCGTGAATACTGCCGCTCCCTGAAATATAAAGATCTCTCTATACAATAAAGTTAAACTCAGAGATAAATACACAAGGTTATTGTACAAATAAAGTACCATTTATAACATAATATAGTAGCTATAATAGAATAAGAATCAACTTCTCTGAAGAGAAATGTATTAGAAATTACCATCAATCTAATGTAACCACAAACTAACAAATCTACGATTTTTTCCTATGACAGAAAATTACTAAAGATTACATCTATATTAACTTACAAATCTACAATCCACTCCTCTTATAGATTAACATCAATGTAAACACAGACTTACAGATCTATGATCCACTCCTCTGACAGATATTTACTGGACTGGAAGTCTGGACTGCACGGCCGCCTCCACTGTTGCTGCCTTTGTCTGTTAATTGGACTCCTGTTATTACAATAGTTCCTTTATTACAATATTTATGTTATTACAATTCCATTATTACAATAATTCCATTATTACAATAATTCCATTATTACAACAATTCCATTATTACAATAATTCCATTATTACAATAATTCCATTATTACAAATATCCTTTATATGAGAAAGATAACATTCTGTTACAAATATTGCATTTTTTGTGATAATGACTTATTCAAAGGACTTATTACATTCAATTCTATTACAGATATTGCAATTGACTTCTGAATTTAATTGTTGTAAAGTCCACAGAGATTTGTAATAAACCTAAACCATGTTACAAAGAATCTCTAACTGTTTATTTTGAAATACAGGGTAAACACTGAATTTATCAGTTTAAGTGAAGAAATGATTAATATCATAATGATAGGTTAATAAGTTACAATCTCAATTTATGTGAATTCCATTACACTGTATTGGTTACAATTACCTTGAGAGATCTAAATGTGACCTTGAACTTTGGGGAGCACTGCCATTGACTGTAAACAAAACCAAAAGGAACTCATTAATCAAAATAATACTTGTATATCTTTCTTCATGAACAGAAAACAATTCTTTAATTTAATTTAACAGAATTTTCAAAATACCCACATTTCAGGAAATCATTTCTTTAAAAAAAATTCAAAAAATTAATATCATGGTGAAAAAATATCCATTAAAATAAATTTAATTAAAATAAAACCCTTCAAATGCATTTCTTTAGAAAAATTAATAATAAAAATTAATATTATAGTGAAAAAAAAAATCCATTGAAATAAAACCCCTACCGATAGGAGAGATGACGATAGGGGAGGTCACTCTGGGTTCATCATCGGCTATACAGATAACCTCCTCCTCATCTTCCAGACAAATGACGTCATCGCTACCAGACTGCGATAAATCCCGCTGCTCCGCCGCCAGCGATCGCCGCGGAGATACAGAGACAGGCGGGCGGGGAGATCGCTGGTGCTCGTAGTCTGTACTCCGGGGCGGTGTAGGGATACGTGTTTTCTGTGTGGGAACTATTTTCTGTCTGTGTACCTCTGGTTGTCGTGTGATGGAGAATAGTTCTATAGAGGAGTTGCTGCCCGATATACTGCCTTCAGTCCTAGAGCTAAAAATAGACAGCCAATAGAAATAAACTATTCTGACAGCTGACCTCTGTGACAATTACAAGGCTTTAAAATTTCAAAATTATGGTTAATAATTACATCAACACTGTTAACTTATTTCATAGTATCTTTATTTCAGCAAGTCAATTCTTGGGTAATTTTTTTTCAACATCATTTTCCACTTAGAAAACTAATTAGCTTCTAACCTTTTTCTAGAATTTTAATTAATAATTTTTAAGGCAGCTTTGCATATAAACCAACTGATCATGAAAAGGTTTTTGACAAGTTAAAAATACTAAATCCTTAAGGTTATGAATGTAATCGAGCACAGTAGCAGAAATACCCATAATGCATCAGATGTGACGCGGCACTCAGTCCGTCGGGGGAGTATGAGGACTTCTCCAGGGGGAGTTTGGTAAACTGCTGTAACAGCTGCTGGTACTTCTTCTTCTCATCCAGTCTTACGCACTACAGAAAAAATCAAAGGACTGAGAGTACTGAGACAGTCTTACACACTACAGAAAAAATCAAAGGACTGAGAGTACTGAAACAGAATAACACACTATTGAAATAAAAACATCAAAGGACTGAGAGTACATGTAAAGCTGTAAACTTAAAAGCCTGTTTTACTATAATTACCCCCAGCACTGTAAACTTAAGCCTGTAATTACAAACAGAGCTGTAAATTTACAATCCTGTTTTACTGTATTAGCATGCAGACCTGTAAACTTTTAAGCCTGTTTTAAAGCTGTAAATTAATACCTCTAAAGCTGTAAATTTCTGTCGAGGTGGACGGGTGAACAGTGATCTGTCTTCATGGCGTTTTGGTTGTACAGTGTCAAAATCTCTTATCCTGTGCCAAATATCTAAATATAGAACAGAAAATTCAAACATTAAATAAAGTTATGAGCCTGACTAAATAAGCAATTCTTTGCCATTTCATCAGTACACTTTAACCTTGAATTTTCAATAAAGTTATCGTAAGTGGGGGGGGGTGTACTACATGTAAGTGGAGGATCTATAAGGAGTGGACTGACTCACCTGAGTGGTCTGTCTGGACTGAGGTTGAGGTCTGTGTGGTAGATCTATGAGGAGTGGATTGACTCACCTGAGTGGTCTGTCTGAAGGATCTGAGTGGGTTGTGTGGACTGAGGTAGAGGTCTGTGTGGAGGATCTATATGGGTGGATTGACTCACCTGAGTGATCTGTGTGAAGGATCTATAAGGGGTGGATTGACTCACCTGAGTGGTCTGTCTGGACTGAGGTAGTGGTCTGTGTTGACTGAGATGATGAAGTCGTCTGGATGGTAGAGGTGGGGTGAAACGTTGATTTTCTACTAGATCTGTTGTCAGACTAAATAAAAGAATAAAAATATTGACAGAAATAATAATTTTTTTCAATTCAACATAATTGTATGCACTTCAGTATATCTTCCTATAGATGGAGTGTGAAACTCTGTAATAGGGTAAATTTGACCTTGATCTGTGTCTGAACCCCTTCTGATGCCCTGGCAAGGGTATTACGAACTGGCTGATCATTCCCATTGGTTGCCTGGAAACCTGACTTTTTCACTCCATCCCCTGGTGTCTTGAACCTGTCCACTGTGGCACTAACTCTTGAGGTCACTTGTTGACCTTGACCCGGTTGACCCCCAGGTGCCCCTGTCCTTGACTCCCCATTGGGCTTCTCCCCATTGGGAGCCTTCTTAAAGAAATAATGCTCCGACCAAGCCTTCTTCCTCGAAAACCAGTCTGCCATCTTTTGATAGGGATTGGCAATTAATGTGTTCAGATCTGAAAATAGACATGCAGCGTCTATAATGAATGTGTTACTTAATGTCTAAAAATAGAGTGTCTACTCTAAATGTGTCAATAAGTCAAAATAGATATATAAATGAAAGAAACCAATCAAATTCTTGGTAAGAGATTATTTCACATTCCAAAATTTCCCTGCAACATACTAGCATTTAGGGGTGAAATGATGCGACTTCTTCGAGGTTCGATACGCATCGTGTAATTTTTTCTCAGTTCGTCTTTTTTGATACATGTACAATACATTTTTGATAGAAGGGAACAAATTCAACCATTGTTTTATGCTTTCTTTGACAATATGAAGTCACATAATTTACTTGCAAAATGACTAGATGAAATTAATTAAATTGATTTGACTATCAAAATAATTTTACAAACCATCAGTCCACAACAAATATACTTTTTACTTAATCATACTGAGAAATGTGTTTATAACTTATGTCTAAACTGACGATCCCAACCAAAAAATAAACCACCCAGAATGGAGATTTTGTACCGTGTATCAAACCGAGAAAAATACTGTGGTGAATCACTACCGTGGTGAACTGTTTCATCCCTACATGCTAGAAGACAAGATAAAGAGAAAATAAACTGTATTATAAAATAAGGGGCTTCATATTTTAGCAGCTTTGGCTCGGAGAACAATGCGCAAATTTATAAATACCGTTAAAAAATCATTTATCCACACAATATAAAGCGCGAACATGTGTAGCGCTAATTCCAGTGGTTGCACTAAATTTTGAATACGCCAATTTATGTACAAAAACAGTATATAATATTTCCAGATTACAAATGTAACAATGAGTTCGTACAATTGAGAGTAGACGTCTGGGGTCCAAATTTCCGCGCTCTCTTAACTGAGGTCACAATGACATCATCATCATCTTCGTCTGGCTCCACCCTGCAGAAAAAAAAATTAAAATTAAACCTCAATTCACCATGTTTGTGTTTTTTATCATGGTCTGACTCCATCCTGTGGGAAATAAACTTCTGGTGAGAAAAATCTCCCAATATTTCAACCCCTTTCCATATAATTTTCTAATCTTCAATGTTTTAAAAATCTTAATTGTGTAATTGTAATTTTGTTGAAGTTGATTGTCATTAGAGAAGAAAACACTTTAATTTTCTGAAGTAGTGATAATATATAATACAAGGTAGTAGATTGATATTTAAAAAAAACACCTACAAATAGTTTTTTTCACAACAAAAGCCAAGAATTAAGAACTTCAAAAATTATTGTTACGCGCAATCTCCCCCAGAAAATTTTCAAAAGTGGCATGTATGCATTTGGGTCCATTTCATTTTCATTTTGGTTCCATTTGGGTAAATTGACGTGCAGCTGATAAACAAAGTGTAACGTGCATTTTACGCTGAAAAATTACTATATGTACGCCAAACATGCTAAAGTGTTACTTTTTGTGCCCGCTGAAAAAATATTTCATGTACTTAAGAAAAAAGTTTGATAAAATACTGAAATCAAACAACTTTTTCATCAATTCTAAAAAGCTATATAGTAAATTTTGACTATATAGCTAAATCAAGAAATTGAACTGGACCTAAAACAGTCAGGGGTGGTACTGAAATCAGTCATTTTTGAAAATGATGGATAATGGTCATTTCTTCTAAGTATCTAATGTACACAATTTTCTGATTTTTGTAAATATGACGTCTTTTCATCATATTTCCATTCTCAAGTCAATTTTCCCATCCCATTTACTACAGTAATTAGATATAGTAAACTATCCTGCCATAGACCCTTGTGTAGAGAAACATCTTGACAAGTAATTGAAACCAAAATAATTTAGTGCGCCCCGTAAAACTAATGAGATAATTAAGTGCGCCCAGACCTAACAATTTGATAAAAAATGATGAAAAACAGTCATTTTTAATATCAGAGATAACTCTATTTCTAAAATAAATTTCAAAATAGAAATGACTGTTTTTCATCATTTTACTAAAAAATGATGAATTTCCATCATTATTAAAAATCAATTTAATGACTGTAAATCATCATTTTTAAAAATGACTGATTTCAGTACCACCCCTGACTGTAAAAGAAGTTTTTTTTTGTTTCACTACACGACGATGGTCGGACTAGCCTACAGTTTTAACAAACGTAACAGTATGCAGTTCTTTTCATTTTCTTCTTTCATCTTTTCATTCATCAGTTTAATCCAATAACACTGTTATGCTGTTCTACTTTTATAAAATCAACTCCCGAAATAGGTTTATAGCTGAAATGTACAAACTTAGCAAGCAATCTGAGGAAACTCGAAATGATAATACAAACCCCTCGCTTATACTCCTTTTTCGTTTTCGATTTGATGTCACATTACTGTCACAAGAACAATCACTGAACACTAGTGTTTTTATCTTATTGGTAAAGGACTTAATCATTTCCAATCGCAACTTTTTAAATTATTTTCCCCGGGAAAAACCATGAATGTTTTCAGCCCTAGGTTATCTTTTCTTGGCTGCGTTCTCTCTTTGTCAAGTCATTCAATGATTCGGTGCATAAAATTTGAAGAGGAAGGCGATAAAAGTAGTACGTTTTTAACCGGATTCCGAAAGTCTCAGTTATTAATCGAATTTCTCATAAACATAACTTGATATATTTTCCAGGAGATATCATATTTATATTCATGTGAAATATTTAAATGTAATTATATTCTCCATACTAACTTCCGTGGTCAACAAAAACACAGTAAGTATTAGGTGCTTGTTTCTGTAATATATGCTCTAAATGCTATATACAGTGATATTCTTATTCCGGGGGGGGGGGCATAAATATTCAAATTTAAGATTTTAGAAATAGAAATGTCTGTAAAAAAAAAAAGAAAAGAGGTAAAAAAAAATGGATTCAAAACTGATTGAAAATGGCCATCACAACCAAATGGTCGGGCACAAAGTGAAAAATACAACACCCAGGCACGGATCCGGATTTTTCCCAAATGGGTCTAAACACAGTAAAAAAAAAAAAAAAAAAAAAAAATCTGGAAGGAAACAAATGAAAAACTCGTCCGAACGTGAAAGGGAAATGGGAAAACTTAAAAACCTTCATGTGTATGACTTTTCATACCAACTAAACAAGGGTCCGTGTTTTCGGGGGTGGGGGTGGGAGTGGGGTCTATGGTCAAATTCTTTACCGTGTACACTTAATTCCATGGAGGTGGAGGGGGCTCTGCCACTACAGATTTCAAGAAGCATAAAAAGTTAAACCTGTAATATATACATTGCAGACTATATGTACGATCGACTGACCGGCCATTATTAACATTATTAACACAGAGAAATTCTACGGATTGACAGACTCTGTGGTGTCTTTCTTATCAATGAAAATAACGACTTCTATACATGTAAATTTTTATGCCAAGTTGAAGTCAACAGCAAATGTTAAACCCGCGACAGGGAATAGTTCTTGTCAATGGTTTGATAAAAGAGCTATATCCCATTCAGAACCAGTAGCTAGATTAGCGTTTTTTACACTAAGGAGTGATTATGGTATTTTACTTTTACTTTGATGTTTCAGCATTTGTGTTGTATTTATCAAATTTGACATCTCCCCCCCCCCCCCCCTTCGTTCCACAGTATCAAAGACGGTATTGGGAGTTATATGTTTAGAGTAGAGATAAAAGCTTAGACATTTCTTGTCCTGAGAATTCTGTGAAAATTTATTTCAAACAATCTTCCTTTTATGTTGCATTGGAGTTTCGTATTCTTTCATTGGTTATCTTTATAAATGTGAACGGAGTTTAGGGGAAAGAGAGATGTGATGTGTGTATCAGAGTTGATAGTCTTAGCGATTAAACGTAACCTTTGGAATTCTATGAATAAAAAGTGAAAACGAACACATGTAGTGACGAGTAATACCAGGTATTTTGAAGGATATTTTCCATCGCCACAGTTGGTGGAGAATCCTATAACTGGTGGAATTCATGGAATATGGTCCTAAAAATGACTTCAAAAAATGCCGGTCACGAGACAACAGGCACTGCAACAACTCGAACCAGTTGAAGTGACCATAGACAGAGAAACATGTAACAACAGATCCAAGCAGAACGAACTGGAAGATAGAAATATGGCAACTGAACTTAATGTTGTCCCAACGTAAAGCTCAGCAGCTAAAATTGACACCATCATTTAGTTGGCAGTATAATTATTGGGCCAACATTGGCCCAATATAAATATCCCATCTTTGAAACACCTAAACAAAAGATCATTCGTCCTAGCATCGGGCCAACGTTGGGCCAACATACTACTACCTTGATAAGTGTTTTACAAATATTGGACCAACGTTGGGCCAACATGCTACTACCAACTCGATAAGACACTTTCTTGAAGGGTGTATTACAAACATTGGACCAACGTTGGACCAACAATACTATTACAAACTTGATAAGACACTTTTTAAGGACGTATTACAAACATTGGGCCAACGTTGGGCCAACATACTACTACCAACTTGCTAAGACACTTTCTGAAAAGGTGTATTACAAACATTGGGCCAACGTTAGGCCAACATACTACTACCAACTTGATAAGACACATTCTTTATTGGTGTATTACAAACATCGGGCCAACGTTGGGCCAACATCAACATTCCTCCTTCCTTGGAAAGTAAAGTGAATGGAAGTTGCTAACGCTAGACCAACGTTGGGCCAACATAGGAATTCTGTCATGGTCGAGAAGGTTGGCATGGTAACATTGGTTCAACGTTGGCCCAACGCTGTTCCCCCAACGCCAACCATACAACCTCTTGCCAATGTTGGCCCAACATAGTCATGCTATCTGGGTAGTTTGTGCTTAAAATAAAAGTGGCTCGACTTTTACATACACGAAAACAACGAAATGGTATAATCATACAACTTTTGTTTATCTGGCACTTATATTGTGCAGTCTTTTTTTGCTTTTCAGTGCAGGAAAAGTTCCCATATCTTAGCTTCGCTTAACTCAATTTTTCTGTATGAAACAGATATCTTAAACATGTTAAAGGAAACACATGATTTTGTCTCATCATGTAACTTTTATAATAAAACTATCAATAATTTGGTACTTTATTATTAAAAATGGATCATTTTTAATTAAAGAATATGTCTGGACACAAATAGAAGTCTTTTCATTGTGTACTCCTTAAAAATGTCACAAACCTTCTGAATATATATACATCGGTTAAGAACCCATTGCGAATGTATGTAGAATGCAGCCAGTGCAGTGAGAACGCAGTAAATGCGCTGTAACAACTCCTAGTTTATAACAGGCCTAGAAATCCCCACGGAAGCACAGTAAATCACCGAGAGAACTCAGTGAAAGTGCAGTAAATCGGAGCGAGATCACCACAGAAACGCGTTGGTCGTCGTAGGGACGCCATAACATCTTAGAATTGTGAAAATTTTACAGAAATTTGTTCAATTTCCCTACGAGCCCAGGGCGTTTTTACAAATTTAACAACGCTGTAATAACTCCTTGTGGACGCAGCTTGTTGTGACAAGACCTTTATTGATCATGTTATGATTAGGGTAGGGCTCTCGGTTTACTGCATACTTTATCCTTGAAAAAAAACTTTATCTCCATAGAGTTTTAAAAACACCCTTTAAGGCATTGCCAGGCAGATCGCCAAAGCACAAACTACATAAAACCGAAAGTAATAGAATTTTTTTCTCTATATACTTCAGAGTATCTGGGTGTAGAGGACCTTTAATATTTCATTATTTATATTATTGTGCTCCAGTATGTACATGTACAAAGAAAATTACCATTTGATTCGGGGTGGGGGATATTGAAAAAGGAATGTTCAGTTCGGTTTCATTGTAAATCATTTATAATTAACCACTTTTGGCAGGGTAAAAGATTAATTAATAACTAGAGAAGAAATAAGCAAAAAAAAAATTATCAGTTTAACTCATTATGCAAATTTTATCTGTTTAAACAGCTCCGGATGCTCATGATGGCTGGTTTATTGGCGGAAAATATACTAATGGCAGATGGAGATGGGCAAATTACTCTAGGATGACATATAAACTTTCCTTTAACCTATATAGGTTCCGTGGGTATGAGTCGTTTGGGTCGCCCACAGTCGACCGTGGTTAAATACGCAGTCATTTTTAAAAGAAATCTTCAGTGGGGATCCGTAGATGCCCGTCAACGATCAAGTATGGGATACATATGTGAAAATCAATGTAGAAACATTATTTTCCCTGTGCTTTAAGCTGACACTATAGGGAAAGCAGTTGGAAGATTTGAAGCACACAGTTTTTTTTACATACATGTAAAAATGTAAATAAATGCATGCATATTCAATAATTTAAATCTTCATCATCGTAAGCTCACTGATCCGAAGGCTCAACAGAGATTTTCTGGTCAACATTTGTCCGTTGTCTGTGGTTGTTGTCTTTGAAGCAAAATTTTCACATTTTCATCTTCTTCTCAAGAACCACTGGGCCAGTTGCCACATAGTACCTTTAGGTGAGTGGGATTCAAGTTTGTTCAAAGGATTGACCATGTCCTCTTCCAACTGGAGATAACTGTGAAAAGACGTCAATGGTTATCTAACAACCAAGATATATAACAAGTTTGGCTTTCCAGAAAGCCCGAAATGTCATCTCTTTGGCTTCATTAATGTCACAGAATAAACAGTGGAGTGTAACTTTTTTCTCAGCTATTACAGCTTTTTCTAGGGAAGGGGAGTGGCAGCTTACCTGAAATATTTCAAATTAGAAAAAAGGGTAGTGATCAAACTCCAAAATCCTATATTGTGGACGAGAAGGGAATATTTTCCCTTTTTTATATTTCGAAAAACAAATTCATTTTGATAGTGCATGACTATACTCGAACAAAAAGTGTGGATAAGGGAGGGGCTGGCATTGAACAATTACAGCAGTACAAAGTTAAAAGGTAAGGTACACAGATTTGTAGATCTGATTTTCTAAAATTGTCTAAATAATATCATGATTCAAAGCATTTCACATTGCACGAAATATAATAAAATAATGCATTTCACAGAATCTTACTCTGACAACAGACAAAAGCGCTAACTTAAATAATCTCAACTCTTTCCAAAGACTTCTCGTAAACTTCCCATTCCTTTAAGTGATATGAGCATCGAACCCCTTGGGTTATAAAGGGGGAAATGAACTAAACTTACATAAAAAAGTTAACTATTCAATATCAACTTTTAACAGCACTGGCGGTTTAGAGGATGCCCAGGCTCACCGTTTTTTGGTCCAAAATATACAGCAGATTTAACAATTAAAACATTTAAATTTCTGTGTGGATTTGGCCCCCTACCCAATGCCCACATGCTTTTAAGCATAAGTAAGTAATAATTTAAATGCTATCGGCTAAAATCAAGCATTTACAAATTATCTGAAAAAAACTAATTTGCCAACCCCGAACTTACGGCTGTTTTCGGAATATACAGTTTTGTGCCATTAGTGATCGACCGTCCAAATTCACGCGTGTTTTTTTGTGTTTTAGTAAACTTTATCTGCATACTAAACATATGAACAATTCTGTATTATAATTTTGGCTTCATTTCAATAATTACTATATAGGAGGGGTGAATTGATGACATTTTGCCATTAATGCAATTAACACTGCATAAAGAAAATAATTGCAAGTTCTTTAATGATAAGCATGATAAGTCCTTAAAAAGAAAAGATTAGACATGCAAGAAAATACTCATAATGATTCTTCTTCTGTGATCTTTCTTGCAATGTTTGTAGTTTTTTTATATAGACATTAATGTATCCGCTTATAACTTGTGCTTTTAATTTCGGATTTTTTTTTACTCTTAATACATTCGATTAATCAGACTTGTATAACTACGTGTTCTTTCAAAATATGACACCGCGTTATGTACCAAAAAATTAAAGTTTTCAACATTAATTCCTATTAGATAGTACTGCGATTACTTATGTGAAAGTCTTAAATTTAATGTTGTTTTTCTGTGAATTCTTGGATCCACGCCTCGGCTGCAGAGGATCTTTACACGCGCGCTGACCTAGTAGAAGATTCTATCGAGTTCTGTCTATCATTTAGGTAATAGCCAAGAAGCATGCTGTGTATATTTTGAAGAACTCCCATCATCAAGGCGATTGTGTGTGTCGGACTCTCTCTGATTTCTTTGCAGCTTGTTTTCTTTATCAATAATAACTTGCAGATCACTCATTGTTTACATCTCTATATTTAGAAAATGGCATCATCGCGTCAAACTGACTCGTCAGTGATCCTCGGGTGGCCTCGCACTTCTTGTATGTAGCGTAGTGGAGTCAGCCGAGGATTGCCGATTGACAAATGGCAGCTTACACTGGGACTTCACATCCGGAAATCAATCTTAATGTGTCATCTCTCGTGAGAGATGACAATAAACGTGATGACTTTAACTTTTCTTTCTTCGACTTCGTGGCGCAGTGGTTAGAGCGTCTGCTCTAGAGTCGCGAAGTAAGGAGTCAATCCTTACGTCGGGGGTTCGAATCCCACTGTGAGACGTGGAGACCGGTCCTTCGGATGAGACCGTATAAACCGAGGCCTCGTGTCGCAGTAGGTGCAGGCACGAAATAGATCCCTCACTGCTCAAAGGCCCTGAGTGCCGAGCATAGGACAAAATTTGTAGCCCTCCACCGGCATGTGGTGGCGTCTCCACATGAGTGAAATATTCTCGAGAAGGACGTTAAACAACATACAATCAATCAATCAATCTTCGACTTCCCTTACTTATGCAGCAATATACCGTCATCACCTTCATACGGAGTATATATATCTCAGTTGATTCGATACACAAGAGCATGCTCTACGTATGAACAATTTCTAAAACGAGGTAAACCATTGACAAATAACTTGGTGAAACAAGAATATAAGCAGTCTCGTTTAAAGTCATCATTTTGTATGTTCTATGGTCGATACAATGACCTCGCCAGCAAATATAATTTATCATTGAGTCAAATGCTGACTGATGATTTGCATACAAATTGTTAATCCATTATTTATACACTGAATTGACGACCGATTTTTCCGTTATTTTCTTCAAGATCGTAACACGGCTGGTGCGACCGGTCAGCAGGGGATGCTCACTCCTCCATTGCACCTGATCCCACCTCTGATGGTTTGGAGGTCCGTGTTTGCTGTGCTTCTATTTTGTATAGTTTTATAGACTTTGACATTGAACATTGTTTGTTATATCCATATCCTTCTTTAAGGCATGTCACTCGTCAGTTTTTTAGAAGCTGTTCACGCAGACCCTCTTGCTTCAAAACTATATTAAAATTCAATTTTTATGACTATTTGAATTCAACAATGTTAAAGTTTTCACATTCAACGAAAAAACTTCTTTAAAAACTTACAAAGCAGCAAGATTTATTAGAAACTATTTCTTGTGGCAGAAGTATATTTTGCTAATAATTCTGAAAATCTGCACATTTTTTAAATTTAATACCTTGGAACCTTAGCCTCACATATTTTACAATGAAGATATGTCAAATAATTCTAAATGAAATTTATACCATTTTTCGTTTGAAAATCACATATTTTGACCAATATTTCAAAATTAAAACTCTTGACATCAAATTTTTCTTTCATTATTTAAAGTACTCGATACTTTTGACTGATCAGCACTTAAGTCGTTAACAGTTTGATTTAAAAAAAAATGTTTTATTGCATATTGTTTTTCAATACCCCCAAATATGTTCCTTTTTAGTGCAAAAGTTCACACAATAATAAACGTGCATTAATTTGCAAGATTTCTTCAACGATAAATAATATTCAAACTATTTTACGTAAAATAAGATTAAATTTATTGCCATGGTAACATCTGATAAAATATAATAATGGATAAAGTAATAAACCAAAGAGTTAAAAAAGTGCAAAAAGGTCAACTTATTTGTACCATAGATCGGTAAGATGCACACTGACCTCCTATTTTCTCTGCGATTTTGAGTCATACTATATGAGTACTTATCCAAAATAAACTTCTCAAAAATGCTTGATTTAACAAGTATCACGAGTGACATACATTAACACAAAAAAGATTCAAAAGTTGCTTGACGTGCATAAAAAAAGGGAAAAGTCACTTAAATGCATTTTAGCAAATGAAGTCCTGAAGGGTTATTGAGTGTCCATATGGAAAGTTCCAGTGCTGCCAGTGACATTGTATGTCCCGTCTATTTGTCTTCCATCATTGCTTATCCGACCAATATATTTCACACCGTGGGCGCCAACATATTGCTTCATGAACTGGACAGACCCGCTGAACCTATCCCACATCCCATTAATTATGAAATTCCCAATGCCGTCAGTGCCTTCGCCTTTCAGGGACCCGTCAATGTGTCCGAGAAAAAGTTGTATAGTAAAAGGATAACGCTTGTTATTCTGTGTGTAATGTCCTTTCCATACCCCAGATTTGGCTGAGATTGACTGAAAAAACAAACAAAATTTCAAGACTATATCAATAAGAGGCGGATCCGAAACCAGTAGATGTCAATGCGAGCAAATCTTGAGATACATTTATAGAAGAACACCCAGAAGTTTTTGGAACAGGCTACATTGCGGAAGTTACAATTTACTAGTATTTCTGTAATAGAGACATTTATTTGTCTTTATTGAGACTGTAATTGGACCCATGCAGAACCTCTAACATGCTAAATCAGTAGTCTACCGATTGCGCTAAAGGATTAACCCCTTAATATAGGTTCGTAGGAAGCTTTGTATCTGCATTACCATATAGACAATGTATACTACTTTAATACAAGTGCTATTAATAATAATACACCAATGTAGGCAAACTTGCTTATCATGATTAAGCAAGCAGTACATTATTGTATGTTCGCTAAATACCTTACGACAGAGAAGATTCAAAGAGATTGACTAATTGATGAACGTCGACTGAATAATTGATAAATGTCGACTGAATGATTGATGAAAAGTGACTGAATGATTGATGAACGTTCACTGAATTATTCTTGAAATGAGACTAAATGTCTTCTGAAATGTGACTGTAAGATTACTGAAAGTTGACTGAGAGATTACTGAAAGATCGCTTTATAGATGGGCAAATTGCATCTTTTCGGATCATTCAGGTACCATTCAGTTTTCTAAAGTTGCAGTTATGTCCCTTGGTTATATTGTACATGTCGAATTCACACTTCTTGTCATGTGAAGGAGATTTGTTTGTGTTAGCTTTTTCTAGTGTACTAATTCATGAGTACATTTATTAGAAAAAGAAAGCAAGGATCTGTCTAAAAATTAGAATTTCTGAATCACGGTAATTAGTGATAGTAATAAAAACCCAAATGCTTAAGCATTGCTCTTATTAATTCATTTCTTCTTTTTTTGGAGAGAGAGAGAGAGAGACAGAGAGAGAGTGTGTAAAACATACCATGTTGAACAATACCAAACTGTGTTGATATCTATGTAAAAAAAATGATAATTGTATTAGAATGGATTACAACCCTTACAAAAAATACGAAAGTATGCAAACAGTTTACGATAGCTAATTAAAGTATCAATCATTGTTCATAAACAATATAAGAACATAATTTTTCATTTAAGGTTAAGTTTGTTTCTTCCTTTTTGCATGTTTTTTTTTTTTTTATCAACGTAAAATTATGTAAATGTATGTACAGCGCTTTGTATAGAGCGTACTCTACTGTTTGCATGGTTTTAAATGTTTCTAAATAATGCATAAAACGTAAATGTTTTAAATCAAGTCCATTAATATTCACTTTACATGCATCTTTTGATCGCTGAGACTCTGTGTCTTCCTTTTTAGGCCACACCAAATTAATTTCCTGATGTTCATTGGTACTAGTACGAGTGTGCGAGCTATTATGTACTATTAGTAATATCATTACTTTTTGGTACAGGCAACAATTTAAAGCAGAACATGAAAGAATTTGGGCGGACAATTATATCATTCTATATGCTACTTTTTTTCATATTTGTATTTGTAATTAAAATTATGACAAATAGGGAGGGAGAAAATAGAAACTAGCACGGAATTTCCTGGTTGCGGGAAACTTAATACAATTTTACATGTATGTATTTGCCAATGTATAATTTTGTTTGAATGCATGTATGAGCGAACGGGTCCGGCAAGCAAAAAATTAAATTGGCGTGGCCTCATCAAGAAATATAACGAAATTTGCTTGTAAATTAATATTTTCCTCAGTACCGTATTTGATTGAAACTCTAATTACTAATTACGTTTATATGGTTGGATATAGAAACAGAAATCCTTCCTCGATGAATCGCTTGGAAAAGAAAAAAAAATAATAAAAAAACTTGGAGAATTTGCGTTTATACTGTAGCTTTCCTTAGCTTTGGTCTATTTTCAATGACTTTGTGCCACAATTATTGAGCTGTATAAATGTACATGTATATCTTAAATGTTTGTTAAAGGGTAACCGGATAAGATGAAGTCTCAATATGAAATTAAAAAGTATTTTTACTTAAAAGATCTGAATAAATTTTTGACCACGAAAGCATCTCATAAAGTAAGTACTTATTAAAGATAACAAGATAAATAGCATATAGGTCCCAGATAATTTCTAAAAAGTATACAAATAATTAAGTTTTACTTACGTACACACTGTATATTCTACACACTGTATATTCTATGCTTTTGCTGAGGAAGTAAAACGTAAAACAGGCAAACATTTGTGCATCCCAGATTAAATATATGATACGTTACGATCAGTGCACATATGACCAAATTGTAGAAAGAGGAAGATCAACTTATATTTTGATATTTAAATATAATAACATATTTCAAAATTATGTATATATATATTTTTATGATTATACATTTGATGTTAAGAAGTAGATGATATTAAAAACACCCTTGTCAATCTCAAATTACATACCTATCTTTTTACGCATCTGCCTCTTTTGTAAACCAGTTTTCTGGATACGTAATGTTAGTAAAAAAAGTCAATAGATAAACATTTGACGCTATTGATATTATTTCATGTGACTGGCAAACGCAACGATGCAGAAACCTTTAAGTTTTATGTGCCTCAAAACATTTTCATTCAAAAATTTGATATGTATCTGGCAAATTTAAAAACATTTAAAATAATACAGACATCAGTGTAACTCAGTGTACCGATAAATATCAATAGCCTTTTTAGTGGAACAAGATGTGTTTGTTAAACACTGATGCCCCCGTATGGCAACATAGCGAAAATTAAACTTTTCTTAATGCAAATTTAATTAATTGGTACCAAAAGTAGGGTATTCTCACTGGAAAACAATTGTGAGATTTGAAAGTAGGCCAATGTTGGAGTTTTTTCAATAAGTACAAAAATTACCAAGGTCAAGGTCAAAAGGTCATGGTAATTGGTAAACAATGAAAGGTCTTGCCACATAGAATACTTATTTAGAGTATCGAAGCCCTAACCCTATCCGTTCAGAAGTTATGGTCAAGGCTAATTTTTTTAAAGTAGGTCAAACTCCAAGGTCAAGGTCAAAGGGTCAAAGTTCTTGTTATCAAATGAAAGGTCTTGTCACAAGAAAAAAATATGTAAAGTATGAAAGCACTAGCACTAATCCTTTAAATGTTATGGTCAATTTTTGCTTTTTTAAAGTAGGTCAAACTCATAGGTCAAGGTCAAAGGGTCAAAGTTCTTGGTATCCAATGAAGGGTCTTCTCACAAGGATTAAATATTTGAAGTATGAAAGCCCTATACCTTTCCATTCAAAAGTTATGACCAAGGTTGAAGTTTTTTCACAAGTGCGGAAATCTACAAGGTCAAGGTCAAAAGGTCAAGGTTGTTGGTATCCCATGAAAGGTCTTTTAACAAAAAATACATATGTGAAGTATAAATGTTCTGGTATCTACTGTTCGAAAGATATGGCCAAAGTAAAAGTTTAAAATTTTCATGTAAAAGTGGGTCAAACTCCAAGGTCAAGGTCAAACAGGTCAAATTTGATGGTACCCAAAGAAAGGTCTTGTCACAAGGAATACACATGTGAAATATGAAAGTCATGGTGCCACCTAATCAAAAGTTATGGGCAAGGTTAAAGTTTTTGCAGACAAACAGATAGACAGAGAGACAGACAGAGAGAAAGAGAGACAGACAGACGGACACGACAAAAACTATGTACCCCCGAAACTTCGTTAACGGGGGCATAAAAAAGTTTGACGAAAGTGCTTCTTCATTTTTAAATAAAATAAATAGCAAGTAAAACTGTTTTCCAGTGAAATAAGTTAGAAATAATTATAGTTTATTAAATGTTGTTAGATATGAAGATGCATTGATATTTATAAATCCTCAAAAAGCAGGTTGCTTAGGTATGTTTTTATTGTAATGATTTTAAACGTTCATAAAACTTTCATAAAGTAATACAAAATGGGAGCAGAGCAAACACGGTTCTCCAAAACATCAGAGGAGGGATCAGGTGCCATGGAGGAGTGAGCATTCCTTTGTTGACCGGTCATACCCACCGTGTGCTCTTTGTCATAATCTGGAAATAACGGGAAAATATCTACGTCGTCAATTCAGTGGTAAATAATGGCTTATCAATGAGTATCCACTTTATGTTGAAAATTTTGAATTTACTAGGGGGAGGTAAATGCAAAATTTACAACATGATAACTGAATGATGAATTGTTTTTGCTTTATACAAAATTCAGAATATGATTTTTTGGAAATGCTCACTCCTCCATGACACTTCATCCTTGTTTTCTAGCAGTATACCCTCTGCTGTTTTGGAGGACCGTGTTTACTCTGCTCCTGTTTTATATTGTTTTATGGACTTTTGAGTTAAAATACTGTTCCTTGCCTCCATATATATATTTCATAAATAGTTAAAAGCAAATTCAAAGAATCGTGGTCCCCCGCTTTCGGTATCTTTGTGGGTGAGATGTCATTTTTTGACATATTGTGTCAAATATGATCGGCCTATCATATGTCATTTAAAAATAATAACAAAAGTTATATTATTTAAAAAAAAATGTCAATCATGAAGGTCATGATGACAGAAATCACAATATACTCGGAAATATCTTGTCATATGTAATGCACATGCAATGGCAGATCCAAAATCTTGAATAGTGGGGGGAGGCAGTTTGGAGTCAGATGGGGGTCCACACCAAAACAACATTGATTTGTCAAATCTTTTGTATATGTATGGCACAAAAGGTGGCCGGGGCCCCCTTAACCCCTTCTAAATTCGCCAAAAACATGTCAACAATGAAAGCCTCATTCTTCTTAATCAGAAGTTATAAGGAACACGTTTGTGAAACCCCGTATGGCTAAAAAGCGAAGATTGAACTTTCCTTAAATGCAAATTAAATGTATTGGTACTCACAAGGTCTTCTCACAAGTAATACGATTGTGAAATATGAAAGTTCTATCACCATCTGTTTAAAAGTTATGGCTAAGGATAAATTTCTGAAAGGTAGGTCAAACTCCAAGGTCAAAGGGTCTAGTATGTTGTTGGTATCTCAAGAAAGGTCTTGTCATAAGTATAATATATTTGTAGCATTATAAAAAACATCTATGTCAGGAAACAATCTGCAAAGCATATTCTAGAACATATGCATGGCTGTTTAACCTGTATGAATTTTAAAGGCGGATTCCGCCTGGAATTTGGGTGGAATTGAGCAGGAATTGGCAAATTCCGGGCGTACTTGAGGCGGAGACGGAATTTTCAAAGAGTTACGCCTCAGTAGAAGAGACGTCTTACAGGCGTCATTTGTAATTTCCGGGCGTCAATTGGCAAGTTAAGATTTTCCGGGCGTAAAATGGCAGGAAAATAGAAACAAAAATTACGCCTGGAACTTTCAGGAGAAGTAAAAGCCTCTGATTGGTCAATTAAATTATCAATTAAGGGTCATTTCAGATAGGAGGTTAAGTTTGAATTTGATCATAAAGGAAGGAGTTTAGTGTGAGTGAAATAGGAAATGCAGATATCTCAATGTTAAGGCTTTTACACTTCTTGAGGATGACACAGTGTCTGCTGGTAGGTGTGATCATGAATATCTAGTACCTATTTGAGTAAATTTGATTATGATTATGTAAAATGATAGTTATAACTGGTTGACCCTAAAATTACTTTAGATATTTGAGTTTGTCCTTGCACACATTCTGAGAAATATCAGTCTGTCATAGAGGCTGCAGTGAGAATCTAACTGTAAACTGCTGAGTAAATGAAGAATTGTATTCAGTCAGTAACTAAAATGTTTCAATATAATTATTGAAGTGATAAAATGTACAGGTATTGTAAAAAAGTTTAATTCTTAATACACACTCAATCATGGTGGTCGTGTTTTAGTGTCCCTTAATACACAAAATTCATGTTATTTTTCTATACTTGTTAAGGATATATATTAATGACCTGTCATTATGTTTTCTTACAGTTCTAAAAGCTAAATTTTTAGCTTTAACATTGTAAATCATAATCTGAATGTTTTTCTTTGTTAACATGGTAAATATATAGGTTTTTAGGTCACATAGTACATGTGTGTATTATATAATAATAAGGACATTCCAGGCGTAATTCTATTCCAGGCGTCATTTTAGTTTCCAGGCGTAATTTTTTTTACGGGCGTCATTTATTTTTCCGGGCGTAGCTCATTTGCATTTTTCGCCTCAAATTCCTGCCCATTTACGCTTGGTTTCCGCCTAAGTTACGCCCGGAACCTGTGTATCACTATATATGTAGAGAGACAAATTGACGCCTCTCCAAGTACGCCTCAATTCCCCCTATATTCCAGGCGGAACATTTCGTACAGGTATGCTCCAGTAAGTAAGGAAGGGGATATCAGAACCATGTATCACTTAAGTTTGTCAACGAGTCGTCCATGTAGATATTAAGTTTTTATATGTTCATCGTGTTAATTGTTTTCCGACGAACCAACCCAGAGTCAGTGAGTCTTGACATCATAACACAGGGTCAAACTCTCACCAGAGGGGGCACGCCAGAGCGTAAACGCCCTCTGGTGAGAGATTGAACACAGGATCTGTAATGTAACTATCCCATGAAGCTGTGTCTCTATTTTATATGACCATAACCTTATTTAACTTAATGAAATATTCATGTTAAGTAAAAATGTCGACAGATGTAGGAATTATATTATTTTTATTGTTTGATAAAACTGTTTTTTATTGTAAACATCATATGATTCATTTAGCTTAAACATGCATTTACAATCATATACACTATTAAAAGATAACAGTTCATAAATTGATATTACATCGGATTTTATCAATTTTATCACATGATTTTGTAAACCTTCACCAGATGTTTTACAAAATTACGAATTTCATATAATTAATCAAGCGTAATCTAGGTTAATTACGTGCTAGATGGCACGAAATTATTGTACATGTTGACGCTGATGACGCAAAACATATGAATGGAATATATCCAATCACTAACCATGTTGGATGAAATATCATAATAGACGAAAATATTCCCTGTGATTTTTCTCTCGTGGTAGAAAGGTTAAGAAGTACTTACTAGGCGTAAAATTCATCATTCTTCGGTTTGATCATATAATTATAACATGGTAAATTTTGAAAGATAGACATAAAATGTAGAGTTGTTTTTAGTTCAACATGAGTACTACTCAATCAGAAAAGGTAATAAGAATCCGGACTATGTCGATTTTTGGACTTGATTTCTTTTGGATTTCTTTTTTATGAAATAATTATGCATGTACATGTATATAGAGAAATGAAGAGTATCCAAGCTCAACAGTCCATAAAACAATACAAATCAGGAGCAGAGAAAACACGGACCTCCAAAACGTCAGATCGAGGTTGGATCAGGTGCCATGGAGAAGTGAGCATCCCCTGAAGACTGATCACACCTGTCGTGTGTTTCCTGTCATGATTGGCAAATAACAGGAAAATCTGTCAACAATTCAATGTGTAAATAATGGCCATACAATTAGTATTGAAAAGTGTCTGTCAGCATTTAACTTAATGATGGATTGGTTGTTGCTGACAATGTCATTATAAGTAATAAAGAAACCCCACTTATTTGGAATACCTTCAGGCATGTATAGCTGTCGAAAACAATACAGAACTGCTACGTAAAAGTTTTGTAATCCTTACAATAGTATGCACCGTACATAGGTGGCGCTGCGGTTTTATCGGGTATACACAAAGTAAACATGGCGGACAAATACGAGGTGTGAACTGTGAAGAAATTAAAAACAGAATTAGTTAAACGCGCTGCGTCAACAAAAGGAAGAAAGATCGACTTAGTTGAAAGGTAAGTTATTATAAAGCTTCACTGATATAATAAAATTTCTCAATATATGGATGACCTAAAAAAATATAAATAAATATATGGGTTTAACGGTAACCGGTTAGCGTGGCTGCTATGTTATGTTGTATGATCAGTGATCGCGTTTGTCTCTGACCTAGAATCAAATACGTTTTCATATTGCATTGCATAGAATTGAATACAGGTATACCACATTGTTTAAATGATAATTGGCACGTGTAATGAGAAATATGAACACAGCTAGTTCAACAGTTTTATCTATAAGTCCCGATTGTGACAATCAGATAGATAGATAGTTTTAACAATTTTGCACAGTAAAAATACATTAATTATGTGATGATATAATTTTGTTTCCTTATTTTTAAATAACTTTTAAAAAGAATGTGTAATTTTCAAACTCAAGATTTATGACAGAAATAGAAACTCTGAGAATGAGCTCATCATTAGGGCTGACCATCTACAACCTAACTGGCCTTTCCAAGGATTCCAGCAGCTGAGCAAAATGCACAGATTACATTTTCCCAAAAAATACAAGGTAATTCAACAACCAGACACACTAAATAACATAAAATGTGTTGTGTGTCTCGGGAACAACTTTTTTCTTTAATTCTAGCTGTGTTCAATGGTACATGTGTAAATAGTCTGTCTAGCTGATCCTATGATGTTTATTCCCCTCAAGTAAAATTTTTTTATGAAGTAATCAGTGCGGTTTTTATTTAATATTTTTTTTTTCATTCCTAGAGAGCAAGTGTCAGGCAATTTTATATACAGACTTGCTTGGGACCAAGTTCGATATATCCAGTGACATTAAGGCTCTCACTAAAGGAGAGAAGGTGATGGATGCAAGAATATTTGCTTGCAGTTCTCCTCAGACTAGAGACCACATATTTTTCAGTGGAATTGTTGGGGCTGCAATGAAAAACAAGTTATTAAAAGATGTATTTTTTAATATTTTTAAATTTTTTTTTAGCAAATTAGGTCGATTTGTATGTCATCAAAGTCATATAGATCAGGGGATATATTGTTTATGTCTGTGGCTTTGTCTTTCCCATATGTCTGCCTGCCCTTATATTCAGAGCTTTCTCTTAATTAGACTGTAAGACAGAGAATTCCTATTTGATCCAGAATATTTATAAAGATTAAGAAAGGTCAAGGCATATATAGATCATATTTAAAAAAAATTACTCTTTTATTTCTGAATTTATTAGGTAACTTAAAAGTACAAGATAAGTTAACCATATCAACTGGAGAACCGGTCAATTCGCATTGTGAATGACTAGCCGGTTTAAAGACGAATAATGACCCTCATCGAAAAATAACCGGGGGTCATTTTTCAAGAACAAAAAATGACCCCCTACCCGTAGAAAAAAATCATTTTTGTAGAAAAAATGTAATAGGGGTATTTATATTATATGTTAGTCCTATAAAAAATTGACCCCCATTGAAAAATGACCCCTTTTAAAGTGAAAAGAGATTCTTTAATTGTCAAGTAATAAAATTTCTTTTTAATATTCCTCCTTATAGTGTTTGCTTAAAGAATGATATTCCACTTGTTTTTAGAAATCAAACTATGCAACAATCAGGTTCCAATACTCTTTTATAGAAAAATTAATTTTTCCTTCATTTCAACTTTTAGCTTGTATAAGTTTGGCAAATGCGTCCAAATTGCTTGGGTATAATGGCTGACAGGGAGACAACATGCAAGGCATCAGTGATGTTTTGGGGTTGTATTACGTACTTTTGAGTCGGGACACTTGTACCAGTGGATGGTAATATGAATGCAACTAAAT
Organism: Saccostrea cuccullata; assembly: GCF_032062105.1. Classification (NCBI taxonomy): domain Eukaryota; kingdom Metazoa; phylum Mollusca; class Bivalvia; order Ostreida; family Ostreidae; genus Saccostrea; species Saccostrea cuccullata. Next base: position 324,522 of record NW_026935523.1, read on the forward strand.
ATATTTCCGTTTTGGATGATAATTTATGGCCAGTTATTACGAGACATTTTGCTAACCGGCAGTGGATCTTTCAACTTTCCAGACGATAATGCGCCTTGTGATGTTTCGAATCGAGCTCTTCAGTGGAAAGCAGAGAATGATATTAACACCTTCAGTGGCCAGCACAAAGCCCTGACATTAATATAATAGTTCTAAAAGTTCTAAAATACAAGATTAATCAATGTTTAAATGAAATCCAAATCAGTGATGACCTAAAACGCATCGTGTCTGACATTTGGAGTAGCCTCCCGGTTCATTACATTAGAAGTCTCTATAACAATACGCACTGTGCTGCGATCCAGAGGACAGATTACCTAATACTGAGCCTTTAAAGTAAGAAAATTTACTTCCTTTGATTTAAAAACAATTTTAAAATTTTGCATTATATTATTTACGTTTACAACGGCGGCTATTTTGCGAACTTATTCATGTCACACTACTGTAGTTTTATCGAGTCCGTCTGTATGTCTGTCAGTCTATCTGGCGGTCTGTTTCTCCGCAAAAACTTTAACCTTGACCATAACTTTTCATTTATTGTAGCTATGCCTTTCATATTCAATATGTGTATATTCCTTGTGACAAGACCTTACTTTGGGTACCACCAAATTCGACCTTTTGACCTTTACCTTGGAGTTTGCCCAATTTTACAAAAAAATTGCCAAATTTTTAATTTATTTTGGCTATAACTTTTAAGCGGTAGATATACTTGTACTCTCATACTTCACAAATGTAATCCTTGTTACATTAAACTTTTTCTTAAGAAACCATCAACTTTAACCCTTTGACCTTTGTGTTTGACCTACCTTTTAAACGCTTATTCTTAGCCATTAATTTTGAACAAGTGGTGGTAGGGCTTTCCTATTTTGCAATTGTATTTCTTGGGAGAAAACCCTACTTTGGGTACCATTATATTTAAATTGCATTTAAGAAAAGTTTAATCTTCGCTATGTTGCCATAAAGGGGCATAGCTGTTTCACAAACTCATCTTTTTATATATAAGAGGAGGTGCGGATAACAGATGGATACACCAAAGCGTAACAGACGGACGGGCGTCCCGATCACTGTATACCCTCCTGCTTTTCAAGAGGAGGATATAATAATATGTGATACTGCTGTTTTTTTCTGTCAGTACGATGATTTCCACCATCGAAAAACAATGTTTACCTAACCCTTTAGGCTCGATAAATCTTTATTCCTTTAGATTCTGAATTATCGCATTGACCTTAAAATATCGCGATAATCGTATGTTATGAGATCAACATATCATCAATTTATTCCAAATAATAAGCTCAGGTGAGCATTTTGGCCAATATGCGTCTTTATCTATTTTTTTTCTTGCCCCCTAAAAATTTCAGCTTTAATCCACAGGGAGTCATTTTTCTACGGGGGTCATTTTTCTTCACGTGGGTTCTGCAAATTTTTAGGGTGGTGACACTTTTTTACGGTCAAAAGGGTCATTTTTCTACGTCGAATAATGACCGGGGGTCATTTTTCGCCGTTGAATTTTGACCGGGGGCCATTTTTCGCTGTCGAAAAATGACCCCCGGTCATTATTCGATGGGGGTCATTATTTGTCTTTATACCGGCGAAGGACCGCATGGAACATGTTAACACATTGCAGCCGTACTGCTTATGCTGGTAGATTTTGTGAACACAGGGGAGATAGAGGTGGAAAAGTGTTGCACTGACAACTTGCAGACATTTAGCAAACAAATTCAAGAACTATTATAGTGGTAAATCATAAATATCATTTGAAATATTTGATATTTGGGCCATTTCATAGAAACTTGAATACATACATATACTACGAGGGCCGCTAAAAATTACGCGGACTGTGCTATTATTTACTCTTACAGACGTCATATAGTTATGAAATTTCACATAAAATTGTATACTGAAAGGAAAAAGAAACGCAGGGTAGCATTATGTTCGAAAAAAATATGACCACTTGACCGAAAATTACGAAAATTGGTCAGAAGATAAATTTAGTTTCTGTGCACCAAAATCAGTATTCAGAATTACTCAACCGTAAAATTTATGACGTCACGTAGGGAAAACGCTAAAAAGCCTAAAACACGTGCAATTTGATAACGACGAGTTTGTCAACAAATCTTTTTTCATTATTTGAGGCACATAAGGTATGCGCATTGTTTTTCAATATTAAGAGACATTATGAATTTCTTTCGATCTTGGCACAGTTTACGGAAGTTCAATGGAGTCTTGTTTTTGAATTGCCTAATTAATGAAAAAGGCAACAACTGTTTACTAAGCAGTTTCTTGTAAATTTTCCCCCATAAAACTTGTTACCCGTTGTCAGAGAGTGCCTGGAATGGTTTTCAATCAACCGTGACGATGACGTTAACGCGAAACAGAGCCATGTTACGAGCGGATTATTCGTCCTGTCATCTCTTAAATCGCCACCTTACTACCACAAAAACAGCCGTTTATACGGTAGACGATTATAATCATTACATTCATATAAAATTTGAAAGAAAACAATTCCGCAATTTGGTTTTTTGAGCCAGTCATCTTACTGTTGTATTCCTCTTACTGGCGCATGCGCGCGCCGTTTAACTTTTTATTTTGCTTGGCTACCCATGCCAAATATAGCCAGGGTTTGAAAGATAAACATCCTGAGGAAATTTCATTCAAAGGAGAAATAATGCTCTGACAGATGCACGGGAGAGACATTTAAGATAATGAGAGTTTTCGATTTTCACTTTTGGGGGGTCTCGTCATTTGAGCTTCAATAACTCTTGAATTATCTGACAAAATCAAATGGGAATTTGGTTATATCTTTTTAAAAGATGATTTTAAAAGTTAGATAGAACAGATAAAACATATTTTAAGAAAAACAAATTTGATTCACCTCAAAAGTTTACCCTGCGTTTCTTTTTCCTTTCAGTATATCTTAAAGATTCCAATAAATTTTGGGGAAAATTTCTGTATCTAAAAAAAAAGTTCTAAAATTATCCGTATGTTGATATCGCTGATGGACAGGTACGGAGCACGACAAAAAAAAAGTTTCAGCAAAAGCATACGGAAACAAAAATTTAATTCATCTATTTTCTATAATTTATTTTCTATAATTCGCGCCCCGTGGGGATCCGGGTTAGAATAGGTCCTCAGTACCCCTTGCTTGTCGTAAAAGGCGACTAAATGGGGCGGTCCTTCGGATGAGACCGTATAAACCGAGGCCCCGTGTCACAGCAGGTGTGGCAAGATAAAGATCCCTCCCTGCACAAAGGCCGTAAGTGCCGAGCATAGGCCTAAATTTGCAGCCCTTCACCGGCAATGGTGACTTCTCCATTTCAGTGAAATATTCTGGAGAGGGACGTTAAACATTACACAATCAATCATCTATAATTCGCGATATTTGTCGACAATTTTCTCAAATGTATCTTTAAATTGTTCTATTATTATGTATTTAGATTTCGGACGTGATATTTGAAGTACTAACTGAAACAACGTGATTTTTCTCTGATACAATTTCCGTGAAAACGACTGTCTCCTGAATTGACGGCGCACCACACTTTTGTTAAATAATGTATAATGCTCGAGATATCGCAAACATGGATCCAAAATATGCATAATAAAACATGTAGTAACGTAGGGAATTAGTGATATTCATCAACGAATAACAAATTAAAATTGTCGACCGTTGAACCTCTGTAAAAGGTTATACGGGAGGACGGCAAGAAGATTATTGACAAAAACTTTATTCGGACTGTAAAAAACGCGATTGAGAGTCACTAATATCACACTCTATCTCATAAATACCTGCAGTTTTTGGTTTTAAAACAAAAAAGAATATTCTTTACTTGTTTAATAGATTTTAAGCTTGACAAGAAATAGTGTTTGGATGTTGAGTAGATAAGGTAACTGAAACTGTACAGGTACTCTTGGGAAAATGTTGAGAAAATGAAAGCTCAATCACATATTTTATATAATGCCTGTGACGTCTTAGATTTTGCTGATCCGTGACTTAATGATATGTTCTGAAAAATCACTCAAAATGACACCAATTTACAACATTTTGATATAAAATTTCGAAGACCTTATAAGTAAAGATTCTTTTATATTATGTGTGACATTTTGTCCAATTATGTCGTCAAATATTTTCTCTGCGCAACAGGTCCGCGTTATTTTTGAACAGCCCTCGTATATCATTCATTTATTCAAAGCAGATTAGCTACATGTGACCAGGCATCACTTTATTTTGATTTTTAATGCATTTTGTCCAATATAGGTGTTATTATTATTAATGGCATTATCCATAATTTTTAAGGTGTAAATATAAGACTCAATTTGGTTAAAATCAATTCGGTATGTTTAATTTCTAAAAGGAGGCATCTTTTTTATATAGATGTAGCCTGTGGTACTTACTAATAGTAATTACAATAGATGAATTGTAATATTTCATTTTGCAAGGATCTCCAATGAAAGCCGAGTCCTTACCCTCTTGGCGAAAGTTTACAGAAAGTATGTTGGAGGACCCAAGACCTGCAAAGTACAGAAACATGGCCTCCTACAACGACTATGTTAGAAGTGTCATGATAAACTACTGCTCATCGTCCTCAATGGATATAGCTTTACGTTACAACTATTCCAAGGCTAATATGCAGGCTGCATCAAAGGATCATGATTACTTACAGAATCCCTCTTTGAACACTGGATTGATAATTCTGTAACTGTAAGTGCTAAGTAGTGCTTATCATCTTCATTACTAACATTTTTAAATGCATTGTGTATAAAACAATGTAATTCTGTAGTGTATAAACTTAACAATTCATGGTTTAATATCTGCAATGTCATTTATGGTTAAGGGAGTACATGAAATTGTAAAATAATAGGATAAAACATGTACTTGATATATGTACAATTAATAACTTAAATCAGATAGATAATTAACTATAGGTTGCATAAAAATATAATTACTTTACAACTCTTGAGGAATATTCTTTTTATTACAAATTTTAATAACTAAAATAACTGCTTTTTCAGATTACAGATGAACAAAAAACAAGAAAAAAGAGTCATCAACAAGGCAGCAAAGTCAGAGTTCAAAATGGTTTAAGGAACGGAAATATCGGCTGACTGCCTCAAAATTTGGTGAAATAGTCAAGATGACAGACAGACGGAGCAAGTTGAAATTGTGCTCATCATTATTTAACACTACATTTAGTACAAAAGCAATGTTTCATGGAAAGCAGTATGAATCGAAAGCTTTGAAAGTGTTTGAAAAGAAATTTGATTTGAAGTGTAAAAGTTGTGGCCTATTTATTCGTACTGATTTGCCATTTCTCGGTGCATCTCCAGATGGTGTAGCTTGATGAGGAAACTTCAATAGAAATTAAATGTCCTTATGCAGGTAGAGAAGCACTTATTGCTCCAGGGAAATTATTTCCTTTTCTGTGTTATGATAGGGACAGGAATATTGTGTTAAAGGAAAGCAGTCATTATTACAACCAAATCCAGGGACAAATGTACATTTCAAACAGAACAAAATGTTATTTTGTTGTTTATACTTTCAAAGACTGATTTGTACAAACTATTCATTTTGATGAAGAATACTGCAAATATTCACTAGTCCCTAAACTCTCCTTTTTCTATGAAAAGTACTATCGACCATTCTTGGCAACTAAATTATACACGTGTAGTGATTATTAGCAATTAAAGATGCATATGTAAGAATCAACATCCTTATGTTTTATTTTCTACCAATGTTGCAAATGTAGGTCTTTATTCTCTGTACACATGACTACTTTTAACTGAAATTCATGAGTAAGTTGGTTTTAAAACACTGCCCAGCATAAAGTATAAAAGAACATGTATGTGTGTCACAATTAAAAAAAAATTGTTTGATGTACTTCAACCAACCAGTCAAATAATTGTAATAATCCAATCATTTTTTTCAGAATTAAATAAAAATTTACTATAGAAAAAAATAAGCCAATTTTTTTTTAATTAAACACCTCAAAAAATGAGGGCCAGGATACATCAAGCTAATTTTTTTTAATGATGGCTGACGTTGGATTCAATGAATTTTCAAATGAAAATATTGATCAAATTTATTGTCTATAAACTGATTGATTTATAGGTTTAATAATCAGAATTTTACAGTTCATTTTCAGGATACAATTTAATTATACAATTAACACTCGCATACACTTCACATTCTACACTGTCAGTTGTGTATTCAAATGATGTCAATAAATATTACCGTGATTCCTACATTCTGAATCTTAAGAATTTTGATTTACAATGCAAGGACGGAAATTAACTTTAGAAAAACAAACATAATTGATTCTAGACCAAAAGATAATTTTGCTTGAAGGTAAAGAATTGCGCAATATTTTGACTGTCTTGGCAAGTCCAATAACACGCTCTATATGGATTCTTTTGGCTGCTACACGACGGTCATGTAACACTTCTTCTGGTTCCAATTGACTCATTCCCTTTAACATAGTTGCGGTAATGACAAACACATCCCGTGTTACAAATAGGACTTGAACCATTATACGACGGTCCGCCATGATACTGTCTTTCTTTTTAAAATGCTTGAGCTCGGGTTTGATCAAATCTGATCTCTCGATGATCTGCCTATCACTCACAGACCCACCATAGGAACTGCTGATTAATTACACAGTTCCTCTGGGTGTGCACCCAACCATTTGTTTTTTTAGAGTATTCCTGTGTTAATACGAAGACCATTTTGTGTATTGACTATCCACACGTGATGGTTTCTGAATGGAAATCTCCGTGGCCTCCAAAATTACTCTTGTCAGAGGAATTACCTTCTCAAATCTAAAGGCATATGTTCACTAACACTTTCAGCCACTTTAAATCTTGACTGTGGCTTAGTAAAAACTAGAAAAAGCAAACAAACCATTCTCACAGAAACATGACACCTTGATGTCACTTATACTGTAAAGAAACGATTTAGAATATATCTCTAAGTAAGTAATAAGATGGTAACCAAGGGTACACTTGAAATACATTTAAAATGCTGAAATATGCTGAAAAACACCCCAAATTCACTAATGGTAGGTGTTACATGCTCAAACTCAATCAACGACTTAAGAAAACTAAGGAAAATGTTTGACCTTAATCATAAGCAATATTATACTATGAATAATTTTTATGGTAGCCATGGTAACACAGTGTAACCATGCAAAACCAGCAACTAAGATTGGGTTAATGCTACTGTCTTGAGGAAAAACATGAAAATTCAAGACTGGCAAATATGCACTCTTAGGACCTTGCAACACCAAAACCATAAGGGATATTGTGTTCAATTGCTACTTTGCAGTGTTACCATGGAAACAATGTACCAATGCTTAAAAGTGAATTATTTTTCGCTGCATTAAATATTTGAATGCTATTTAATCAAGAAACAAATTAAAGCTTGAATAGTACTTATCTGTTAGTACTGAAGTTGAATATCATACTAGGATAAAATTTGATAAATAAAACAACACTGTTGCTATGGTTACCAAGAAGGGAAAATGTTCAATATTGTGAAATTTATATCAATATTAAACCCTGTGTGCCAACTTCTTGCATCCACTTAGAGATTGGATGATAGTCAAAATTAAAAGTCAAGTTAGCTTTTAATAAATATCAGTCATAAAAGTATTGGGAATCTACATTTAAAGGTACGTATCCAAAGAAAGAAAATATTTTTTCAGTTTTTTAAGCATATATTATCTGCATATTTCCATAGCAACGCTCTTTTTAAAGAATCTAACCTGAATTTCTTTCGAATGGGAGAATTTGGAGCACAACAACATCTTATAAAATTGATCCTTAGTTATGAAGAAATGTGCTTTATTTAAAAGTTAGGAATAGATTTAAACATACAGAGTGTTACTTTGAAGGCTCTCTGTAGTATTAAAACTTTGGCAACTATTGCCAACTAAAATGAAATGTCATATTTTGTTCTTGGTAAATGTTTCAAGGCTCTTTTTTCTATTATGTGGTCACCTTTCATCCTATAATTGATTTTTATTTTTAAGTGTATGACTTTATAGATTTCAATGAATATTTTATTTACTTTTGAATACTTTGTTACCATAGTAAAGTATGTAATATTTGCTTTACCAAACATGTTTATCATGCATTTGAGACATCTGACCTTCAACTTTTGGAAACGGTCACTGCCAATTGTTTGCTTTGTAGCAAATGTTAACTATGGGGCTCTAAACATCTTAAAAAATGCCATTTTTTGAACTTTAAGAAATGTTTTCGTGGTAACTATAAAACATAGCAACCAATTTTTGCCTGATTTCTGTTTAGGGCATCAATGACTTTTATCATAGAGTGTTTGGAAAAAGTCTGAGACTATGCGTGCCACAGCTCCTATATAAAATTTCAAATCATTACAGAGAATGGTTCTTAATTGATGTTAAAGTTATGGTATTAGGGGCTTTGACATTATTTACCGAACATATGCAAAAATGTAATTGAAAGTATAATAAAAATCATTTAGATACCATATTAAAAAGAAGTAAAATGAATATATCCTATTATTTCAATAACTTAGTAAGTAAAATAAAGAGGAAAAAAAAAACATTTTGGAAGAACATCTCGGCAGGAGTTGGAGGCAGGAGGTTGGAATGGAGGATGTTAAGGGTAGGATTGACGCCATTTCCTTTCTAGACAATGTACGCGGGGTGATAAAAAATCACAAACTAATTGAATAACTTTCATCAAAGAAAAAATATCTGGTTTCAATGCTGATAATATTTTGAATTGGTCCTCTTCAATTTTATTGCACATCTGCCAGTTCTGCTCATGCGCGTATCACGTAATATAGACGGTCACGTTACCCCCTCCATAGCGATCTGTCACAGAAGCTAAAAGATTTTCTGAGTTTCATATTTCTTTCCCGGAAAGTTAATTTTTATAACAAAAACAGTGTTAGAAATGGTCAAATTTCGGACACAAAATTGGCGAATAAGAATATCCTTTCTAACAATAAGCATCAGGCAACTATGAAAATCGAAGTCTTCTGTCTCGGGAGAGACGTTTGTTCAAAGTGGATAGAGAATGGGTCCTTCCTTTTTATTATACCCCCCGCTTGAAAAGCGGGAGGGTATATAGTGATCGGGATTTCCGTCCGTCTGTACGTCTGTCCGTCCGTCCGTCCGTCTATCCGTCCGTCCGTCCGTCCGTCTGTCTGTCCGTCCGTCTGTTACGCTTTTTCTCTTATCCGCAACTCCTCTTAAACTACTGAGTGAAATTTAATGAAACTTTCACAGAATCTTTATTACATATTGCCATTGTGCACCTCCTATTTTACTTTTTTATTCGACACGTATTTTACGTTTCCCAGAGCAAAACATGGACATTGCCATTTTTTGTTTACCTATGACGTCACATAATAGAAGCTTCTGGATAACATTTGATTGGACGAGTTATTCCTCTTTACACATTACCGTAAAACAATATATAGCAACACATCGACATTATGGGAGGCGGGGGGTATCATTTAGTGAGCTCATTGCTCACAGTACCTCTAGTATTTACATTATTTTTCTGATGACTTGCCATAAATTTGGAGTATATATGATAACAGCCAATTTTGGCCCCCTAAAAATCAACATTTTAAAATGAAATTCAAATATGCTTAATTATACCCCCCGCTTGAAAAGCGGGAGGGTATATAGTAATCGTTAATTCCGTCCGTCCGTCTGTCCGTCTATCCGTCTGTACGTCCGTCCGTCCGTCTGTTACGCTTTGGGGTACCTTTCTCTTATCCTCAACTCCTCTTAAACCACTGAGTGAAATTTAATGAAACTTTCACAGAATCTTTACTACATATTGCCATTGTGCACCTCCTATTTCATGTTTTGATCCGACAAATGTTTTGGGTTTCCTGGCCACCGCAAAACATGGACTTTGCCATTATAATCATATGGGAGGCGGGGGGTATCATTTAGTGAGCTCATTGCTCACAGTACCTCTAGTTTTATCTAATATGTTTAAAATATGAAGTAAAGGATATCTTAGGTATTAAATTATTATGCTATTGTTACTATATTCATCTATTTTTCAAAGTGTATATCGGAGGTCTTTGAAATTCAAACAGATAATGAAACTTGAATCCATTGCTTTAATCTTTCAAAACAAATTAACATTAAGATGCACTTGACAAAAACGGCAAAATTCTGAGAAAAGTGAAGCTCTGCAAAATCACAAAAACAGTTTTCTTTGCCATTTTCTTAAATATAAGTGGTCTTGTTGTTCAAATTCTTCGGGGAGGCATTTCAATTTCTGGAGAAGTCTGGAAAGCAATTTTTTGCAAAAACATAGAAATGTAAATGTGAGGATGGATTTAAAATCAGGGATATTCTAATCAAATGTTTTCATGACAGCGTCGAAACCCAACGCCATGAAGAGTAAAGGGGTTTGGGGGATAAACAGATAGTTAATGTTTTGTCACACCAACAATATTCGCCAGATCTTTTAACTTTTGACTTGTTTCATTTTCCAAACTTGAAAAAAGCGCCTTTCAGAAAGAAAAAATAAGTCCCCGAAATCATTTGATCTGCCATATTCCAGTATACGAAGGGCCATACTCAAAAATGTGTTCTAAAAGAAATCAGAAATTGGATTAAACTGTTACGTAGCTGCATAACTGTTGCTCTTTAAAAATATACCACAAATGATAGATCAAAGAGCTACAGTGCCACCCAATGAAAAAAAACCTGTACATTTATTGCGCACAAAAAGGTGAATACGTAGCGGAGTTATACTACGAGTAATTATTTAGAAATTATTTAGTAAACGAAATTCATAATACACATATATCATGAGGCAAGGATTTAAAAGTTTGTAAATGCATAAAAACACGGCGCTACCTTACCTTACAACCTCGTTGGTATTAGGAGAACGTTCTATTTGTAATTGGAAGGGTTTGTCTTAGAAACTCGGCCATACAAAGTAGAAATATGGAAATTTAAACACAAACGACCGTTGACATCATATAAGTGTACATGTGTAAAGAGAATTTGGCTTAGAAGACGTGTACAGAGATACGTAAAGGGGGTTAAGAAGCAAATCTCGTGAATTTTATGTAAAACTCATAAGGAGTAAAGGTTAAATAAAGGGTTATGTTAATTCACTTTCATAGATAATACTAGATAATTACCCGCGCAAGCGCGGGAAATTGAATTTATACATAGAACTTTACCATTTACAACAGAAAATTATATATTGCAGTTAGAAGTTGTAGATTTTACTGACAGACTACAGACTTATAGAGGGAAGAAATACTATGTTCAAAAGTCCGCATGAAAGAAATATTTATGTACGTCACCATTCCCACCCACTTTTTGTGAAAACTTTAAAAATAAAAATTGCTTTAATTGACGTTTATGTCTTCAAAACTTCATACAATGTTATGAATATTGCACTTCAAATGTTCTTATTTCATTTTCATGAAGGATAAAAGCAACGAATATACATAATATACAAATAAATTGATTTTGAGGAGTTGGGGGAGGGGTAAAAATTCACAGGTACTTGGGTCTTGGTTAATAATAATATATGTACCCTTATCGATACGTAAAAAGGCTGCCCCCCAACTTTTTTTCCCACCAATACTTTTACTATTGGAAATGTTCAGTGAAAGGCTGGGTGCCCCCCCCCCCTTAATACTACAGGAAATTCATATAAGGGAAATGCAGTGTTGAATACCAAAACTTTGGTTCTGAAAGAAATTGGCATTGGAGGAAGACTTTAATTTTTAGAGAAAAAAAAAAAGCTGAAATGTCTTTATGGAAGCACAAAACTTTATAGATGTAATTAATTGTATTTGAACAATACCTTATTCTTAAGTTTTCTCTCTTATTGAACGCAATTAAGTGGATACAAATTGTACGTCGGGTTCGTTACCACGATGCTCTCAGTACGGAAAATACAGTTTTTATCAATAAACTCAGAAGAAAAAGATATATGTACACTACGTATCTACTTTAGTCTTTCGATGTATGTATTTCCAGTATTCAAAATATTTTCGTTTGTCATTCACTCGTCCTCAACTATGATACCTCGCTGTCGGCTTGTCATGAATTCAAATCTGATACTTGCACTATCTAACGCTTGATTTTCATGTACCATTTGTTTACTTATATAATCCTTGTATCAATAAATATTAGTGGTTTTTTTTCCCGACAACAATATGTTTCTGATAAATTCCAAGCATATTTTGCTCGTTTTTACAAAACTATTGTTTTTATTGTATTTTAATTTATATAACATCATTTGTTGTAAAACTATTTAATCAACTAATCCGTTGATTGCAATATTTATAATTATTTCTTGATTAAAACAATGTAGCAAAAGGGACGCGATGTTCTAGAAGCTTCTGTCAATATTGAGATCGGTGATTGACGAAAATAATAACACTTTTCGCTTTTTAAATTGGTTACCACAACTTATTTCTTTTATATCAATTAAATCAAGTTTTGATTGAATAATTCAGTGATGACATTTTATGAAATAAATAATAGATTGTTTGCTGTCAGTTTCATTAAATTTTGTCAGTAGCTTAGATCCGCCAACCGGAAACGCCACAATTCTCACGTTGATGCTATTTCATGGCTGTTTTCAGAAAATTGAAGTAGACTTTTAATTTTATGTACGATATTTACTATCCGAGTGAAATCTGAATATAGTTTACGGACATCATCTTGTATGTAGTGTAGTATTAGAGGGGTAAGTAAGATGTCTTGTGCACCCGTTTCGGAGTTTATTTGCAAAATTTATTAATTTATAAGTATAGATTTTCTTACGAAGACAGTCAACTTTTTACGCATGCATTTCATTAGTATTCAAGGAATTTAAACTCACAATTCGATATATTAAGAAAAACAGAGCTAGGTATTTTTTTCATATCCGAAAAAACCGTCAAAGTAGCTCAGTAGGTAGAGCTCTCTTTCCGTGATCGGGAGGTCGTGAGTTCGTATCTCGGCCGCGACCGACCTAGTCGTTAAAGTGGGCAGCAACTGTTCCTTCGCCATGCGCTCGGCATTTTGAAGTGAAAGGTCCTTCGGATGAGACCTTAAAAACCGAGACCCCGTGTCAGCAGCAGGCCTTGGCACGATAAAGATCCCTCACTGCTCAATGGCCCTGAATGCCGAGTAAAGGTCAAAATTTGAAGCCCTTCACCGGCATATGAGTGAAAAATTCTCAAGAAGGACGTTAAACAATATACAATCAATCAATCAATCATTTCCGAAAATAAGGTTTAAATTTCAAGTAACGCTCTTTGCTTGACTATGGTTTATCTATTTATCTATTCTTCTCCTTTTACAAAATATTATTATTTTTTAAGAATATTTTGTGAAGACTCACGACCGTCTTTTAAAGTTAAAAACGGCATTTTCTTGCATCCGTGTGACCTACGTATTATTAAAACAAAAGGAATCATAAATTGCCAACTTACAATCACACAAAATTTTACCCATATACGAGTACATGTAACTTTGACACGGGCATAAAGGGGGACCACCTCAGGAAAAAAAATTGCACATCACTTCTCCATACCTGGAAATTTTTGCTGCAGATGATTTTTTTTAGCAAATTTGCGAGTTCAAACCATTCGCAAAAATATTTTTTCTTAAAAATAAATTACCAATAAGAAAATTTAAATAAAGAAGTGGCCATTCGCAAAATTTTGAAACGTAAAAATTAATCAACAGCATTTTGACCCGAATTAGCAAAATAAAATCGACATAAAAATTTCCAGATTTACGGTATGTTCCCACAGTAAGAATAAAAAGCGAGGGTTTCCGAATGTACACGATAAATGCAATAAATGATACAAGATAAAACCTGATAAACGATCTTTACGATAAACATAAAACAAGATAAATGAAAACAACAATAAAAGAAACGGAAAACAAAATACGATATGATACACACACAATACATGATAGGACAGACATATCTTACAATAATATCATAATAATCAAAGATTGATTGATTGATTGATTGTATATTGTTTAACCTCCCTCTTGAGAATTTTTCACTCATATGGACACGTCACCGTATGCCGGTAAAGGGCTTTAAATTTAGACCTATACTCGGCGCTCAGGGCCATTGAGCAATAAGGGTTCTTTATCGTGCCAGCGCCTACCGTTACAGGGGACCTACGTTTTTAAGGTCATATCCGAAAGACCCGTGACTTTCACTACTAGTACCGAGCGCTTGGCGAAGGAACAGTCACTACCTTTGTTAACGTCTTAGGTATGACGCGGCGCCGCGAACGAGAATCGAATCCGGGCCTCCCGATCACGAAGCGAACGCTTTACCACTAGGCTACCCTGACCGGTAAATAACCAAAGAAGTGTATTTCTAATTTCAGTGAAAGAGTTTTATTACTGAAGCAGAGGAAGATCGTCTTCTGAGTATCATTAGTTCCAGAAGCAACTATCATAGTACTGTATATCACTTAGTTTTAGCAACACCTTATTTTCGCGAGATAGTCACTGACTATTTCTAAGCGAGTCAAAATTTTCACGAATTGTGGTCATTGCTCTATGTACTCTAAAGAAATTCTATTCGCGAGCATACCGTCTCGAATAATTACGCGAAAATAAAGTTCTCGCGAATAAAAAGTGATTTACAGTACTTCAAAAAGACGGAATCCTTGGGTTAAAAACGTTGAAAGACAAAGCCTACATGTAAGACTCAGACACCTCCGCTAAGTACTAGACATGCGCATATTGTATTGTATTTGGTTTAGAGACTACATTACTACATTCTAAGACGAATTTAATATATACAAAATCCTAGTCAGTAGTCGATTTCAATGCGTTGTTTAAATTAAAAAAAAAATAAGGAGTTAGTTTTTGTTACATCAATTTTCTTACTCAATTCTGCTGTAAGTACAACTCCCTCTGCTTTAGAATTAACCAACAATAAATTGCCCCCATCGTCAATGCACTCCTGTTTGGCAGCAGGTATAGAAATGGATCTAACTACAACCAGGTAACATCCCGCTGCAGGGTCGTATTTATACCCAGATGCAGTACAAGTTGGTTGTCTGAAAGAGATAAAATGAAATGTACATGTATATGAGCCTCGTCGGATAGAAATCGACCTTATCGTATGCAAATTCATAATGAGAAAGGTCATTGTATCGACCATAAAACTTACGAAATGATGACTTTAAACGAGACTGCTGATATTCTTGTTTCATCAACTTGCTTGTCAATAATTTACCTCGTTTAAGAAATTGTTCATACGTAGAGCATGCTCTTGCATATGGAATCAACTGAGGTGTATATACTCCGTATGTAGGTGATGAAAGTATATTGCTGCATAAATAAGGGAAGCTGTCGATAGAAAAGTTAAAGTCATCACGTTTATCATATAGCTTGGTTGTTAGATTACCATTTGTGTCCTTTTCAAGTAAAATATCCAAGTATGAAAAAACTTTCATATATCCGTAAATTCGCTGTATCCGAGTTCGTACTAAATGAGTTTCACTGTATTTCTGAGCTACTGTTGTCGACTTCTATGTACCTGTACCTTGACACTCGGCTTTTTAGATGTCACTTATCGTCTTGTGGACTGTTCTTTATTCTTGTTGTGTGTGGTAAAACCAGAATGCGTGAGGGTGGTAGATATGGACGCATTTATGAGTCTTTGTATAATTACTTATGCATGCCCAATTTCCATTAATTTTGACAATTCTTTAATGGGAAATACATGTACTACTGTGAGAAATTTAAAAGAGTATTACTAAGATATTCTTAATCCTGGTTACATACATTGGAATGAGACTTGTAAGAATAATTTAATATGAAAAAAATTTAGAAATTAAATGAATATTAGTGCAAGTAATTTTGTACGAGTGTGTCATTTTCATTTCAGATCATATATATTACACCTTTCATCCTTTCTACAATTTGTCAATAAATAAAACATGTGAACCACCGTCTGAGGAACTATTTATTTCCTATGATGGAAGATCCCGTTACAGAATAGCAGGAATATTTGTCATGCTGATACTGTGTTAAATGAAAGGTAAATAAATCTTTCTAAAAAGACCTTCGGCAGTGGGTAGACCTAATGGTTTTTGAAAAATCTCTAAGAGTGCGATGCAGATTCATCACCAGAAAAATATGAACGGCTGTAAAGACGCCTTGTTCGTTCATCCGTGTTACTTAAAAAATCGCGACCTCTGATCCAAAAAATCATGTATGTACCGAAATATGATTACAAAAAGCAATTATTAAGAATTTAAAACAATTTCAAAATTGTTCCGAATCTATTCTTTAGGGTTAAGATAACGGTTAGGTTGAGAAAAATGAGATCCTTATAAAACAAAACAATAGGATAGGATTAGGATTCAGTTAAGAACAACAAGATCATTATAAAACAATACATTGGGGTACGGTTAGAATTAGAACAAAACATCAGTATAAAACGATACCTTGAGTTAGGGTAATATATTTAGTACCAAATCAGTATTTAACAATACCTTGGGTTAGGGTAAGAACTAAATAACAAATCGGTATATAACAATACCTTGGGATAGGATTAGGGTTTAAACAACAAATCATTATATTACGATACCTTGGGTTAGGGAAAGAACTGAATACCAAATTAATATAAAACGATAACATGAATTAGAGCTTGGGCTAGAACAACAAATCATTGTAAGACAATACCCTGTTGTTGTGGTCGGGATTGTTGTAGTTGTTGTCGTTGTTAGGACTACACTGAAAAGAAAAAAAAGACTAAGTAGAAATGTTTGAAAGTAAATCATTTGATTACTGAATCAATGATTCAAATGATGTTAAAAATGATTTCTTTCCAATGTTGAAAACACTTCACATTAGTTTTTTTTAAAAGTCGACAACATAAATCAAATATATTTTATATCAAAGAAGTATGGAAATCAAAGAAAAAGCTTAATGATATTTCAAATTAAAAACTGTAATGCATCAGCAATTACATCAAAGGCAATTACACTGTAAGTCAATGGTCACACTAATGATACACCGGTCTGATATGAATATACAAGTTCAATTATGGATACAGACACAGTATTAATCAAAACCTAGACATCAGACTCTCACAGAATCCTGCCATTTAAAACACCTGAATATGGAATGTGAATAATTATATGTGGTAGGGTCTGGTCAAAAATATATCTAGTTCAATAATGAATTTCCGACATCTAATAAAGGAAAGTAACTCTCGCCCTAATTAACCGTATCTTGGCAGCTTTCACGGTTACAGAAAGATCTTTATTGAACAATACATTGTGGTTCTTGTAGGAATTGTTGCAAGTAAGGCACCAGCTGTTAGTAGAGCAATCACCTCAGGTGTGAGAAAGTTATATTCATCTGTGAAGAAAAATAATATGATGTGCAGTGGTATTTGTGGATTTACTGACACTGTTTCAACGGGAGAGGAATACGATAGATTGATTGATTGTATACTGTTTAACGTCCCTCTCCAGAATATTTCACTGATATGGAGACGTCACCATTGCCGTTGAAGGGCTGCAAATAGGCCTATGCTCGGCACTTACGGCCTTTGAGCAGGGAGGGATCTTTATCGTGCCACACCTGCTGTGACACAGGGCCTCGGTTTACACGGTCTCATCCAAAGGACCACCCCATTAAGTCGCCTTTTACGACAAGCAAGGGGGTACTGAAGACCTATTCTAACCCGGATCCCCACGGGGTGGAATACGATAAAGAAGTCTTTGATCACTGTTGATATCAACTCAAGAGAAGTTCTTGGTAAGTCAAATAAATATTAACATGACACACAATCCCTTTCAAACTTCTGACATAACAATATTGCATTTCAGCAGGTCCAATACAATCACTAGATTTTGCTTACCTACCTCAGGACTTTAAATTAGCTATTTCAATCCTACTTTTCATAATTTTTCTTTTCATTAAAAAAAAATGAGATCGCTAGTAAATGACTATTAATATTTACACTAGGGACTTTTTTTTTTAAAATCCAAACCAGAGATGGTTTAAACATCGATGCGTTTTGAACATCTTAGAACAAAACATGTAATTCCATTGTTGGGTAACTGTTCCCCATTTTGTATGCGGTGAGGCATTTTTACACTGTGCTGAATAATTACCGATCTACTATGATGTTAACCAGAACTTGACTTCTTTGTTATTCCATTCAAGGAGTAACTGTTGTACGAGTATATAGCCCAAACACTTTCATAGCTGTAATCGCAATTGCGCAGAAAAATATATTTCTTAAAGAGATATTTTGTTAAGGTAATTCCACACTCCTATGATGTCATAGGTTTTTGCAAAAAATGTAATTAGTTTAAATTCATACCTAATAGAACAATATCTCTTGGACCAATGCTTTACAATAGGTATAATGATAAATATTGTTAGGTTAAAGAATTTAAAAAATGCATATATTATTTAATCAATTATTCAATCTTTAAAAAATGTTGACAAGGGCAGTAACTCCTTCTCAGGTCTTTTCATTCAGGCATTTGCTTTATTGTAAAATAGTTTCCCTGATATTCACAATTCAAAAGTATCTCTTAAGTAGGAAGTATTTAAGAACACTCAGCATCAAAGTTATGCATTTTAACCAGTTTTTACAATTTTTTCATGATACTGTTTACAAAAAATATGCGATTTTTTTGTTGACATACTCTTCTGTTTATTTATGTTTCACATCTTAATTTATATGGTGACCTATACATGTTGTGCAATAATTGGAAATTTTAAAGTATATTAAATGAAAATAAATGCAGTTTTTGTATTTGAACCTAAAAAAATTGTGAGGGTGGAAACACCTTAAAATTTGTTTTCAGATGAATTCACTGCATCAAAATATTCCTCTTTCCTGTAACATATATATTTTCACTGGACTTCTATATAGGATATAGACATTTTGAGTAATATGTTTTGATGTGTTCTGTAGATAATACTGTTAAATTTTAATAACGGATGAATTCATCAAATATAGGTGAACACGATATATACATGTAAATGTGAGATGCAGATCATTTATTCATGCTGATAATGCTTCAACTACTGCAGATCAACTAAAGAATGACTTTCCATCTCTTCCAGAAAAGCAGGACAAGAATCGCTGGAAATGAAACTAAACTAACATAGACTTTTTTCTTGTCCATTTCATATTATCTCATGTTTGAGTGTTACATCTGAAGTGGTAACTGACAATTCCATGTATTGATTTTCTTTTTCATTTTCCGCCGAAATATGGCTGAAATAGCTGATCCGGTGTTAAACAATATAAATCAATCAATCATTTTTAGGTTTGATCTACATTGTACATGTAAGTGTTATGTCTGGTGTGGCAATAGATCGCTCCACATGTAGCTTTTTTTTACTTTTATGTTTTTATGTACAATGTAAGTGTTTTGTTTATATCAGGAGCATAATTAGGCTGATTCAGATTAATATTTAAAAAATAAATATATGCACAATCTACTGTCTAACTGTTATGTCGGGTTAAGTAATAGGCCGCTTATCAGATTTATGTGCAGGTACCTGTTCTCTACTATGCATAATCTACCATATCAGTGTTTTTTGGTTCGTTAATAAGCTGCTCCACATATTCGTGAAGACTTTGTTTTGCAGTGCAGGTACCTATTCTCTACTATGCATAATCTACCATTTGAGTGTTTTTAGGGCCGAAAACTGTCTGATATTTTTTAGGTTAATCAATTATTAAGCTGCTCCATATATTCATGAAGACTTTGATTTGGTGTATCCTAGTAGTTTATGTATGTGTCAGGACAAGAACATTGTTAAAATTTGTTGACAAAGCCCATTCCAAGTTTTTTTTCTATGTTTAGCGTCCACCCATCAATCAAAAACTACTTACCTATCTATTCATAAAAAATACACGTATCCAAAAATAAAATACATACTGTATATAGTTATTATAATGGTGTCATTTAAAGGATTTTATTTCATAAATCTGTTTTTCTGGTAAAATTATCAATTCCTCGGCAAAATTAAAATAATAAATACTTAAAACTCGCCTATTAATTAAACTTCAACCAAAATAATCTAGTTCAGGGGTCCTGATTTTGTTTGTTTTCTCTGATACGAGGTTTAAACCGCTTCAAAAAAGAATTTTGCTTTCTTTTTCGATCCGAAAAAAAAATCATCTCAAGCTAACAGTACTATATTACGTATATAATTACAAACATACGGCACGAGTAGAGTAGCACCCATCACCGAACCCAGTAACAACTGTCTGTTGGTTACTACAGCTGACGTAACAATCACCTGATTTGTCACAATTAGGGATAAAATGACATATCTTGTCAAGGTTGATGTCATGGCTCACCTGTCAAAATTAATGTACCTTGTAATTTTGTCGTACATTCTGCGTACAGAGATTCGAGAATTTTTTTTTTACACCTTTTTATCTTTTTTTCTGACAAACTAAAAGCTTATTCATTTGAATCAGTATTATTTGACTCTTAAAACAGAAACTGGAAAAGTTCTTACTGTTTGTAATCGTTCGCAATAACACAGGGGAGAAAAAACTACTTTATACAGTAATATACGATATTAATCATACATATGTTCTTTTCTGAAAATCTGCTAACACTGTAAAAACCAGGCCAAGACATTTTGCTTTTAAGCACTGTTAAGAGGAACAAGTATATCACTGACATTTTTAAATGCCTCACTAATTGGCAAGGAAACTTTACCTCTTTATTCAGTACTATGTCCAACATATTTGGACAAATTCGAGTATGCTAGTACAAATATCACTAGCATACGATAAAATCAAGAAAAGAATTTTGAACCTACACTTATTATGGTCTGCTGTAATACAGACACGAAGCTTGAAACAAAAGGGACTGCTTTTTATGTAAAAAATAAAAACTTAAAGAAATTTTCTTAAAAAGAACTCAACAAAACTCAACAACATTTTCCCCGTTCTCTTAGAGAAATGTGCACTCATATAGAGAAGTCACTACAGTGAGGTTGCCGATATCGAATCACTAAGTAAATTTGCTTGGATAGTTCGTACCTGAATTCGATTTAAATTCATTTAACAAGATTGTTTGGTGGTACTATATTTGCCTTATAACATCATATATATTTTCCCAATAACCACTGATTAAATGAAAAAAAATATCGCTGTACATTGATGAAGGATGTTTTCGCCTTTAGCGGATCATTTTCTCCATTACCGAATCACGTGACATACAGCTGATTCTTTTTGTTAAGGTCGTTGTCATATTGCCATTTTTTACGTTTCACAAGGCCTAAAATTTATTTCATTTAATATTATTATATTATATTATTATAATATTTATAAGAATAAAACCTCACATGAACAGGTAATCCACATGAATATCTATCCTTCTAATTATTACAATTACTTTTAATGCAATTAAAAAAATAAAACACCCGAATGCCTTATAATTGATTCTATCGTTTACAATTAAACGAGGCCGAGTATAAGTATTTCTGCCCTAGAGATTTTGATATTTTTTTATTATTAAATTTTACTGTACTGTTATATTTATTGTTTTAGGATTAAAAAAAAATCAAATGTTCACCACCCGAATTTCTTAGTGGGCCATCTTAAATGTTGTCAAACTTTACTTTTGGACCCTTTTGGATTTGTCGGAAAATCAACAAATTATTACATTTTTTCCATATTTTTTGTACTTCTGCCCTAGGGATTTCTTTTCCATTCAAGTAAATAAATGTAAATGTAAAAAAGTCACCAAATTGTGAGATTTCAAAAAAAATAACTATCCCGATTGCTCTAAGTAGTACACATGTAATTACAAAGTTTATTTTTTTCGAAGCATAAAACCCTTAAAATTGTATATTTTATTGGGATGCTCACTCTAGCACCTGGTCCTTTCATTGATGTTTCAGAGGTCCGTGTTTGCTCTGCCCCTATTTTTTTTATTTTTTATTTTTTATGGACTTGGATATTTAAAACAGTTCGTTATTTCCATATCCTTCATTTATTGAAAATGCATTCAAAAATGTTAAATTATATCAAACCATAACTAAATCATAAGTAAATTATATCCTTGATAATTTTGCTTAAGGCTTATACTACTATACTACTATGCTACCGTAGTCTACATTACACTGAATACTGCGATACAAAACAAAATGGTTTAATTTTAGTTGAAACGCTATATTTGATTGGGTAAAAGAATATGTATATCATACCATGCAAACGTCACACTGAGTTACGTCAAAAACGTATTACTCTGCGAGACGTTACTTTTAAGATATGCTGAATTTGAAGCCTTTTACCGGAGAAAAAATTGTCTTATTGTGTACAGTTTTAAAGAACTAAGCTTTTCAATTCATGTTATAGGATATACATGTAACATAACATTATTTTAATTTTGAAATTACAGTTCAGAATTTTAACAATATTGCATATAATAAAGCTATATACATGAAAAAACCGAGAATATCTTAAATGTTTGTAATTTGTTTGAAATAGTTACATTTTTGTTGATTGTTTGACAGAAAAACTTATCAACAGCGATATCAAACGCTTAGTCCTCAATTCCAAGAAAAGAATTTGCAATAGGAGAAAGAATGACTGTACTTAAGGATTTGCAAAATTTGCTTGAAAATAGACTCTTGAAACTGACATTATCTTAATTAGGCTTGTTCTATGCTTATGTTTCATTTTGTATATTACGAGAGAAATTCAAACACATATATTTTAGGCACATTGCGGACGTTCAATATATTGAGAAATATTTTACATTTTAACATTTGTACCTATTTAATTTTTCAATTATCTGATGTTCTTTTTGGTTCTGAAGTTCCTTGATAATACTATTCAAACTTAAATTCTCATTAAGAAAAAATAATATACAAAATCAGCAAAACGCAAACATTATGTCAAGACAATATAAATCAGGAACAGCTTACCATTCAGACCTGTTAATGAAGGCCAAGATGGTTTCCTTAGCTAACTGTTAAACAGCAGGTCAACTGAAATAAATATAGCAATAGTTTGTACCTTTATTTGATGAATGAGTTCCCGATATTGACTATCGTTTTATAACCGATGCATAACCAAGAAAATGACCAGTACAGTTACACCCGGTTATAGCGATGTCGCTGGGACCTATGAAATCACTTTGCTATATCTTTAATTGGTTATAACCGTATACGAAATTCATTAAATTTGTATAGACGTTGCGCACGGTGTTGGTACTATAATATCAAACTCTTTATGTCGCAAAGAAATTGGCGGTTTGGCGATGTCATATTTACTTGATATCAAAAATAAGAACATAAATAATTCTTATAATGTTCTTTTAAATAATTCAAAATTATTTTAACTATGATGAGGCGTTACTCATTATTAGTCATTTTCGGCGAAATTCCCGTGTCCGACGTTACATCAATTATCGTTCGCTCAATTAAAAGGTATGAAAAAATGCACTAACAATTCTCTGAATTATATAAAATTTTGGAGTTACAATAAAATGTATGCATTCTTTAAGATATTGTTGAGTTTTTAACATCATTTTATCAATTTCATGAATTAAGACTGGATCTACAGTGCATAAGTGATGTGTCTAACAGTAAAAAATCGTTTCCTTACACCGTCATTAGCCGAAATGGATATGTGTACCAGACATAAATCCTAGACAAATATTAATTTTGATGAATAATCTTTTAGTACATATATTTCTTAGATTAATTGAAATGATACATTTTATATTACTTTACTTTTTTATATTAACGTAAATGTTAGGAAGGCTTTCTTAAGTGAAGCCATTTTGTTATGCACTCCCGAGTAACTGTATTGTTACTAAATATGTCTCAGTAACATATCAAAAATATATAAACTAATGTAAGATATAAAGCAATCATGTACATGTATGTAGCTTATGTATGCGTAAAAATGACGTTGGGAGCGTCAAATTATTATCGCAGTGGCTTTTTTCATGCAGGTCCGTAGTACCAGGTACTTGTGGACATGCAGGAACCACCCCCACCCCACCCCTGATATTCTACCCCGGAGCTTGTTGGAGATTTTTCACAAATAATATGTATTACACTTAATCATCATATGTATATGTATCAAAGCAAAAAAATTATGAAAACCCCAAAATGATATCGTTCCACAAAAAGTACCATTCTAAATGAAGTATGCATTATAAGAGGCACCCCCTCTTTTTTCACCAAAAATAGTTAAAAGATTTTAGAATTTTCGTGATAAACCATATTTCCAATCTGGTGAAATGTCTTCATCACTCCTTTTTTCATCTCCTCAATATATATCAAATACTTGATATCGCGATTACTTAACTTAGCGGAACTCTTTCGCGATGGAGGTAGGAAACGTCTGTTAGCTGGGGACAACTGTGGTATTGGATACAATGCAAGATCGATCATTGTAGAATTAATAAGGACAGATAAGTGAAAAATCCTTGTGGAATACCTTGCATAACAATTGCCGAACCAGTCTAATTAATTTTTGAGAGGATCTAATCTTTAAATGTTACATTTTTAGCGATATGTTTAACCAAGTGGGCTCTTCTAATTAAATTTTCATTTAAAATCGTCGCATTTTAAAGCTGATAAAATAATCTAAACTTTTCTTATTTGACAATCTACTATTTGGAATTAAATTCTTGGCAATACATTGTACTTTCGGCATAAAATTGCTCAAATCATTCGATTGTCACTACTGTAAACAAAGCCATGTGCCCCTGTAATCTCGTGAGATTTGAGCTTTCTCGACTCCTTCGCAAAAGAGCGGTAGTAAGTTAGATAACTGCGAAGTAATCGCGATATTACGTATTGATACTTATTTTTTTTAATTCAAAATAACACTAGTTCCACAGAAGAAGGATGTATAAAATAAAATCAACTCTCATTTTTTTCTCTAAAGCGCTTACGGACGCTATACAGAAATAAAAGACATGCAATGACCTAACTGTAAAAAATATATTGAAGGAGGTTGAAAGGGAATAAGACTTATTTATTTTCAACTTATGAGACAGTCAAGTGAGAAAAATAGAAAGAGGAATATTCACTGAGTGTCATTGGCATTTCATTAATTAAAATTTTATTATTAAGATTCATTTATAAACACCTAAATATTTCAAAAAAAGAAGGTTCAAACATTGAATATTATGTGCCCTTTTATTTCATTCATTTATTTTTTTTTTATACTTTTGAAAAAATAAATTCATTTTAAAGATCTAAAACAGGTACGTACATGTATTAGGTTCAAACGACTATTAACGTTAATTTGACGTAACGTCTATGTGTACCAACACCGTGCGCAACGTCATAGCTAGGGATTCAAAATGACTTCGCTATATCCGTAAATTCGCTATATCCATGTTCGTACTAAACGAGTTTTACTGTATACACAAATAGAGACAAATGTTGTTATTTTCCTGGTTATCACAATATTTCTGAGGAATATGAATATAATAAGAAAAAAAGATGATGTTGATTGAAAAACATGGTAAAATGGAAATATTTGCTTTCAGTAAACAAGGTAAACAAGTTATATCATTAAACGTCTCTCAACAAGTTAAGAAGTTTTAATCTTGATTTTTTAGCAGATTTTTGTTTGGACTCTAGTTTCTAGAATTCTATATCATATATATTATATTTCTTTCGATAAATTTGGATTTTACAATGCAATTTAAACTATACTCTTTCATATAAACACGATTAAAATTAAAAGAAAACCCAATAAGCCATGATTTGTATCTTGTGACTTAAACACCCAATTTTACTTTGACGCCCCAAAAATCTACCCGATTCGAGAACAATAATTTACTGCCTGTCAGTCATTACGAAAACAATATCTTTTGATTTGATTGACAGAACAGCTACTGTGCTTCTTGAAAATCTGAATTTGCATGTTTTGAAAAAAATTGTCTGGTCATGCGTCAAACACTTTCATTTACCTGCCTTTTGTACACGCGGGGTTACAAATCCTTATCGTGGTGTTGGTAATTTAAAAAAAGAAATAGAGAGCTGATGATGAAAACATGACTTCACAAAATACTTGTTTTCAATCTTCACGGCAGCATGGTACTTGTAAGCGATATGTCGTCCAGTAGACTGTCTGATTAATTGAAAACAAAATAGAATCAAATAAAAAAAAAAGATATTTAGCACATTTATGGTTACGGTATGGGTTACAAATTTTCCATGATCACTTGGAAGGATATAGAGATGAAGAACAGTATAAAATCTCAAAGTCTATAAAACAATACAAAAATAAGAGCAGAGCAAACACGAACCCCCGAAACATAAGAGGTGGGATCAGGTGCCATGGAGGAGTGAGCATCCCCCGTCACACCCGCTGTGTAATCCTTGTCAGGATCAGGAAATAGCGAAAAAAAATTCGTCGTTAATTCAGTGTATAAATAATGGAAAAACAATTTGTATGAATAACGTCAGTTAGCATTTGACTGTTTTATCTTTGTATAATTATATAGATACAATCTATACTATGCTGTAAAGAAAAATGTTACAATTATTGCGAGAATCCGTGAGTTTCGAGATTGTTAGTTTTTGTTTGAATTTCCTCTGAGGTATGTAACTATTCGTTTTGGAAACGAAAAGATAACGAACAATGCTCGATCGATACAGAAAATAAAACTTGCACACAATAAATAATTTGAAAGCATGCGAAGTCTCAGAAATTATGAATATATGCATTTTATAGTGAAATATTAAGATTATTTCAAGTACATGTAGTTTGACTAAAAATTAAACGCAAAAAACGTAATGATTACCAAAGACAGACTTCCTATGTACTGCTTTGTGTATTAAGAATTTTGACATCTTGAGTATTGGGGGTCTCCAGGTAAATAACACCTCTTTTTTCCTAGAACACTCCCCCTCCTCAGGTAACCGTACGGTAAAAAGTATGGGTCTTTAAGGGCTGAATCTCATAATTTTTTATCCTCTTTTCCAGTTTATTTTTGAATTCAATGAAATGTTATATGCGTTTTCTGCCAAAAACAGCAAATCATTTTGTTATTCTAGAAAAAATAATCCTTATCTTAATTTAATTTCTGGATACACAAGTTTACTATTAGCTTTATCCAACTCGTTTACTATAACTATTTAGTTTAATTTTATTTAGAGCTTTAGACATGTTAAACTTTAGAATAATTTCAATGCTTCTACAATTTGAAATGCTTAAAATGACTGTGTATAGAAATGTCAAATTATTGAAAATGCACAGTGATTTTATTTTGTTTAAATTTATATTGTTTATTTGTTACAATTTTTAAGTTTTATTAAATGTAGAACAATATTGTATTTGGTTCTATGATCTATTGGAATGAAAATATTAAAAGGGAAAAGATCGAGTACGATAAGGCCCTTGCGCCGACTTGGTTTTATTGATGTGATTTATTACCTTATACGATAAGAGTACAGTGTGAAATGATTATGTTACATGTAAATGTTCCGTAGTGCTAAAAACGGACTCACGTCAATCTTTGTATCGATAATGCTACGAACATAAATGCTAAAAGTTTTGCTTGACAAAATACTTTTAAGATTTTTTTAATAACGCAAGTGAATTTAGGCTTCATTGGGAGGTTTCTATGCAAAATATCTAATTAAATTCCATAATTTCACTACCTTCCGCACAAAAATTGCTAAAACTGTCTCATTTTCTAATGCATCGTTGGTACCAACGACATGCGATAGCCAATACACATTATGACGTCTTATTATGACGTCATCAACCTCTACTACAAATGTTTAAAAGAAACATCAACAAAATCGCTTAGGTGCAAGGGCATGCCTTACTTTGTTTTACAGAAATAAGGTATAAAAAGACGCAGGGTTTGCGATGTTGCTGCCCAAATGTCGGCAATACTCTTGTTTAGTTACTATTCGTGCAGTTTAAAGTTTGATAAATAGAAGTAAAAATTCACAGTCCAGTGTAACTTTCCTAAAATTGTTATCGAATGAGAAAGTGCATATGATTTGTGCAGCAATTTTATTAATTTTAAGAATTTTCTCCTTCATATTATACAATGTTTATACATTTTAAACAAGATATGCCCTTGCGCCGACATGGTTTTATTGATGTGTTTTTTTTTTTTTTACCTGAAATGGAGAAAACAATGACGCTATATTTTCTTGCATAAATATACTGTGGATACTAAGTATGTATAAGAAAAAAAATCAATTTCAACTCTCTCTGTACATAAAATATACAACTTATGAATTTTTATTCGCTCATTTGCATAGAAACGTCCATATTTAACCTTAAATCACTTGCAAATATCAAACATTCCTTAAATGTTTTTACATAAGGATATGGAAATAACGAACAGTATTCAATCTCAACGTCCATTAAACAAATATACAAAACAAGAGCAGAGCAAACACGGACCTCCGAAACATCAGAGGTGGGATCAGGTGCCATGGAGGAGTGAGCATCCCCTGCTGACCGGTCACACCCGCCGTGTGCTCATTGTCATAATCAGGAAATAACGGAAAAAATCCGTAGTCAATTCAGTGTATAAATAATGGACTAACAATTGGTATGAAAAACGTCAGTCAGCATTTCATTCAATGATAAATTGTATTTGCTGACAAGGTCATTGTATCGACCATAGAATTTACGAAATGATGACTTTAAACGAGACTGTTGATATTCTTGTTTCATCAACTTGCTTGTCAATAATTTACCTCGTTTAAGAAATTGTTCATACGTAGAGCATGCTCTTGCGTATCGAATCAACTGAGATATAAATACTCCGTATGCAGGTGATGAAGGTATATTGCTGCATAAGTAAGGGAAGTTGACGATAGAAAAATTAAAGTCATCACGTTTATCATATAGCTTGGTTGTTAGATTACCATTTGTGTCTTTTTCAAGTAAAATATCCAAGTATGAAGCAGATGTGTTGGACTCGGTGGTATCTTTTATCTCAAGCTCACCAGGATATATCGTGTCGACGTAGGAATGGAAATTATCATTATTAATTGACAATACGTCGTCGATATATCTAAATGTCGAGTTGAAGGCCACAGCAAGTGTTTTTTTTCTTTTCACACAAAAGAGTTTGCATAAATTCTGCTTCATATGAATATAAAAATAAGTCTGCTAATAACGGAGCGCAATTTGTACCCATAAGAATTCCAATAGATTGTTGGAAAACCTGGTCTCCAAAAACCACATAGATATTGTCAATCAGAAACTCAAGCATCTTCTTGATGTCAACTTCAGAGTACTTATGTTAGAATTTGTTTTAACAAAATAATTTTTCAAATGACTTATTACGAGGTAAGTAAACTTACGAGTTCCATTTTTGTTGAAGAAGCAGCTGTCAATGATATCAAAAAGCCTGGATTTTAATTTGTCGTGCGGAATTGTTGTGTATAAAGTTGAAAAGTCGTAAGTTTTAATGCTGTTGATTTTTGTAAAGTCTTGTGATTTCAAATTGTCTAAAAGTTCTTTAGAATTTTTAAAGTATCCACATCTGATTTACACCACTTCTTGAATATATAGTTGTACAGTACTCTTGAAGTTTTTCCTTCACTACTGTCAATATTTTAGTGAGAAGTTACGAAAGAGGCTTGGTTGAACATTTACTGGAACCTGCAATGTATCTTTGTTTGTAAGGATTCTTATGAAGTTTCGGAATCCAATATATATGAGGTAGTTTATTGTGTGATTTGATATTGGCTTTATCCAACGAGTTGAAATGGTGTAAATACGAGGGCCGTTCAAAAATTACGCGGAATGCGCTATTATTCACTTTTGCAGAAGTCCCAGACTTATGAAATTTCACAGAAATACGTATTTTAAAGATTCCAATACATTTTGGGCAAAATATCTGTATTAAAAAAAATTCTACTTAAATTATCGGTATGTTGATATCGCTGAAGGAGAGGTACGGAGCACGACAAAAACAATGAAGCAAAAGCATGCGGAATTCTAAATTTAACTCATATATTTTCTATATTTATGTGTAATGCTCGATATATCGCCAACATAGATCCAAAATATGCATAATGAAAAATGTAGTAAACTAAGGTATTCGTGGCATTCGTCCACAAATAGGAAATAAGAATTTTAGACCGTTAGACCTCTGAAGAATGGCTATACGGGAGGACAGAAAAAAGATGATCGACGAAAACTTCATCCGTACTGTAAAGAACGTGATTTAGAGTCACAAATTTCACTTTATATCTCATAATACCTGCAGTTTTTGGTTTTAAAATAAAAAAGGATATTCTTTACTTGTCAAAAAAGGATATTCTTCACTTGTTCAATAAATTTAAAGCTTGATAAGAGTAAGTTCGACAGAAATTTAAAATTAACATTAGATATGCTACAGAATTTTGATTAACTGTTACTTGTTTTCCTAAGCACAGATTGATATCATAATATAATGATCTTTTCATAGTTATATATTTACATTTTATTGTCATATTTTCACGAAAACTGATTCCATATTGATATATACTTATATTATTTGATTTCCAATTTGTTTTAGATGTAAAATTACGTGTGACTTTGTATTTAAATAATAAAACACCCTGCGTGATGTTGTAGGACTATTATTATCTATTGTTATAGAGGGAGCTTAGTCAGGGCCCCATCCCTGACAGCTGCCCTACTTATCAGCTATTGTTATAGGTCTGGGAAATAAATGATGAAAAAAAAAAGATTGATAAGAAATTGTGTTTTGATGCTGAGTAGATAAGGTAAGTGAAACTGTACAGGTACTGTACAGTCCCCCGACCGATGTCCCTTACTGATGTACAATATAAGGTGCCCTCTGGTCCCCCTATTGATCTAAAGTCTAATATAAAGTGTCATCTGGTTTGCCAACTGAAGTACAATATAAAGTGACCTCTGGTCCCCCTTCTGATGAAGAAATAAGATGATTACTGGTCTGATTAATTGTATAGGATAACTTCTGTTTCCCCTTCTTATGTAAAGTGCATTATACGGTTTCCTCTGTTCCTATTGTTATTCAATTTAAGGTGACCTCTGGTCACCCTACTTATGTACAATATAAGGTGATCCCCGTTCCCTCTTTTGATGTACAATATTAGGTATGCTAAGGTCCCTATACTGATATACAATATAAGGTAGCCTCTGGTACCCCCAGTGATGTACAAAATATGGTGGCCTCTGGTCGCCATAAAGATGTACGTTATAAAGTTACCTCTGGTCCTATTAACTTTTCATTACTTCTGGTATTCGCATAAAGATTATGGAAACAAGTGTAAGTCTTATATTATCCATCAATAAGGATTTCTTACTTCACAAATTGTAGTATATGAATGAGGCATAGGTTATCTTATTATGTACATTATTATGATGCTATTGAAAGTTGCAAGTAGGTAATAATTTACAATCAAGGCATGTATCTTATTATGTACATTATTATGATGCTATTGAAAGTTGTAAGCAGGTAATAATTTAAAATCAAGGCATGTATAGAATAATTTTTTAAATCCTCTCAAAAAAGAATTGCGACCCTATTTTTTGCCGGGGAAAAAGTGCACAATTTTTCCGAATTCTCTTAATGTACATGTATGTAACTAGACTTTTGAAGATAAGTCAACTTGCTTGTCTTCAAATACAGTACGAGTATGCCAAAGTTAATAACAAGTGGTGCACTATCTTTGGGCTTTTTTAAATTACTCACTTTTCTTTCATGTTTATCATGAACTTTTTTTTACGCCAATACATGTAATCTGTCGCCCCTGTCAATCGGTAATACGAGATTCTGTTGTAGAGTCGCAGAGTAAAATGTTGATCAATTTCTAGCGGGTGCCAATCCATAACAGAATGAAGACCGATCCATTTGATTAGACAGAAAGCAAGGCGCAGCTGTAGTTGTTGGCATGAAAACATCTCTCTTTGCTCGTTTCCTCTGATTGTCTAGTATATACATAAATTTGCAGCTCTCCATTTTCAGTGAAATTTTTCGAAAGGGGCATTAACCAACAGTAAAAATATGAGATATCGAATAGTGTTCAATAACAAAGTCTATAAAACAATACAAAATAGGCGGAGAGCAAACAAGGGCCTCGGGTAAACAAATTTGTGAAAGATACTTTTTTAATGTTACATGTATTGACTATCCAAAAACTGCAAAAATCTTCCGAAAAATATTATATGTATGTAACAGGCGTTTCGCATATAAATCCAATAACATTCGATGAAGCGCTACTAGCTGCAAATCTGTTTTCTTGCACGTAACCAATTATTGTATATGCATTAATGTTATTGTAAATGATATCACTTCCGGTATATGGTAGAGGGTTACCATTATCATCTCTCCAGGGGTCAGCAGCGTTAATCCGGGAACCTTGAACTAGTGCAGCACCTAGGTTCAGAGCCTCTGAAATACACAAAGTTTTAATACTATAGTGAAACCTGTCTAATCCGACATGCACTGGGATACGAATTTTGTGTCGGAATAGACAGGGTGTCGGATTGTACAGTATTAAAAACAACGAAAATACTTAAAATGGGAAAGGAATTTAACGTCGGAATTCAGAGTGTGTCGGGTTATTCAGGTGTCGGATTAGACAGTTTACACTGTATTAGTATTAATTGGCAAACCTATTATTTATAAAGGACTTACGGCCCCCGAGGGGTCACCGTGAGACCATTTAAACTTATGATCATGTACTCTAACAATACTATCTATATAATCAAAAGAGTGTATTTCTATTTGTACATGGTTTAGAGATTACAATTACATATAGCGGATCAAATTAATATCAAACCTAAACCTAAATACAGAAAATAAGCCTAGAAAGCATTACCATTTCTCTCTTCACGATCTTTCAAACATATAAATTATGCAAACAAATATGTATTTCAGGGTCAAAGCATTAAAATTAAATATCTTTTTTGTTTTCTCAGATAAAACCTTTAAGGCATAAATTACATTAAAAATACGTAAACATACATGTACACAACTATGTATTTTGATGTAAAATTGTAGTCTATAACCAATAAGATGTACCAATAAATGGGTCTCTGAATGAACATAGCATACAAATTTGAAAAACAGATATACAATAAGCATGAAGAATTTTCCTTTGAAAGTTTATTGTCATATTGTTTGTTTTTTTTTTCAGTTATGTTTTACATTGAAATAAATACACATTAGGCAGTAGCAAAGGGCTGGAACAAGTTCTTTGCAACGGTTTCAAAATCAGAGGAGGGCATCATTCACCTCACCCCCCCCCCCCCAAAAAAAAAAAAATCTGAGAAGCCAAAAAATAAAAAAAAATTCTAAACTAGTTGTCCCTTACATTTGGGGTCGTAGAAAGAACACCCAATATTAATATGGCATTAACTGTTCAAGTCATGGAATTATTAACTATTGCCAGTGCTCGACATTTCAGCGGCAAAAATTGTGTTTTTATGTGTGTATGTTGGGGGGGGGGACCAGCATCTGAAGGAAAATTCGATATACCTGAACTCCAAATAAAATGAGGTGGATGGGGTCCTCAACCCCACCGCGTACTATGGATTCCTGGAAAATGAAACACTTATGAAATCATATATTATTAGTTACAAAGTTAGTTTCCTAGTACGGAGTCATACAGGGTGTAAAATGGAAATCCGTATTTGGCGTGCGTGGCGAAGCCGAGTCCCAATACAGATTTTACATTTTACACCCTGTTTGACTCTTTATTAGGTCACTAACTGACTGTGTTACGAATTTATCCCGCTGAAAACCTTTTTAAAAATAAAAAAAAAATCAATGTGCATATTATGAAAATATCAAGTTTTAATCCAATAACAACCAACATACCTATCGTAAAAAGAATTTTAAGTGAACTAGGCCTACTTTTCTTAGCTGCCATTCTTATTTACAATAAGAACGCTTCAAACGGAATCGTGTGCCCGATTTTCATATTACTCCTTGACGGCGATGTAATTCAGAAAATTTCAGGGCGTCATGTGATTAGCTTTGATCCAATCAGAAATCTTCAAATTTGTTTGAATTGGGATAATATTAAAATATTGATAAGACAATAAAGAAAGTTTCCCAGTTGCATTGAACTTGTAATTTCATTACAGAATACTCTGTAATCAATGCTAACTGAAATGTGTTTTTTTTGGAATTCAAGCTGATGTATGCACTATAATAATACATGTTGGACAAACAGTATTACATTGTTATCGATATGTAAATTTATAAAGCCCATGCAGAAATACGCATATACAAGCATATACAAGGGTTTTTCGAAAGTTTGTGGACTAGCACCATAACATTAAAACTGCTTTTGACACATTAATAAAGAGCAACAGCCATCTTATGCATAAAATGGCCCTGTACATCTGTCAATTAATTAACTATCACCCCCTTTCTCATTTGATATATCAAAATAAAGTAGACACTTTGTGCTTTCACTTTTATAAAAAGAAAATCTTTTTGAGAATCCAGATATTGGAAAACATGTTTGAGAAATTGGAATGTTCTTTTAAATTTGCAGAAAACATGCGTAGTAGACTACCTTCAGCAAAGAATTAAAATATGAGCACAGCCTACGATCCAAAAAGTTAAACATTTTTGTTGATCTTCAGAAAAAACCTTTATTATGTAACTGTATATTTTGGATCAGAGGTTGTGCTATATTTGAAATTTTGAAAAACTTTTTTTTAACTTTAGGTCATTTTCAAAGGAATTTTTAGGATATGAGCAAAATGACAAATTTTATGACGTCATACTAGTAATACATTGGATAGATGGGAAATTACGTCACAATTAAAAGATACTTGGTCACCAACACTCCAAGTGACAGATACTACATTTGCTACCTAATCTGAGCGGTGGCTCTTGCTCTTTTAATATTAAATAATAAACTAAACATGTAACATGATTTTCATTTTTTTAATGATGATTATGATAATGATGAGTTTGAAGGAAATGGTATGTCCAGGCGGAGCAACATCGAAAATTACGTTTTGTTTTACTATCAAAGTCAGTGTAACTGAGAAAAACTCTTTCTTTTGATATGGGCACCTGTTATTATCAATTGCGTTAATTCACTCATGTGGTATGAAACATATGTACCGTAAAATTTGCAATTTTACCCTATTCTGTAAGTTCTATGAAAATTCATATTTAAATTAATTCAAATTTATTATTTAAATTTGTTTAAAATATCCAGAAAATTCAGAGTTGTAATTACATATACATTAGACATAAGTAATGACTTGGAAGATTTTATAAATTTAAGGTTCAAGATATTTCTAATGCATCAAGAATTCCTGTGCATCCACATTTTGCATATTTTGAACATAAATCTTCAGCTGGAAATTCAAACTGTATGAAGCGGAAAAAAGTTTCATAGCATTTTATTAAAAGTATTATATCATATATAATTATATTGTAATTGTATATCATTTCTAATAGATGTGTTACTTATTTTACCCATAAAATAATCATTTTAGAAATGAGGTTTCTAAGTTTCTAATGAACTATTATAAAAGTTATGTAAAATGTTGAAAGCACTGAATGTATTTTGATTGAAATTAAATAAAACTGGAGTAGTAATAAAGTATAGGAATTCAACAATTGCAAAAAAAAAAAATTAACAGCATAAAAACATCAGTGCAAGTACATGTTGACTATCCATATACATGTAAGTAGTCAATACATACACACTGTACATGTAACTAAGAACAGTTGCATTAAATTATACATCTCTATGTAAAATAAAATATTGCCATGAAATGGTTTGGTTTTATTTAATTACTCGTGTTGCACGATATAGTTTATTAAAAATCCCATCTAAACGTTATGTACTTGTATTTAAAGTTTGTCCTCCCCGTTTCTAACGGCACAACATAAAAATGGAGTACAATTTTAAAAATTCCTTCAACTATGCATATCAGGAGTTTTCGTATGTACTAGTTTATTACAACATCCCAGGTACAAAATGGTCCCTAAATGTTTGATGCTCCTTTCTCCTTTCTCTTAAATTCAGTCTCTTTCCGATTGCAGCGTCAAAATCTTGTTTAACACGGCAGTGACAGTTCCCTACTTAAGTCTTTAGCATTTTAAGTAAATGTCATGAGTCTTTATTAAAAAAAGGTCCCGTCCTGCGTTAGGTATTGGTCAGTAATGCAACTTGACCTTGAGTGGATGAACTCTTTATCTTGTTGAAAAATTCTTAAATGGGGTAAGGTAACATTCAATTATAAATCACATACAGTAAAACTCGTTTAGTACAAACACGGATATAGCGAAGTCATTTTGAATCCCCAGCTATATAAATTTAATGGATTTCTTATACGGTTATAACGAATTACGGATATAGCGAAGTGATTTCATAGGTCCCAACAACTTCGTTATAACCGAGTTTTGTATTACATTTAGGAATCCCTCTATATCTTACGAGTTTATTTTCTAAGACAGTACTGCTGTTCTTCAAAAATATATCGATGTTATCAAAGAAGCGTGATGAATAGACTGAGTCCTCTCAATTAAGACCAATGCAGTTAACAAAATATGGATCACATGTTTCGTACGGACGTGTCCATATAAAAATTATATGTGTAACCATAGGAAAAAAAAGTTTAAAACACAAATAGGAAATGCATTTTACAAAATGGCTTTTATCATTTCTAGTACATATACAGTACTGATAAGGAAAAACAAAGAATATTTGCAATGCTCATAACGGAGTTCAAAGATAAGCACGAGGATAAGGAGATAACGAACAGTATTCAGTCTAAAAGTTCATAAAGCAATACAAAATAAAAGCAGAGCAAACATGGAAACCCGAAACATCAAAGGTGGGATCGGGTGCCATGGAGGAATGAACATCCCCTGCCGATTAACTAAATCATCATTATAAATATAAAGGATAACTCATATTAACACCTTATAGCCTATAAAAAAGATTTCATTTCTCAGGTTTTATCAGACATTTTAAAGAAACATCTCCACTTGTAATTTCATGACATCTAGTCTTCTCAGCCCTTTAATTTTAGATTTTTTAAGTAAAATTCTAATTTATTTTTAGTTAATATGCATAGCTGATCTTAATCCTAGTAATTCAACAGAATCGTGTACTTTAACCAAAAGTTCATAAAAAATATCTACGTAAGCTGATATCCTTCATTGTGAGTCGTTACCTTTTCCTGCAATATCGTAAAAATGAAGATAAACGTTTTTATTCGGATGTCTTAACCACCTTTTACCAAATTAATAATTTGATAATCACTTTTTATGCTAATTAGAAGTTTACGTGCAAATTTTGGTTTTGGTTAAAGGTGGTTATGACATGCGTAGGAGTTATATAACACAGCCACCCTCTTGAGTTTTCCCATTACTGTGATGCTAATACGGACCAATGGTTCCTTACTTTGTGATCATAAATAATTAAAAATTCAAATATCTGTTTCTCATTTACAATAATTTTTTACATTTTTTTTTACACGTTATTTACCATTTTTCTTTTCAAATAGATGATATATAAAGTGTTCACCTGTGTAGAAATCAATCAAAAGACACTCAAAAACATAACTCGTATGAGAAAAGTAAGATATATTAAAAATCAATTAAATTTTTTTTTTAAAAATAAGTTGACCCATCTGCACATTTTATACTGAATGAAAGTTATTGATTTAAAATAGAAAGAAAAAGTATTATGGATATTTTAATTACGCGAACATTTTACACATTCACATTTAGTTTTGTTCTATGAATTTAATATATAATCAAAAGGGAAAATTAAGGTAACTGGTCCATCAACTTAGTTGATGGCATAATTACCGAATATTTCTTATTACCTAAAATATTAAAAAATTATATTGATTTAGGAGTTCAAAAGAAATATTTTAAAAATAAAAACAAATTATCATGGTAATTGAGTAACTGAAATATTCATGAAAATTTTGACAGTACAAGAAGATAAATAAGTTTTAAGACTATATTCTAAGTCTAAGTCTGTATCCTCGCTTGATTTTTACCACCTTCCTATTTACCTAAATAATAATTGTATATTTCGTGATTTTTTGCATATCATATACAAGTATGTACATGCATAAGTTTTATATTGTAATGTATACGTACATGTACAAAAAACTATTTATTATCTCTTTTTAGTAAAACACTTGCCACTTATTTCAAGTTGTGTACAGACAAAGATGTTGCACCTACTCATGAACAGACGAAGATCTAAGCTTGAATTTAGTCTTGAATAAGTCAGCGAATTGTAACAAACGCTAATGATAAAACGCCAAATAATGATAGAAATATAATTAAGCGTTGCATTTGGCGGATGAGCATGTCAGTGATTTATACAATAGTTTATTACATTAAGCGTGGTATTGCAACGCTTTATGATATTTCTATCATTAAGCGGCGTTTTATTATTGGCGGTTGCTACAGCGCCTTTTTGTGAAACGCTAGGTACATAATCCGATTTTGGGGTTTAGTCACTGACTTAGTCCGGACTAAGTTTACGCCTGGTAGTAGGCCTTTTTGACAAACGAGCCCCTGGTCTCACAAAATTAATTTTGAAAGGTGTTTATTATAACTTTTATGCAACTTTTTTCATAAAAATCAAGCAAACCGAGTGATCTTATGAGTTTTTCTTCAAAAATAAAAGTTCTATCTCCATGAGCTTTTTCAATCGATCTAAAATGCATAAAAATATTCGAAAGAATGTTCTATCTCCATTTTTGTATATTTTTTCCTAATTCTGTTCAAATTGATATAACATTAAGTTTATTATCCCTTAGATAAGCATTTTTTCAGTAAAAATGCCTTATTTTATAGTCCAAAAAAGTGATTCTTTATTTATGACATACTGATAGGCACATAATATAGTTAAGTTGTAAAAATTATCCACATTAACAATTAACAATTATTTATATGCTTTTTGTTTAGACCTTTGGCATACATTAAGTGTCTGCCGTTAATTATTAACATAATGACAGATTATCATATGAGACATTAATTTTACATTTTCCCTAGACCCTGGTCGGTTCGGAGAAGTTTCACTGTATGTGACTATGTGTGGTTGTATGTTTTATCACATTACTACATTCTTAGATGAATTCAATGTGTACATACTCCTTGCTATCCTGGTGAGCTTGAAATAAAAGATACCACAGAGTCCGACACTTTTGCTTCATACTTGG
This sequence comes from Saccostrea cuccullata, assembly GCF_032062105.1. NCBI lineage: Eukaryota > Metazoa > Mollusca > Bivalvia > Ostreida > Ostreidae > Saccostrea > Saccostrea cuccullata. Next base: position 363,723 of record NW_026935523.1, read on the forward strand.
ATATTTTACTTGAAAAAGACACTAATGGTAATCTAACAACCAAGCTATATGATAAACGTGATGACTTTAACTTTTCTATCGTCAACTTCCCTTACTTATGCAGCAATATACCTTCATCACCTGCATACGGAGTATTTATATCTCAGTTGATTCGATACGCAAGAGCATGCTCTACGTATGAACAATTTCTTAAACGAGGTAAATTATTGACAAGCAAGTTGATGAAACAAGAATATCAACAATCTCGTTTAAAGTCATCATTTCGTAAATTCTATGGTCGATACAATGACCTTGTCAGCAAATACAATTTATCATTGAATGAAATGCTGACTGACGTTTTTCATACCAATTGTTAGTCCATTATTTATACACTGAATTGACCACGGATTTTTTCCGTTATATTCTGATTATGACAACGAGCACACGGCGGGTGTGACCGGTCAGCAGGGGATGCTCACTCCTCCATGGCACCTGATCCCACCTCTGATGTTTCGGAGGTCCGTGTTTGCTCTGCTCTTATTTTGTATATTTGTTTAATGGACGTTGAGATTGAATACTGTTCGTTATTTCCATATCCTTATTAGTCGATTTCAATGAGTTCTTGAATAAAAAAAATAAGGAGTTAGTTTTTTTACAAAAAAATTCTTACTCATTTCCTCAGTAAGTACGTCCCCTTCAGCTGCTGAATTAACTAACAATAAACTGCCACCATCGTTAATGCACTCTTGTTTGGCAGCGGCTGGAGAAATGAGTCTCTTTACAACAAGAAAACAACCCGCTGATGGGTCGAATTTATATCCAGATGCAGTACAAGTAGGTTCTCTGGAAGTGCTTGAATGAATCGAATGTAAATATGGATTGAAATCATTATAAAGTACATAGAATTGTTAAATAGTTTTGATATTGTGAATAATTCGGTTTATCATTTGACATAACATTGTGAAATTGGTGATTTGTCATTGACATATAGTTGTGAATATGTAGTTTAGCATTGTTATGACATTGTGAATTCTGTGATTCTCTGTGGTGACCGGTCCTACAGATTAGACTGTTGTACCGAGGTCATTTCTCTCAGTAGGTTTTTGCACGAAAACGATCACTCACTGTTCCCTTGAAACATTGTAAATTGTAGTCATTTGCTTCTAATGCTTGACAATCACATTTTGTTTCATATAAAGAGTAATGTCTAAAAAAGTGCAAGAATCTACAGCAAAATTAGGTTTAGCGGTCCTCAACCATGCTAGCCAAGAGTGCCAAAGTGTGTTGAAGACGTTCCTGTTGCAGTTAAAAAGCGAAAACGTAGGTATCTATTGCTTTAAAACTTATTGCAAAAAGCAATGCTTATGCATTATACACAACTTTATACACAACAATTCCGCACGACAAATTAAAATCCAGGCTTTTTGATATCATTGACAGCTGCTTCTTCAACAAAAATGGAACTCGTAAGTTTACTTACCTCGTCATTGGTCATTTGAAAATTATTTTGTTAAAACAAATTCTGATTGTACACATAAGTACTCTGAAGTTGACATCAAGAAGATGCTTGAGTTTCTGATTGACAATATCTATGTGGTTTTTGGAGACCAGGTATTCCAACAATCTATTGGAATTCCCATGGGTACAAATTGCGCTCCGTTATTAGCAGACTTATTTTTATATTCATATGAAGCAGAATTTATGCAAAATCTTTTGCGTGAAAAGAAAAAAACACTTGCTGTGGCCTTCAACTCGACATTTAGATATATCGACGACGTATTGTCAATTAATAATGATAACTTCCATTCCTACGTCGACACGATATATCCTGGTGAGCTTGAGATAAAAGATACCACAGAGTCCAACACATCTGCTTCATACTTGGATATTTTACTTGAAAAAGACACAAATGGTAATCTAACAACCAAGCTATATGATAAACGTGATGACTTTAACTTTTCTATCGTCAACTTCCCTTACTTATGCAGCAATATACCTTCATCACCTGCATACGGAGTATTTATATCTCAGTTGATTCGATACGCAAGAGCATGCTCTACGTATGAACAATTTCTTAAACGAGGTAAATTATTGACAAGCAAGTTGATGAAACAAGAATATCAACAGTCTCGTTTAAAGTCATCATTTCGTAAATTCTATGGTCGATACAATGACCTTGTCAGCAAATACAATTTATCATTGAATGAAATGCTGACTGACGTTATTCATACCAATTGTTAGTCCATTATTTATACACTGAATTGACTACGGATTTTTTCCGTTATTTCCTGATTATGACAATGAGCACACGGCGGGTGTGACCGGTCAGCAGGGGATGCTCACTCCTCCATGGCACCTGATCCCACCTCTGATGTTTCGGAGGTCCGTGTTTGCTCTGCTCTTGTTTTGTATATTTGTTTAATGGACGTTGAGATTGAATACTGTTCGTTATTTCCATATCCTTATAATTTCAAAAGTTTATAAATACATATTATACTCTCACATCGCAAACTCAAACAAAGCATGTTACATGTACGTAACATTAGGTCTAAGGGGTCTCAGAATGGGAGCAGACGACAACATTCCTATTATATTTTTTATTTCAACTTAAGCTCTTAGTATAAGACAAATTTCCTTTGATAATGTAAATGCAGAATATCTTTCCCAAATTTATAGACATACTTAAGAAAATAAAAAGATAAAATCTATAATTATTAGCTGTTTACATTTGGTAAGAAACTAGGTCACTTCATTCTCAGACGGCCTATACGGGTTAAAAAATAGAATATCATTGAACATTTAGAAATAATTTGAGTCTTAACTACAGGCTTGGGCTCATTAAAACAAAGTCGGATAGACATAATAATGATTTTACATTTTTTGAACATTGATATTATGCTATTTATAGTAAATTATAATCTTTTTCTGAAATAAATTTTACAGGAAAGTCACAAATGAAGAACTTTAGAAGAGAGCAAGGTTTAAGAACAACTAAAATCAGATAGAGAAAACCATTCAAAGCGGATTTAGAAAGTGGGACTGGATATGACATATACGATACGATAAAGTTTCCTCCCTGCTCAAAGACCGTAAGTGGCGAACATATGCCTAAATTTGCAGCCCTTCTCCAGCAATGGTGATGTCTCCATATTAGTGAAATATTCTCGAGACGAACGTTAAACAGTATAAAATCAACTAATCAATTAATCAATGTCTAAAAAGTGGAAAAAAATTTTATTAGTAATATTGAGCAATAGATGTCCAAAATAATGTTCTAAACAATATGCAACATTTCATTTTTCGCTAAACGTCCCATTAAGGAGTTGAAGGATAGGCCTCTTAACATTTCCTTTGCAAATAACTCAAAAACTAAAGAGAATCTTTAAATAGTTTTTGAACAAAAAGTATTTTAAATTTTTAGAGGTTTAAGATAAAATGCAGAAAAAAAGGAATAAGACACTCAAATTAAGGGCCGAGAGGGGCCAAAAGTCTTCAATCGAGAACACATTAGCAGACAATACTTTTTTATACATTACTGAAGCAAAAATGTTTATCTCAACAATCTACAACTATATATTTTAATGATTTTAATTTCGTATGGTACATTATAAGGGGTCAAAATGATTAATTTTTTACGCTTTTTTTTCTAAAAAAAAATGGAAAATATTTTGATAAGTAAAATGACCAAATGATGTTCAAAATAATGTTCTGAACAATATGCAACCTTTTATTTTTGATAAATGTCCCCATTAAGGAGTTGAAGGGTTGGTTCCTAAATATTTTTTTTTTGCAAATAACTCGAAAACAAAAAAAAAAATCTCTTAACAGTTGTTGAATAAAAAGTTTTAAAAAATCCTATGAGTCTTAAAATGAAATCAAGAAAAAGGGGCCGGGCACTTAAATTAGGGGCCAAGAGAGGCCAAAAGTCATCAATCTCTAACTCTTTAAAAGTCAAAATTATGTAAAAGATTACTGAAGCAAAGGTGTTTATCTCAACCATTTACAACTATATCTGATGATTTTCATGTTAGGGGCCACAAGATTCCAGAATGCTCAATCTTTGACACTTTATATTTCGAAAGTGAGAAAAAATTTGAAAAGGATTCAGTTAAAGAACAACAAGATCATTAAAAAAATATCTTGGGTTATGGTAAAAGTTAAAGCAAAAAAAAAAAATCAGTATAAAACGATATCTTGAGTCGTATCACGTCGAGTTAACAGGCGCAGCTCATCAGATTTCACGAGACGCGAAGCGTCAAGTGTGATCTGATGATCTGCCCCTGTCAACGAGACGTGATACGGCTCTTCGGATCAAGTTACTGTTATATTGATAAATTTATTATAAACCCACTCATAACTAGCTAAATGTAGCCGAATAAAACTTTAGAGATCAATTGTATAATATTTATTCATAAAACAAAGCATAATAACAAGGGACTTTTTAACGCGCAAGAAAAATAACGTCATGTTTTTGCGTACTACGTCATCAGTGTCAGAGAGGGGTGATATGGATTCAGAAAACCACAGTGTGTGGTGATCCGGAAAATCGGATCAAACTCTGTAAAATTAACAGTAATAAAAACAAGGAAATTGATGGGTATTTAATAAAATAGATTACTACCTAAGTTAGGGTAGGAGTTGAATAAAAATCGGTATTTAACGATACCTCGGTTTAGGGTGAGGTATTTAATACCAAATTGGTATAAAACAATACCTTGGATTTGGGTAAGAATTGAATAACAAATCGGTATAAAACAATGCCTATGGATAGGGTTAGGGTTAAAACAACAAACCATCATAAGACGATACATCGGGTTAGCGTAAAGATTGAATACTAAATCAATATAAAACGACATCTTTCGATAGGGTTAGAGCTAGAACAACAAATCATTACTCGTTAGTAGTGAAATAGCGACATCTTAAGAGGAAATGTAACTCTCGTCCTAATTTCCCGTATATTTGCAGTATTCACGGTAACAACAAGATATCTTTTTAACTATACCTTGTAGTTCTTCTAGGAATTGTTGCCAGCAAGGCACCAGAAGTTAGCAGAGCAATCCACTCAGGTGTAAGAAACTTATATTCCACTGTGAAGAAAAATAATATATAATTTAATGTTATTTGTTATAAAATGGGTAATACACTGTATCGGAACGTTAGTGATTAGGATGTATCAAAGTCAAATATTTGTCATTTCCTTTTATGGTTTGATATTCTGTTTTTACATGTAAATATTTGTAATTCGTTCTATCCAAGTGTAAATTCAAATGTTATTATTATTATCTAAAAGATATGTGACAAGAAATGTTTGATTCATACTTGTTGTTTCATTCTTACTCGAGCAAGAAAAAGCATTATAATTTAATTTCTATCTTGGAAATTTCTTCGCCCCAGCATAAAATAATTTGTGTTAGGATAATAAAGGCATTTGACTTGCTAGGAATTTAATTATTCATTGACGAATTGTTTTAGTGAAGGAATGGATATTGTTATAAATGATGCTTGTTAATGAGCCCAGTAAAGATAATCTAGGAAAGATATGTGTCCTACTATGTATATTTTGTTAATTGAATATCATTGCAAAAGGAATATTTTTAAAATTCTTAAAAAGCCCGTAACTAGATATTTTATGGAAGAAATTCAGATGTAACATCTCAAGGAACAGGAAAACAATAAAACTTTTTATATGAAATAGAATATTCCGATATCGGAAACGACTTGCACACTTATTTCAAAGCAGACTGCACAGCTGGTGTAAATCATATAAAGATATCATAATGAAAGAAGGACAAAAATTGTTGAGCTGAAAAACCTGACGGTCCAGTTTATATGCTTACAATCACAGTAATAATGGCAACTGTATGCATTGTTTAACTTTGAAAGCGTTGTTGCCTAGATACTTTATCGTATCACTACAATAGGTCTAAATGTGGTTGATAGTACTGTAGTATGTGTGGAATTACTGACATTGTTTCCACGGGAAACGAATACGATAGAGAAGCCTTTGATGACTGTTGATATCAACTCAAGAGAATTTCTTGGTAAGTAAAATAAATAGAAACATGACATACAATCAAACTTCTGAAATAACAATATTGCTTTTCAGCAGGTCCAATATAATCACTAGATTAGAAATAACGAACAGTATTCAATCTCAACGTCCATTAAACAAATATACAAAATAAGAGCAGAGCAAACACGGACCTCCGAAACATCAGAGGTGGGATCAGGTGCCATGGAGGAGTGAGCATCCCCTGCCGACCGGTCACACCCGCCGTGTGCTCGTTGTCATAATCAGGATATAACGGAAAAAATCTGTGGTCAATTCAGTGTATAAATAATGGACTAACAATTGGTATGAAAAACGTCAGTCAGCATTTCATTCAACGATAAATTGTATTTGCTGACAAAGTCATTGTATCGACCATAGAATTTACAAAAATTACCTAGGAAGCTTTATTTACCTACCTCAGCAGACACTTTAATTATCTATTTCAATCCATCTTTCCAAATTTGCCTTTTCATTAAAAAAAACAAAAATTTGCTAGTAAATGACTATTAATATTTATACTAGGGTTGTTTAAAAACCAATCCAAAGCAGAGATAGTTTAAACATCGAGGCGTTTGAATACATTAGAACAAAACATGTAATTCCATGGTTTGGGTAACTGTTTCCTATTTAGTGTGCGGTGAGGCACATTATTTTATTCAAGGAGAAACTGTTTTACATGTATATATCTCCAAAACTTTCAAAGTCTTAGTTGCAATTACGCAGAAAAAGACATTTCATCAGGATATATTTTGTCATAAATTGTTTTCAGATGAGTTCAAAGTTTAAAATGATCACTGAATCAAAATGAGATTTTCTGAACATCCGGAAGAATATTATTTTTTAAGTTCTACAAGTTATACATGCATGTTTGTTTATGTAATTAATCTTGTAAAATGTATATATTTTTAAGTGCGTGCAAAATGTTTGTTTTTTGTTTATTTTTCTGCTGATTTACCCCTTATTTGTAAAACTTATTTTTCGTAATTTACTATTGAATAAATGACATTTTCATTCTCACAGATATTTGTCCTGTTGTAATTGAAATGTAATTCTGACCAAAACAAAGCTGCGGTGAAATGTTTGTATCTAGAAAATAGTAAGAGACATAAAATAGTTTAAGTCGTGGATATCGGCCTGAATAGCCCAGTTGGATGAGCACCTGACTAGTGATGTAGGGGTCCCGGGTTTGATTCAAGGTCCAGCCATACATTTTCCCTTTTCTAGTTACACAATATATGTTCAATGAAATTCTATATTGAGGATATAGACATTTTGAGAAATATATTTTGATATGTTCTGTAATAATAATAATATTGTTACATTTTATATAACGGATGAATTCTTCAAATACAGGTGTACACGATATATACAAGCATATGTGAGGTGCCGACCATTTATTCATGCTGATAATGATAAGAATCGCTCAAGATGAAACTGATGAACTATGATACTACCTGTCTTGTCAATTTCATATAATCTCATGTTTAAATTGGTAACTGACAACTCCACATACAGATTTGTTTTTCTTTTTTTTTTCATGTTTAATCTATACTGTGCATGTAAGTGTTATGTCTGGATTGGTAATTAAAAGATCCTTCCACATGTAGTGTTTTTTTTTTATTTTTCATCATTTTATGTACTTCATGTATGTAAGTGATTTGATTATATGAGGAGCAATATAAGGCTGTTTAAGATTATTCTTTTTTTAAAAATGTATGCATAATGTACTGTCCAAGTGTCATGTCGGGTTCGGTAATAGGCCACTCATCAGATATATGTGCAGGTACCTACTCTCTACTATGCATAGTCTACCATTTGAGTATTTTTAGGGCCGAAAACTGTCTGATATTTTTAGGTTAATTAATAAGCGATTTTGATGTGTACTAGTAATATATGTATGTCTCAGGTCAAGGACACTGATACAATGTTTACTAAAACACAGCTCATTTCAAGTGGGTTTTTTTCTCTCTTTAGTGTGCACCCACCAATCAAAAACTACATACCTACCTTTCGTCAAAAACACACAAACCAAAAAGTAAAAAGCAGACTGTATATAATAATTAAAATTGTGTAATTTGGAGTATTCTATTTCATTTATCGGCTTTTCTGGTAAAATAATCCATTCCTCAGTAAAATCAAAATACTAGAAGCTTGAAACACGCTTTTTATGAGATATTGAACATAATATTTTTAGAACTCAGATATTTCAACCAAAATAATCAAGTTTGTGGGGTCCTGATTTTGTTTTCTTGTTTTATTTATCAGATACCCGCTGCCACAACAATATATACATATACTTACAAACATACGGCACGAGGAGAGTAGCACCAATCACCGAACCAAGCAATAACTGTCTGTTGGTTACTACAGCTGACATAACAATCACCTGATTTGTTACAAATAGGGATAAAATGACAGATATTGTCAACGTTGATTTCATGGCTCACCTGTCAAAATTAATTTTTTTGTAATGTAATGTACATAAATGAAATTTTCAATTTTTAGAACAATTGTTTCTTTACGTTCATTCTGCGTACAGAATTTCAGAAATATTTTAACCCCTTTTTATTCTTTTTCTTACAAATTAGATCTTATTCAACTGACTAATTGTGATTTAGTCCCTTAAAACGGATTTGTCTAAAACAGTTCGTACAGTTTAAAATCGTTTGCAATAATATTAGAGAAAAAATAATTTATACTGTAATATAGGATTATTGTCATAAATAAATTCTTTTCTAAAAGTCTGCAAACACTGTAAAAGCCACGCCAGTACTTTTTTGCTTTAATGTATTGTTAACAGGAGAATGTAACCACTGATTTTACTATAATGCAACACTAATTTTCAAGGATAATTTACTTCTGTATAGCTATAGTGTAGTGTTTTGTAAAAAAAAATTATTTTTTTCTTAGACAAATATCACTTAAATACTTAAACCTTATCCTCTTCTTTTAATACAAAAACGAAGCTTTAAAGTTAAGATTTCGTAAAACAAGTGAACACAATTGACAGATTGGTTTACATTTTTTTAATTTTTCACCGTCCCATAAAGATATGTTTACTCATGAAAAAAAGCCACCATATGTACCGTTAAATGGTTTCAAAATTAGATTTTTAGTCTGCACTCAAGAACTTCAAATTCAGAGAATTAGTCGTTTTATTGCCTCTTTAGACGCGGATTTCAGTTTTTAAAGACCAACAATTTTAACTTTCTATTAAAAAGATCCTTGAATAAAGAAACGTATTATTTTTATCGACTTATGTCAGTCGGGCGGGATCGTCCTCCTTACACAAATATAAACTTACATTCAATAAAAATGAAATCTATCTGACTCGGTTTTCATATTAAATATTTTGATATACAAATGATATATATATAAAACCATTTATTTTTTTTAAAAATGTCATTGACCACGATCGTTTTAGACAACTCCTTTTTTACTTAAATTATTACTGTTTTGATGTTGAAGTCATTTAAAAATAGTTTTGGCGCGGGAAAGGGTCAATTGAAGAACATTTTAATCTAGACAGAGTATTAGGATAATAAGAGGGACTGACGTAAATTAGCAGTAATCAAGTCTCTCAAATAAATTTAGAGTCTGTAACCTGGTTCACACAGTCTTCTTATACCCATATACAGTGTAGCGGTGTATTTTGGCTAATTGTGGTTTATCTGAGCAATTTGACTGAAGTGCGTTAAAATTTTAACCGCTCAAATAGTCAGTACAGGTTTTAGAATTCATCCGTGAAGATCTGATACCTTGTGTCTGCAACAAAAATTAGGCCAAAATTATTTGCAAACCTTTGAGCAGGCTAAACGCCAAATTCTACAACCGACAAAAAAGACCTCTATACGGTATTTCTACGATAATGCAATAGATTTTTTTTTGGTTCTGTGGTTCCATGTAAAAACCTATATTTTACAAACTTAAATTCTCCTTTTTTTAATGATCAAAATCATACAAAATGCTAAATTTATATTGAGACAATATAACCCAAAACGACTTACCATTCAAAACTGTAAATGAAAGTCAAATGTGTTCCCCAAGCTAACTGCTTAACAGCAGGTTCTCTGATATAATATAAAGCAATAATCTGTACCAATGTTTGATGAATGAGTTCCCGATATTGACCATCGTTTTATAACCGATACATAACCAAAATAATGACCAGTATACACCAATAGAGACAAATGTTCTCTTATTCTGCTTACTGTAAATAGGGTTATTCTCGCCCCGTGATATTTTCTCCATTTCATACTTTCAGACATATTTGCCCAGTTTTAAATTCGCCAATTCATAGTTTTGTTTATGAAATTATATATATATATATTTTTAATTCCTCCGTTTTAAATTTGCCCTAATGAGGGAGAGCCAAAAATTAAACGGGGGCGAAAATTTCCCTCTAAACAGCATCACATTATTTTGAGGTATGTGTATAAAATGAAATAAAAGTTATGTGAATTAAAAAGCAAGGTTTTGTTTTCAGGTGAGATTTACATGTACAACGTCAGGACTTTTGACGTCATATATACACATGCATTTCGTAAGGGTATGACGTTAACACTATTTAAATGAAGGAATTACTAGTTCAGTTTTGGGGGATTATCCGCTAAAATAAACCATAATTAAGAATTTGGGGATAATTATCATAGGACTGTTGAAAAGTTTTGAATAATGAGATAAATAGCTAGCTAATTTTTGCTTTGATTAAAAAGGGTTTAAATACTGCATGTAATTTTGTCCTGTTAAATCAAAGGCAACTTTTTAAAATGAAAGATTATGGAATGTCACTCGTGAAATTTGTTAAATCAAGGATTTTTTGAGAATTATATTTTGGATAAGTACTCATATAGAGTGACTCAAAATCGCGAGGAAAATAGGGATGAGTGTTCATCTTACTGATCTACGGTACAATACATTTTTGGTTAATAACATTAATCTTTATCACATTTTATCAGATGTAACCATGACAATAAATATGAATGTATTTAACGTAATTTTTAAAATGTTTTGAATAATATTTAACCTTGAGCAAATCTGGCAAATTAGAGTGCGTTAATAATTGTGTGACCTTTTTGCACTAAAAAGCAACATATTTGGGGTATTAAAAACCCAAATAGGCAATTCAAATTGTCTTAAATCAAGCTTTTAACGACTTCAGTGCTGATCAGTAACAAGTATTATGTATTTTAAAATACTGAAGGAAAAAGTTAGGGTCAGTGACGTTAATTTTGAAATATTGATCAAAATATTGAATTTTCAGGCAAAAAAAAGTCTTAGATTTATCTTGACTTAGATGACAATTCTTCATTTTTTAGCAAAGTTTGCTGAGGGAAGGTGTTAAACTTTTAAAAAAATAAATCAAGACTTATATCAAATATTCCTACCGGGACAATATCATGTAAGAAAATATCCTCCGAGTAAACGTACAATGTATGTCAGGCTAAATTTCCAAAATATTAAATTAAATAAATATTCGGATTTGCAGAGTATCTGCTTAATATCCTTCCACCACAAGAAATAGTCCCTCATAAATCTTCCTACTTTTAAAACAATTCCACATCCCTGTATCTGTTTATCTTTATGTAAACGTACGTAATAACAATACCCCCCCCTTCATTCCCCCTTTGAAAAAATATTCTAGATCAGAGTCAGAATTTCATTCAAGTATTTACAAGCTAGAAATCATGTAAGGCAGTATAAAGATTTTTGTTCAAAATATATTATAATTAGAAAAAATTAAAACGAAAATAGTGTACAGCTTTCAAATGGACACAGCCAATTGGAAAAGGTGAATTTACAGATAATTGAAACAGAACTGTTAATAATTTAATTATGTCATCGAGTAAAATTTAAGTGATTCATCTTAAATGAAAAATCAATATTTTGAAAGAGCACCATCTAAAATAATAAGAGTCTTTATGACGTTACAATTGACGTATATGCATTACTTTTAACGTCATCATGTACGAAATGAAATGTAACTTATTTACGATTTTTTTTCGAGTTTTGAATTCAAATTATATAAATAGAGAAAATCATGCCTCTCAAAAGTGTCGTTTCAAACGGACTACTGACTATGGTCTTAATATATTGTTTGTAATTTTCATATAATTATTGTTATATCAACAAAATATTACCGAATAATTAACAAAACTGGTGAATCTTTGCGACATCAAAATTCTAATGTGAAGTCATATTTTATATTGGCCACATGTATTGACTGAATTGACTACGGATTTTTTCCGTTATTTCCTGATTATGACAATGAGCACACGGCGGGTGTGACCGGTCAGCAGGGGATGCTCACTCCTCCATGGCACCTGATCCCACCTCTGATGTTTCGGAGGTCCGTGTTTGCTCTGCTCTTGTTTTGTATATTTGTTTAATGGACGTTGAGATTGAATACTGTTCGTTATTTCCATATCCTTATGTATGAACAACGATTATATCAAGCATATAGATTCCTATCAGCAATATTTAAACATATGGTACATGTGAGTATGATAGTTGTTTTAGACTGTGGTGAGACTTACTTTTGGGAAATTCTGTTGAAAAATCGGCATTTTTGAACGTTTTCATGAAACTCTTGCATCTTCAAACCATTAAAAGTGCCTAGCTGCGCATTATTTAACAAAATGAGTTACGTAAGGGAAAAAAAACTGTCCTCTAATAATTAACGTATAATACCTGCCATGAAAAGAAACTCTTTTTTGTGAAAAAATAGGGCCAAATATGATGAATCGTGGCTTTAGCTCTTTGCTTTCAGAACACAAACTTATCAATTTATATCTTTAAGCGTGTCCCAATAAGTTAAGAAGTTTTGATCTTGATTTTTTTTAGCAGATTTTTGTCTAGATTCTGTCTAGAATTCTATATCATACTGTGCTTCTTTGGAAAAAAATGGATTCTACAATGCAAATTAATCTATACTCTTTCATATAAGCACGATCAAAATAATAAAAAAACAAGGTAAAAAGGTCAATGTAATTGGTATCAAATGAAAACTTGCAACATAGAATACTTATGGAGAGTACGGAAGCAATAGCCCTTAAATTTCAGAAGTTTTTGCCAAGGCTAAACATTTTTAAAAGTGGGTCAAACGCGAAGGTCAAGGTCATAGGGTCAAAGTTCTTGTTATCATATGAAAGGTCTTGTCACAAGAGTTAAATAATTATGTAAAGTATGAAAGCATTAGCCCTAACGATTTAAAAGTTACGGTCAATGTTTGCATTTTTTAAATTAGGTCAGTATCAAAGGTCGAGGTCAAAGGATCAAAATTCTTGGTATCCAATAAAGGGTCTTCTCAGAAGGATTACGTATATGAGGTGTGAAAGCCCTTTCCCTCACTGTTCAAAAGTTATGGCCAAGGTTAAAGTTTTTCTCACAAGTAAGGGAATCTACAAGGTCAAAAGGTCAAGGTTGTTGGTATCCTGTGAAAGGTCTTTCAGCAAACATTACATATGTAAAGCATAAATATCCTGGTGCCTACTGTTCAAAAGATATCGCTAAAGTAAAATTTTAAAAATTTTTATGTAAAAGTGGGTCAAACTCAAAGGTCAAGGTCAAAAGGTCAAAATTGGTGGTACCCAAAGAAAGGTCTTGTCATAAGCTTAAGAAATACACAAGAGAAATATGAAAGTCATAGTTCCACTGAATCAAAAGTTATGGACAAGGTTTTGGTGATTTTGATTTTTTTTCATATTGTACATATAATGAATAAGAGTGATGAATATAATTTTTTGAAAAAAAAATGTCCAGTAAGCCCTGGGGATAAATTGGGGAGGGAGGCCTGTCAACGAGTACCTGTGATCTAATCTAAAAAACTAAAATTGCTTGCTTTTCTTTCTTTTTATTAGATATTCATACAATACTACATTTATTGACATTAGAATTAAAAACCTTAAAGCATCTGATTTGCACATAAAACGATTCTTTTGCGGTTTTGCGAGGCTTGCCGACCGAATATACACCATTTAAACGAGTTGGATTAAGCTAATATCAAATCACAAAATTATACTTGTACTAATTATCGACTTTTTAAAGCAACACTTTGAAACTTCCCTTGCAAAACTACATGAATAATTGCCAATTCAAATTGGTGACGTATAACTCAATGATGAAGCACCTTGATCATGTTGATATTGACATTCCACGAACGAAAGTAGATCCTGTTCAAAAGTTAAAATTTTTGCTAACTGCATAATGAAAACATTATATGACAATTGCTGGAGCTACATAGAACGAACTTCTGACTGAAAGTTGTCCGGTGGCAGAAAAAAACGTGCTAAAGTTAGGCTTAGACAAGTTTTAGATTCATTGTTGATCCATGGTTAGTCACATCTACATTACATGTACTAGGTAGGCATACGTAGGATAATTTAAGAAAGCATTATTGAAGATGTTAACGGAATCTTATTACAACAACTTGAATGCAAGTCTTTATTTTTTTCCGAAAACGATTCAGGTTTCTTAATACAATAAGACACTTCTTTTGACATACACCAGACTTGTTCTTGCTTCTAACGATTTTATTGCCCTTTATCATGTATTTTATTAGCCAACACTTTTCGCAAATAAAAATTTCAATAAAATAACTTTTATGAATGATTTACCATGTAATATTTACATTCGCTGTGTTTTTCTACTAAGTAAACTGTGAAATTGATTTGAAAGTCATGTCTGTGTACACACACGCGTAGAAACATGTGTTAACGTGACGTAACATTGAGGCTGCAGCGACTTTAGTATTAATGCAGCGATACATGGCGGCAAGAAATTCAAATATTGAGTATATGTTAGCTGCTTCCGAAAATGTAAAATGTAGATATAAGGAATGTTTTTTTTTCAGTTTAGTGTGAATTTTGCCTACGTGACAAGTATGTGTGATTCACACACCGATAACTCACACAAAACATAAAAACATTCCTTAAAAAAGTATTATACATGAGAAACATTCCTGGTATAATATACATTTATTGACTGATTTCGAGAGCAACATGCGTTTTGTCGGACTCAAGAACCAAACAGTTTGGTTCGAGGGTCGACAAAACGCATTTTGACCGAAAACTCTGTCAATAAATGTTTAGTTATACGTTTCATTTTATTTGATATTTTTTGACACACATGTATTTTGTACCATATAACGAGGTCCAACATCTCTCCGAGCGGTCCAACATCTCACTCAGCGGTCCAACATCGTTTTTTTTTTTTGCCCACTCAGCAAAACATTAAAAATGTTAGACTTTTTTCGTATAGATTTGAGTAGGAACAAATTTTTAAAGGTATAACAATATTATTTGTTGACTTAAAAAAAAAAATTTTGACTCTATATCATTAAAATTATGTTAAACGCTTTGAAATCCTTTCACCCTCTTCCCTGTAGTGACGCAATTTAACACATATACCATTTTTATTTCTAAAGTAAAATCCCGCATATACCATCTCCTCAGAATCACGCATATTAAATGCACTTTCAAAATAATTCTTATTTTTGATTTAAATCCAATTCCCTCCTTTTTATACTTGTTTAAATCTCATAAAATAAGAAAAGTTTTGATCTTTTTACAATATTATGTTATACATGAAAATATGTACGCTTTGTTCAAGGTACCGTGCTATAAAGAGCTTTTAGTGAATAGGTAAAGTCATTTTTCTTTAACGTTAACATTAAGTGTATGTTGTATCACAATTCAGTAAGCATGAAAGAGTTAATCTTGGTCTAATTAAATGGGTTTCATTATAATATAATAAAGCTAATCTATGTGTCATTCAGATTTTTTTTGGTAGGGGTTGTGGTTTAGATGACCCAGTATCTCCTTACCTCTTCAAACTTTTTGAAGATTTAAGGTTACATGATACGGCAAAATAGAAATAACAAAGGCATAAAAATAGAAAGCTGATGAAAATAAAAAAAAAAAACATTCATTTGCAAAGAGAGCATTTCAAACTACTAATGACTTGGGGTTGAATTTGCTTCCTTCAGGAAAAAATCACAAAATATCTGTGATTGTGCAAAATCTAAACTGCTGACATGGCTTACATTTTAATTATTTAAAATTATATCTGAGATTATTAAAAACACATATTTTATTATGGTTGAACCCAAAATTTAACAAAAAATACAATAAAGGTTTTATAATAATTCTTTTAAAGTTTGGAAAAAGTAGTATAAAATCTGTAGAATTGATCTCAAGTTTGTATGAAAGAAATTATGAAACTTCAATTACGGTATGCCACTCGCCAGCTTTTTAAAAGTTAACGCAGAACCTCGTACTTAAGAAAAATATTTATTATAATTCAATTTTATAAATTTTTATAAAATACTTATATTCAACAATGTTATTTTTTTTAAACTTTCATCGAAAAAGCTGCTTAAAAACCTACAAAGAAGCAAGATTTATGAAGGACTTTTTCTTGTGGAGGAAAGATATTCAACAGAAATTTCTGCAAATCTGCACATTTATTTAATTTAATGTCTTAAACCTTTCTCCTCACATACTTTTACTCGGAGAATATTTTCTATTATGATAATGCATGAATATTTAATATAGGTATTAATTTATATTTTTAGAAAAAGTTTTACACCTTTCCTCTCCAAACTTTTTCGAGAAATGAAGAAATATTAAAGAAGTCAAGGTAAAATTTACACCATTTTTTGCCTGAAAATCACATTTTGAGCAATATTTCAAAATTAACATCGCTGACCCCAACTTTTTCTTTCATTATTTTAAATAATAATAATCGCCGAG
This sequence comes from Saccostrea cuccullata, assembly GCF_032062105.1. Lineage (NCBI taxonomy): Eukaryota > Metazoa > Mollusca > Bivalvia > Ostreida > Ostreidae > Saccostrea > Saccostrea cuccullata. The sequence goes on from NW_026935523.1 coordinate 380,505, forward strand.
CCTTGGCGAGGGGATAAAAACACACAACGAGTTGGATAAAAATCATATTCAACAACAAAACATGGGAGATTCTTTTTATCCCATGTTTTACACTTCACAACCGATGTTTAACACCGTTTTATATAGGACTCTGGTATATTTTATTTCCTCACGCTAACGCAAAAACCATTGTGACGTCATAACTATGGGATATGAAAACGATATCCCATGAGCTATATCCACGGGATAAAGGTGTAAACATGGGATAAAATGTTATTTGTTATAAAATGGGTAATACACTGTATTGGAACGTTAGTGATTAGGATGTATCAAAGTCAAATATTTGTCATTTCCTTTCATGGTTTGATAGTCTGTTTTTACATGTAAATATATTTGTAATTCGTTATATCCAAGTGTAAATTCAAATGTTATTATTATAATCTAAATGATATGTGACAAGAAATGTTTGATTCATTCTTACTCGAGCAAGAAAAAGCATTATAATTTAATTTCTATTTTGGAAATTTCTTCGCCCTAGCATAAAATAATTTGTATTAGGATAATAAAGGCATTTGACTTTCTAGGAATTTAATTATTCATTGACGAATTGTTTTCGTGGTGGAATGGATATGGTTATAAATGATGCTTGTTAATGAGCCCAGTAAAGATAATCTAGGAAAGAGATGTGTCCTAAGATGTATATTTTGTTTATTGAATATCATTGCAAAAGGAAATTTTTTAAATCCTTAAAATGCCCGTAACTAGATATTTTTTATGGAAGAAATTCAGATGTAACATCTCAAGGAACAGGAAAACAATAAAACTTTTTATATGAAATAGAATATTCCGATATCGGAAACGACTTGCACACTTATTTCAAAGCAGACTGCACAGCTGGTGTAAATCATATAAAGACATCATAATGAAAGAAGGACAAAAAATGTTGAGCTGAAAAACTTGACGGACCAGTTTATATTCTTACAGTCACAGTAGTAATGGCAACTGTATGTATTGTTTAACTTTGAAAGCGTTGTTGACTAGATACTTTATTGTATCACTATAAAAGGTCGAAATGTGCTTGATAGTACTGTAGTATGTGTGGATTTACTGACATTGTTTCCACGGGAAACGAATACGATAGAGAAGCCTTTGATGACTGTTGATATCAACTCAAGAGAATTTCTTGGTAAGTAAAATAAATAGTAAGATGACAAGCAATCAAACTTCTGAAATAACAATATTGCTTCTCTGTAGGCCCAATACAATCACTAGATTTTGTTACAAACATAAAGTACCTAGGAGGCTTTATTTACCTACCCCAGCAGACACTTTAATTAGCTATTTCAATCCATCTTTTCAAAATTTTCCTTTCCATTTCAAAGGACAAAAATTTGCTAGAAAATGACTATTTATATTTATACTAAGGTTGTTTTAAAAACCAATCCAAAGCAGAGATAGTTTAAACATCGATGCATTTGAATACATTAGAACAAAACATGTAATTCCATGGTTTGGGTAACTATTTCCTATTTAATGTGCGGTGAGGCACATTATTTCATTCAAGGAGAAACTGTTTTACGAGTATATATCTCCGAAACTGTCAAAGCCTTAGTTGCAATGACGCAGAAAAAGACATTTCATCAGGAGATATTTTGTCATAAATTGTTTTCAGATGAGTTCAAAGTTAAAAATGATCACTGAATCAAAATGAGATTTTCTAAACATCCGGAAGAATATTATTTTTTTAAGTTCTACAAGTTATACATACATGCTTGTTTATGTAATATATCTTTTAAAATGTATATATTTATAAGTGCGTGCAAAATGTTTGTGTTTTTTTTTTTTTTGCTGATTCCCCCCCTTGTTTGTAAAACTTAATTTTTGTAATTTTCTATTGAATAAATGACACTTTTATTCTCACAGATATTTGTTCTGTCGTAATTGAAATATAATTCTGAGCAAAACAAAGCTGCGGTGAGCTGTTTGTATCTAGGAAATAGTAAGAGACATAAAATAGTCGTGGATATCGGCCTGGATAGCCCAGTTGGATGAGCACCTGACTAGTGATGTAGGGGTCCCGGGTTTGATTCAAGGTCCAGCCATACATTTTCCCTTTTTCTAGTTTCACAATATATGTTCAATGAAATTCTATATTGAGGATATAGACATTTTGAGAAATATATTTTGATGTGTTCTGTAGATAATATTGTTAAATTTTATATAACGGATGAATTCATCAAATACAGGTTTACACGATATATACATGTATATGTGAGGTGCCGACCATTTAATCATGCCGATAATGATAATAATCGCTCAAGATGAAACTGAAATAACATAGACTACCTGTCTTGTCAATTTCATATAATCTCACGTTAAAAATGATAACTGACAACTCCACATACAGATTTGTTTTTCTTTTTTTTTCATGTTTAATCTATACTGTGCATGTAAGTGTTATGTCTGGATTGGTAATTAAAAGATCCTTCCACATGTAGTGTTTTTTTTTTTTTTTCATCATTTTATGTACTTCATGTATGTAAGTGATTTGTTTATATCAGGAGCAATATAAGGCTGTTTCAGATTATTCTTTTTTAAAAAAATGTATGCATAATGAACTGTCCAAGTGTCAGGTCGGGTACGGTAATAGGCCGCTCATCAAATATATGTGTAAGTACCTACTCTCTACTATGCATAGTCTACCATTTGAGTATTTTTAGGGCCAAAAACTGTCTGATATTTTTAGGTTAATTAATAAGCGGTTTTGATGTGTACTAGTAATATGTATGTCTCAGGTCAAGGACACTGATACAATGGTTACTTAAACACAGCTCATTTCAAGTGGTTTTTTTCTCTCTTTAGTGTGCACCCACCAATCAAAAACTACATACCTACCTTTCGTCAAAAACACACAAACCAAAAAGTAAAAAGCAGACTGTATGTATATAATAATCAAAATTGTGTAATTTAGAGTATTCTTTTTCATTTATCGGCTTTTCTGGTAAAATAATCCATTCCTCAGTAAAATCAAAATACTAGAAGCTTGAAACACGCTTTTTATGACATATTGAACATGATATTTTTAGAACTCAGATATTTCAACCAAAATAATCAAGTTTGTGGGGTCCTGATTTTGTTTTCTTGTTTTATTTATCAGATACCCGCTGCCACAACAATATATACATATACTTACAAACATACGGCACGATTAGAGTAGCACCAATCACCGAACCAAGCAATAACTGTCTGTTGGTTACTACAGCTGACGTAACAATCACCTGATTTGTTACAAATAGGGATAAAATGACAGATATTGTCAACGTTGATTTCATGGCTCACCTGTCAAAATTAATTTTTTTGTAATGTAATGTACATAAATGAAATTTTCAATTTTTAGAACAATTGTTTCTTTACGTTCATTCTGCGTACAGAATTTCAGAAATATTTTAACCCCTTTTTATTCTTTTTCTTACAAATTAGATCTTATTTAACTGACTAATTGTGATTTAGTCCCTTAAAACGGATTTGTCTAGAACAGTTCGTACAGTTTAAAATCGTTTGCAATAATATTAGAGAAAAAATAATTTATACTGTAATATAGGATTATTGTCATAAATAAATTCTTTTCTAAAAGTCTGCAAACATTGTAAAAGCCACGCCAGTACTTTTTTGCTTTAATGTATTGTTAACAGGAGCATGTAACAACTGATTTTATTATAATGCAACACTAATTTTCAAGGATAATTTACTTCTGTATAGCTATAGTGTAGTATTTTGTAAAAAAAAATATATTTTTTTCTTAGACAAATATCACTTAAATACTTTAACCTTATCCTCTTCTTTTAATACAAAAACGAAGCTTTAAAGTTAAGATTTCGTAAAACAAGTCAACACAATTGACAGATTGGTTTATATTTTTTTAATTTTTCACCGCCCCATAGAGATATGTTTACTCATGAAAAAAAGGCACCATATGTACCGGTAAATGGTTTCAAATTTAGACTTTTAGTCGGCACTCAAGAACTTCAAATTCAGAGAATTAGTCGTTTTATTGCCTCTTTAGACACAGGTTTCAGTTTTTAAAGACCCACAATTTTAAGTTTCTATTAAAAAGAGCCTTGAATAAAGAAACGTATTATTTTTATCGACTAACGTCAGTCGGGCGGGATCTTCCCCCTTACACAAATATGAACTTACATTCAATAAAAATGAAATCTATCTGATTCGGTTTTCATATTAAATATTTTGATATACAAATGATATATATAGAACCATTCATTTTTTTAAAAAATGTCATTGACCACGATCGTTTAAGACAACCTTTTTTTTTTACTTAAATTAGTACTGTTTGATGTTGAAGCCATTGAAAAATAGTTTTGGCGCGGGAAAGCCCCTTAAGGGTCAATTGACGAACATTTAAATCTAAACAGAGTATTAGGAAAATAAGAGGGACTGACGTAAATTAGCAGTAATCAAGTCTCTCAAATAAATTTAGAGTCTGTAACCTGGTTCACACAGTCTTCTTATACCCATATACAGTGTAGCGGTGTATTTTGGCTAATTGTGGTTTATCTGAGCAATTTGACTGAAGTGCGTTAAAATTTTAACCGCTCAAATACTCAGTACAAGTTTAAGACCAGTACAAGTCCGTGAAGACCTGATACCTTGTGTCTGCTAACAAAAATTAGGCCAAAATTATTTGCATACCTTTGAGCAGGCCAAACGAAAAATTTTACACCCGCCAAAAAAAAAAGCCCGCTATACGGTATTTCTACAATAATGCATAAATTTTGTTGGTTTTGTGGTTCCATGTAATAATTTATATTTTCAAACTTAAATTCTCCTTTTTTAATGATCAAAATCATACAAAATGCTAAATTTATATTGCGACAATATAACTCAAAACGACTTACCATTCAAAATTGTAAATGAAAGTCAAATGTGTTCCCCAAGCTAACTGCTTAACAGCAGGTTCTCCGATATAATATAAAGCAATAATCTGTGCCTATGTTTGATGAATGAGTTCCCGATATTGACCATCGTTTTATAACCGATACATAACCAAAAAAATGACCAGTATACACCAATAGAGACAAATGTTGTCTTATTCTGCTTACTGTTAAAAGGGTTATACTCGCCCCGTGATATTTTCTCCCTTTCATACTTACATACATTTTTGCCCTGTTTTAAATTTGCCCATCCATAGTTTTGTTTATGAAATTATATTGTTTTTTTTTTCAAATTCCTCCCGTTTTAAATTTGCCCTAATGAGGGAGAGCCAAACATGAAACAGGGGCGAAAATTTCCTTCTAAACAGCATCACATTATTTTTTAGGTATGTGTATAAAATGAAAAGAGGTTATGTTAATTGAAAAGCAAGGGAAAAAAAAGAAAAAGAGTTAAAACCACAAAGTGCCTTGCACCAAAATAAATGAAATTTTATTCAGTGATAGTTAAGACTTTGTTGGTTAGGACACAATACTTTTTTAATGACACGTTTTTTTAATTTTCTTTTTATAGTTGTTTGAATTTGGTTTTGTTTTCAGGTGAGATTTACATGTACAACGTCAGGACTTTTGACGTCATATATACAAATGCATTTCGTAAGGGTATGACGTTTACATTATTTAAATGAAGGAATTACTAGTTAAGTTTTTGGGGATTATTCGCTTAAATAAACCATAATTAAGAATTTGGGGATAATTATCATAGGACTGTTGAAAAGTTTTGAATAATGAGATAAATAGCTAGCTAGATTTTGCTTTGATTAAAAAGGGTTTAAGTACTGCATGTAATTTTGTCCTGTTAAATCAAAGGCAACTTTTTAAAATGAAAGATTATGAAATGTCACTCGTGAAATTTGTTAAATCAAGGATTTTTTGAGAATTATATTTTGGATAAGTACTCATATAGAGTGACTCAAAATCGCGAAGAAAATAGGGACCAGTGTTCATCTTACTGATCTACGGTACAATAAACCTTTTTGTACTTAAATTTTAACTCTTTGGTTAATAACATTAATCTTTATCACATTTTATCAGATGTAACCATGACAATAAATATGAATGTATTTAACGTAATTCTTAAAATGTTTTGAATAATATTTAACCTTGAGCAAATCTGGCAAATTAGAGTGCGTTAATAATTGTGTGACCTTTTTGCACTAAAAAGCAACATATTTGGGGTATTAAAAACCCAAATAGGCAATTCAAATTGTCTTAAATCAAGCTTTTAACGACTTCAGTGCTGATCAGTAACAAGTATTATGTATTTTAAAATACTGAAGGAAAAAGTTAGGGTCAGTGACGTTAATTTTGAAATATTGATCCAAATATTGAATTTTCAGGCAAAAGATGGCTTAGATTTATCTTGACTTAGATGACAATTCTTCATTTTTTAGCAAAGTTTGCTGAGGGAAGGTGTTAGACTTTTAAAAAAAAATCAAGACCTATATCAAATATTCCTACCCGGACAATATCATGTAAGAAAATATCCTCCGAGTAAACGTACAATGTATGTCAGGCTAAATTTCCAAAATATTAAATTAAATAAATATGCGGATTTGCAGAGTATCTGCTTAATATCCTTCCACCACAAGAAATAGTCCCTCATAAATCTTCCTACTTTTAAAACAAGTCTACATCCCTGTATCTGTTTATCTTTATGTAAACGTACGTAATAACAATATCCCCCCTTCATTCCCCCCTTTGAAAAAAATATTCTAGATCAGAGTCAGTATTCCATTCAAGTAGTTACAAGCTAGAAATCATGTAAGGCAGTATAAAGATTTGTGTTCAAAATATATTATAATTAGAAAAAATTAAAACGGAAATAGTGCACAGCTGTTCAGCTTTCGAATGGAAACAGCCAATCTGAAAGGGTGAATTTGCAGATAATAGAAACAGAACTGTTAATAATTTAATTATGTCATCGAATAAAATTTAAGTGATTCATTTTAAATGAAAAATCAATATTTTGAAAGAGCACCATCTAAAATAATAAGAGTCTTTATGACGTTACAATTGACATATATGCATTACTTTTAACGTCATGTACGAAATGAAATGTAACTTATTTACGATTTTTTTTCGAGTTTTGAATTCAAATTATATAAATAGAGAAAATCATGCCTCTCGACAAGTGTCGTTTCAAACGGACTACTGACTATGGTTTTAATATATTGTTTGTAATTTTCATATAAGTATTGTTATATCAACAAAATATAACCGAATGATTAACAAAACTAGTGAATCTTTGCGATATCAAAATTCTAATGTGAAGTCATATCTTATATTGACCACATGTATGAAAAACGATTATATCAAGCATGTAGATTCCTATCAGCAATATTTATACATATGACACACGTGAGTATGATAGTTGTTATAGACTGTGGTCAGACTTACTTTTGGGAAATTCTGTTGAAAAATCGGCATTTTTGAACGTTTTCATGAAACTCTTGCATCTTCAAACCATTAAAAGTGCCTAGCTGCGCATTATTTAACAAAATGAGTTACGTAAGGGAAAAAAACTGTCCTCTAATAATTAACGTATAATACCTGCCATGAAAAGAAACTCTTTTTTGTGAAAAAATAGGGCCAAATATGATGAATCGTGGCTTTAGCTCTTTGCTTTCAGTACACAAACTAATCAATTTATATCTTTAAGCGTGTCCCAATAAGTTAAGAAGTTTTGATCTTGATTTTTTTTAGCAGATTTTTGTCTAGATTCTGTCTAGAATTCTATATCATACTGTGCTTCTTTGGAAAAAAAAATGGATTCTACAATGCAAATTAATCTATACTCTTTCATATAAGCACGATCAAAATAATAAAAAAAAAACAAGATGTGTTTGTGAAACACTGATGCCCCCGTATGGCAACATAGTAAACATAGATTCAGCTTTTCTTAAATGCTAATTTAATTAATTGGTAACAAAAGAATAGTGTATTCTCACAGGAAAACAATTTTGAAATTTGAAAATAATGTTTAAGTTTTTTCAATAAGTACAAAAATCTCCAAGGTCAAGGTAAAAAGGTCAATGTAATTGATATCAAATGAAAACTCTTGCAACATAGAATACTTATGGAGAGTACGGAAGCAATAGCCCTTAAATTTCAGAAGTTATTGCCAAGGCTAAATATTTTTAAAAGTGGGTCAAACGCGAAGGTCAAGGTCATAGGGTCAAAGTTCTTGTTATCATATGAAAGGTCTTGTCACAAGAGTTAAATAATTATGTAAAGTATGAAAGCATTAGCCCTAACGATTTAAAAGTTACGGTCAATGTTTGCATTTTTTAAATTAGGTCAGTATCAAAGGTCGAGGTCAAAGGGTCAAAATTCTTGGTATCCAATAAAGGGTCTTCTCACAAGGATTACGTATATGAGGTGTGAAAGCCCTTTCCCTCACTGTTCAAAAGTTATGGCCAAGGTTAAAGTTTTTCTCACAAGTAAGGGAATCTACAAGGTCAAGGTCAAAAGGTCAAGGTTGTTGGTATCCTGTGAAAGGTCTTTCAGCAAACATTACATATGTAAAGCATAAATATCCTGGTGCCTACTTTTCAAAAGATATGGCTAAAGTAAAATTTTTAAAATTTTTATGTAAAAGTGGGTCAAACTCCAAGGTCAAGGTCAAAAGGTCAAATTTGGTGGTACCCAAAGAAAGGTCTTGTCATAAGCTTAAGAAATACACAAGCGAAATATGAAAGTCATAGTTCCACTGAATCAAAAGTTATGGACAAGGTTTTGGTGATTTTGATTTTTTTCATATTGTACATATAATGAATAAGAGTGATGAATATAATTTTTTGAAAAAAAATGTCCAGTAAGCCCTGAGGATAAATTGGGGAGGGAGGCCTGTCAACGAGTACCTGTGATTTTATCTAAAAAACTAAAATTGCTTGCTTTTCTTTCTTTTTATTAGATATTCATACAATACTACATTTATTGACATTAAAATTAAAAACCTTAAAGCATCTGATTTGCACATAAAACAATCCTTTGCGGTTTTGCGAGGCTTGCCGACCGAATATACACCATTTAAACGAGTTGGATTAAGCTAATATCAAATAACAAAATTATACTTGTACTAATTATCGACTTTTTAAAGCAACACTTTGAAACTTCCCTTGCAAAACTACATGAATAATTGCCAATTCAAATTGGTGACGTATAACTCAATGATGAAGCACCTTGATCATGTTGATATTGACATTCCTCGAACAAAAGTAGATCCTGTTCAAAAGTTAAAATTTTTGCTAACTGCATAATGAAAACATTTTGTTACAATTGCTGGAGCTACATAGAACGAACTTCTGACTGAAAGTTGTAAGGACCGTGGGATCTCTTTGTCCGGTGGCAGAAAAAAACGTGCTAAAGTTAGGCTTAGGCAAGTTTTAGATTCATTGTTGATCCATGGTTAGTCACATCTACATTACATGTACTAGGTAGGCATACGTGGGATAATTTAAGAAAGCATTATTGAAGATGTTAACGGAATCTTATTACAACAATTTGAATGCAAGTCTTTATTTTTTTCCGAAAACGATTCAGGTTTCTTAATACAATAAGACACTTCTTTTGACATACACCAGACTTGTTCTTGCTTCTAACGATTTTATTGCCAATTTATCATGTATTTTATTAGCCAACACTTTTCGCAAATAAAAATGTCAATAAAATAACTTTTATGAATGATTTACCATGTAATATTTTTTTTAGTTTTGGTATAAAACCAATACATCATATACCAAATTGAAAGAGTGTAAAGTTTCTATTACAAATATATTGGATGATTTCTTTTGCGATCCAATGTCTTCGGTTTCAAAATGTTCTGTACGAAACTGTAAAACCTGTGACATTTTGATAACTGACACTTCTTTCACCTGTAATCTTACTGGACAGAGCTTCTATACCAAAACTTGGGAAAATCTGAACTGCAAATCTTCTAATGTTGTCTATGGAATAGAATGTAATCTGTGTGGACTTATTTATGTCGGTGAAACCAAGGGATCGCTTAACAAAAGAATATCAGGTCATCGATTTCAAATAAATCATGGTGGTCAGCAGCTTTTATATAAACATTTTAATTCACCTGATCATTCTATTTTATCAATGAAAGTTAGAATTCTGGAAAAGATTAATCACCACACAGATAGTCCGTCGTTGAGTACACCTTTCCGTAGACAACGAGAAGAAGTTTGGATTAGGAAACTAGGGACAGCCTTTCCCTATGGATGTAATGACAATGTCGATAGTGTAGGAAATCTAACAAGCCCACAGTGTAATAATGTAAATGTGATGGGACTTTTTAACAATACTCAGAGACGTAAGCGTAGTCATGGACATCGTTCGTACAATAAACCTGCAATACACGACGTCTCTTTTGATTCATTACTACCTTATGTAAATCAACAGTTAGGTCTACATCATATTCGAACCAAACTTTACTCTGTCCCTTTGAAACTTTTAAATAGTCTTCTTGAAAAGACCAAGGAACATCCAAATTTAGATTCCTCGACACCTGAATATAGGCTCGGTTCTGTGATTATGGATATTGCACATCATAGGCTTTTTAAACCCGCACGTTTCACGGAAGAAAATGCAGCTAAAACAATCCGTCTTTTCCTTAAACTTCAATATGCCAATAAAGGAATTGACGCGGTAAATATTAGTAATATTCTTAATCACAAAAGGGTCCAGTCTTATATTCCACCATATTTCAAGTTAAAGACTACGCCTTGTATTTCCTACAAATATACATCGACCATTGCTTCCAAACTTTTCAATTACAAAAATACTTTACATGGCCTGGATATCGACTATCTGAAAATTATAATCCCCTTTCGTGTTCATGTTCTTCTTCGCCCTATAACTATAGTCCTGCTGGACACGTTATTACAGGTGACGTAAATATAGTTCGTAATGAGGACCTTAGATCACTTATTTTAAAAGGTCCTAAATATAGGGAACCCCGATCCTTCAACTGGCGTCAGAATTTTATAAATATTATGGATTCTGTTGAAAATTACGCCAGACGATGGGCTAGATATGAAAAAGAAGACATTGACATCTTGTCAGAATGGATTAAATGTATCAGATCCATGTTAAAGTCACGTATTAAAAGATTGAGGGGCAAAATGAAAACCATCTATCCTTCTGTGTTCAATAAACCAGAAGTGAAAAAAGAATTAGATAGATTACACGATCAGTACGTACTGGTTCCTGCCGACAAAGCAGGTAACAACATTGTCTTCGTTTGTAAGGCTCATTATATTAATTGCATTTTAGAAGAACTTGGATTTAATTCTACGAGTGGTAATCCTACTTATACATATACTACTCTTTCTAATGAAGAAATCCTTCAAAATCAACTGTCAGTTTTGAATACTTTTAATATTCCACAGAGCCAAAATGAATTTGAACTACCTTATATATATTGGATTCCGAAACTTCATAAGAATCCTTACAAACAAAGATACATTGCAGGTTCCAGTAAATGTTCAACCAAGGCTCTTTCGTTACTTCTCACTAAAATATTGACAGTAGTGAAGGAAAAACTTCAAGAGTACTGTACAACTATATATTCAAGAAGTGGTGTAAATCAGATGTGGATACTTAAAAATTCTAAAGAACTTTTGGACAATTTGAAATCACAAGACTTTACAAAAATCAACAGCATAAAAACTTACGACTTTTCAACTTTATACACAACAATTCCACACGACAAATTAAAATCCAGGCTTTTTGATATCATTGACAGCTGCTTCTTCAACAAAAATGGAACTCGTAAGTTTACTTACCTCGTCATTGGTCATTTGAAAAATTATTTTGTTAAAATAGATTCTGATTGTACACATAAGTACTCTGAAGTTGACATCAAGAAGATGCTTGAGTTTCTGATTGACAATATCTATGTGGTTTTTGGAGACCAAGTATTCCAACAATCTATTGGAATTCCCATGGGTACAAATTGCGCTCCGTTATTAGCAGACTTATTTTTATATTCATCTGAAGCAGAATTTATGCAAAATCTTTTGCGTGAAAAGAAAAAAACACTTGCTGTGGCCTTCAACTCGACATTTAGATATATCGACGACGTATTGTCAATTAATAATGATAATTTCCATTCCTACGTCGACACGATATATCCTGGTGAGCTTGAGATAAAAGATACCACAGAGTCCAACACATCTGCTTCATACTGGGATATTTTACTTGAAAAAGACACAAATGGTAATCTAACAACCAAGCTATATGATAAACGTGATGACTTTAACTTTTCTATCGTCAACTTCCCTTACTTATGCAGCAATATACCTTCATCACCTGCATACGGAGTATTTATATCTCAATTGATTCGATACGCAAGAGCATGCTCTACGTATGAACAATTTCTTAAACGAGGTAAATTATTGACAAGCAAGTTGATGAAACAAGAATATCAACAGTCTCGTTTAAAGTCATCATTTCGTAAATTCTATGGTCGATACAATGACCTTGTCAGCAAATACAATTGATCATTGAATGAAATGCTGACTGACGTTTTTCATACCAATTGTTAGTCCATTTTTATACACTGAATTGACTACGGATTTTTTCCGTTATTTCCTGATTATGACAATGAGCACACGGCGGGTGTGACCGGTCAGCAGGGGATGCTCACTCCTCCATGGCACCTGATCCCACCTCTGATGTTTCGGAGGTCCGTGTTTGCTCTGCTCTTGTTTTGTATATTTGTTTTATGGACGTTGAGATTGAATACTGTTCGTTATTTCCATATCCTTATTACATTCGCTGTGTTTTTCTACTAAGTAAACTGTGAAATTGATTTGAAAGTCATTTTTGTGTATACACACGCGTAGAAACATGTGTTAACGTGACGTAACATTGATTCTGCAGCGACTTTAGTATTAATGCAGCGATACATGGCGGCAAAAAATTCAAATATTGAGTATATGTTAGCTGCTTTCGAAAATGTAAAATGTAGATATAAGGAATGTTTTTTTTCAGTTTAGTGTGAATTTTGCCTACGTGACAAGTATGTGTGATTCACACACCGATAACTCACACAAAACATAAAAACATTCCTTAAAAAAGTATTATACATGAGAAACATTCCTGGTATAATATACATTTATTGACTGATTTCGAGAGCAACATGCGTTTTGTCGGACCCAAGAACAAAACAGTTTGGTTCGAGGGTCGACAAAACGCATTTTGACCGAAAACTCTGTCAATAAATGTTTAGTTATACGTTTCATTTTATTTGATATTTTTTGACACACATGCATTTTGTACCATATAACGAGGTCCAACATCTCTCCGAGCGGTCCAACATCTCACTCAGCGGTCCAACATCGTTTTTTTTGCCCGCTCAGCAAAACATTAAAAATGTTAGACTTTTTTCGTATAGATTTGAGTAGGAACAAATTTTTAAAGGTATAACAATATTATTTATTGACTTAAAAAAAAAACATTTGAATCAATATCATTAAAATTATGTTAAACGCTTTGAAATCCTTTCACCCTCTTCCCTGTAGTGACGCAATTTAACACATATACCATTTTTATTTCTAAGGTAAAATCCCGCATATACCATCTCCTCAGAATCACGCATATTAAATGCACTTTCAAAATAATTCTTATTTTTAATTTAAATCCAATTCCCTCCTTTTTATACTTGTTTAAATCTCATAAAATAAGAAAAGTTTTGATCTTTTTACAATATTATGTTATACATGAAAATATGTACGCTTTGTTCAAGGTACCGTTCTATAAAGAGCTTTAAGTGAATAGGTAAAGTCATTTTTCTTTACCGTTAACATTAAGTGTATGTTGTATCACAATTCAGTAAGCATGAAAGAGTTAATCTTGGTCTAATTAAATGGGTTTCATTATTATATAATAAAGCTAATCTATGTGTCATTCAGATTTTTTTTGGTAGGGGTTGTGGTTTAGATGACCCAGTATCTCCTTACCTCTTCAAACTTTTTGAAGATTTAAGGTCACATGATACGGCAAAATAGAAATAACAAAGGCATAAAAATAGAAAGCTGATGAAAAATAAAAAATAACATTCATTTGCAAAGAGAGCATTTCAAACTACTAATGAATTGGGGTTGAATTTGCTTCCTTCAGGAAAAAATCACAAAATATCTGTGATTGTGCAAAATCTAAACTGCTGACATGGCTTACATTTTAATTATTTAAAATTATATCTGAGATTATTAAAAACACATATTTTATTATGGTTGAACCCAAAATTTAACAAAAAATACAATAAAGGTTTTATAATAATTCTTTTAAAGTTTGGAAAAAGTAGTATAAAATCTGTAGAATTGATCTCAAGTTTGTATGAAAGAAATTATGAAACTTCAATTACGGTATGCCACTCGCCAGCTTTTTAAAAGTTAACGCAGAACCTCGTACTTAAGAAAAATATTTATTATAATTCAGTTTTATAAATTTTTATAAAATACTTATATTCAACAATGTTATTTTTTTTTTAAACTTTCATCGAAAAAGCTGCTTAAAAACCTACAAAGAAGCAAGATTTATGAAGGACTTTTTCTTGTGGAGGAAAGATATTCAACAGAAATTTCTGCAAATCTGCACATTTATTTAATTTAATGTCTTAAACCTTTCTCCTCACATACTTTTACTCGGAGAATATTTTCTATTATGATAATGCATGAATATTTAATATAGGTATTAATTTATATTTTTAGAAAAAGTTTTACACCTTTCCTCTCCAAACTTTTTCGAGAAATGAAGAAATATTAAAGAAGTCAAGGTAAAATTTACACCATTTTTTGCCTGAAAATCACATTTTGAGCAATATTTCAAAATTAACATCGCTGACCCCAACTTTTTCTTTCATTATTTTAAACTACTTAATACTTGTGACTGATCAGCACTTAACTCCTGAAAGCTTGATATAAGAAAATATTTTTTTTGCCTATCTAGTATTTAATACCACACATATGTTATTTTTTAGTGCAAAAAGGTCACATATTTGATTTGCAAGATTTGCAAGTATATTTTGGCTTTTTTAAACAGAAGAATTGTATCGATAAAGCAATAACTTATCTTTGATTAAAATGTCTTTTTATAAATCAGTCTTATTAAATACATGTATCTAACTAATAACAATTTTAATTACCGAAGATTGACCGTAGGTCAAATCAAATTTCTTGATATCCATATTCGGCATGTACACATTGGTAAGTAAATTAGAAGTGTATATGTGTATCTAGTGAGGTGGGGCAGGGATGAGGTCTGGTGTTTACTTTTTATTTTGCATTGATCATTGCATTACCATGGACAAACAAAAGCTATCCATTTTATTATTGAGAGAGAGAGAGAGAGAGAGAGAGAGAGAGAGAGAGAGAGAGAGAGAGAGAGAGAGAGACTATGTGTGTGCTTGCTTAATTGTGCATGGAATCATAATTGTCGCTTATATTTCTCCCGTCTGTACAATTTAATAGATTTTTTATAAGAAACATTGCCTTTATAAATCAAAAAGCAAAAAAAAAAAATAAATGAATGAATAAAATTAATAAAATACCCCCTCCAAAATACCAACAACCCGTCCTTGAACACACAGTTTTAATACTAATCAAAGCTTCTTGAGCTTTTCTAACAAGAATATAAAATATAATTCAAATGTGTAACGCACACTTGACCTTATCTTTAGACTCGGGGGTTTAAATCTATTGTGTGTAAAAAAATATTAGCTGATATCTACCTCAGAAGGGACAATCAGTTTTGTCTATTGAATTGTTTAATGAATAAGACTAAACATGCTAAACATCCTGTGATATAACTGCGATCGTCGTGGGACATTATTCGCGGTTTATCAAGCGTAATCTGCCCCAACCCAGTTTATACCGTATAAAATAGGTAGCTATTAAATTCATTCCTTAATTTCAGAACATGTTCTCATGTTCATGTTGTGGCCATTCGTGTTGGATTTTAATCTGTAGGCAGTCACGACATTAGATGTTGAAACTCTCGGTGGACATGCGATAAGAGCGAAAGCTCTTCAATACAGTGTATATGCATGAATTTTTCTACTGTAAATGTATTAAATTTTGACGTCATATTGTGCAAGTTTGTTAGAATTTTGCTCAGAATTACGTAGATCATTAGAAAAAGTTAGACACTATTACGGAAAGGAAATTTGATAATGACGACAAAATGGGCATCAAAGCGGAGCAGTTAGAAATCCAATAGTTTTATGCAGAACTTTTTTTCCAGACTGGCCAACTTAGTAGAACAATAACATACAGAAAGGAAATGTTTAGGGTATTTGTAATGTTTAATAAGTATGCTAACAATCAGAGAACAATTAACGCATTGCGATCGTTTCACATCCGAAAACATTTCCAGCTGATGACCCTAGTATCATGCGTGAACTATTTTTTGAGTTTAAATCAAAACAAATAAGATAATATAAAAAGCAATAAAACAAATTTAAATCTTTTTTATTGTATTATTATATATAACAGAAAACATTATAAATTGATGAAAATATATAAAAATGGGAAAATCTAATTTACAAAATAGATATAAATCTAATAAACTTTACTTTTTTTCAAGATATTACTTTATCTATATGTGTCGATTTTCTTACTCTAACTCGCTGTTTCTAGCATTTTTAATGCATTTAGAAGCATTGTATCGATAAAGCAATAATTCATCTTTAATAGAAATGTTTTATCATAAATAATTCTTATTTTAGATCTAATTAATATCATTTTAATTACCAAAAATTGACCGTAGGTAAATTCAAAGATCTTGATATGCATATTCAGTATGTACACATTGGTGTCTAGTGAGGTGCGGCAGGGATAAGGTCTGGCGGTAACTTCTTTTGTTTGATCAACAAACAAAAACTTTGCGATTTATCACATTCCGCGTAGTATCAAGGCTCAAATCGACCTTTCAATACTGAAACCACGATCTAAAATGGATGTTTTCAAGATCTATGAAGTACAATTTTGGTGTGTCATCCCTCCTGAATGCTTAACCAAGAGTAGATAAGTGTAAAAAAGTTTATTTGGAAAAGAGTATTAGTTGTTTTGAGTAGTTTTAAATATTATGAACATTTCAAAAAAAAAAAATTTGCACCCCGTAGACCAAGAAAACCCAAAGCAAAGCACTTAGTGCAATCATCCATTATAGATTTTGATTCTTTACCAATAAATCAATAAAAATACATTATTTGTATTTCATTATAAGCATTCGGAAAGCAATGAATGGAAATTAATCGAAGCTTCTCGAGCTAACAAGAATATAAGATATAATTCGAATGTGTAACGCACACCTCTATGACCACCGTATACGGAATTAAAATACTAGGAATCTTATCATTTAATAATTTTGATATGCAGTGGTAAGTAAAAGTATTTCATTCGACAACTTAAATTATATCTAGTTTATAAAGACGAAATTGTATTCAAACGGATTCATCAAAAATGTTAATTTACCTGAAAAATAAAGAGCAATGTACAGTTTCAGTACAAATTTAGCCCTATCTTTTTATAAGATATGAATGTGATATAAAAAATTTAAATTCATTCCTTCTTAATCATAAGAATTTTTACTGTAAGAATACAAAAATCACTTTTCTCATATCACCTCATAAATGCTAATTGGGACTTCATAAACGTGTGCATATTTCCGTATTCCAAAAAATGATTTTAAGATAGTTAAGACCAGTTTACATAATATACTCAACAAAAAAAGAAACGCATATTGTTTTACTCGTCAAAGAAATGTTTAGAATGTACATGAAACAACTATTTTTTATATCAATGGATACCTGTGACCTATTTAAAGGACAACATGGGGTTTTAAAACCCAAGTGTTGAATTATCTCCCTTAATTAAACATGTTTATGAAAGTAGTGTTTTTCATGATTTCTTCTAAATCAGTTGTCTATTTTCATTGATATTTTGGATTTAGAGAAACTGTTCACACTTCTTTTAAACCCATATCTAACATTTGATTGCAGTGTTGATACTGCAATGCCACGCCCAAACAAAGATGAATACAACCAGGCTAACGATGATACTTAATGGAGCTACGCAACAGGAAGTTGCAACTGTATTTGAAATAAATCAATGGGCTTTGAAACCTTAAACTAACGTCTGAAGACCAACATAATGCCATCCGCATGTAACCACAACCAGACTGCACCGTCAGAAACCCCCCCCCCCCCTTCATCACCTCATGCGATCTAGAACTTGCTGTAAAACTGCTGCTATAATTGCTTGATGATAAAATCTGCATAAAAATGCATAAATTATTCGCAAGAGAGTGAAATGAGATGGTATTCCTCCACAAGATTCGTACATTGGAAATCCACTAGCATTGACACTTTGCACAGTACATATTGTTATGCCCCTTGATTTTGGGGGCACTGAAAATGACATCAACTTGACTTTTCAATTTGCAATATTGATTTGTATCACAACACACTCTAAAATCGCTTAAATAATATAAGGTCTACTGAAAACTTAGAATTTCATATTATTCTGATTATGCGTTTCTTTTTTTGTTCAGTATATATTCAAAAATTAAAGCCCTCGATGGTGGCAGACACTATTTTCCTGGGGATAATAAGCACAGAAGTGAGTTATTTTGAAACTTTTCTGCCTTAAATTTAGAATGCCCAATTAAAGGAAGTCCTCCGTTATGCCACATTCTTCAATTACTTATTATAATCATCTACACAATTCTTGTTCATGTCGATTCTATATCTCTTAAAAACATTTTATAGGACAAAACTGTACCTTAATCTTTCATTCATCGTTCATATGAGCCGTTCCAAGCAAAAACCCCCTTATGCAATCTGACAGAATTTTACGTCACAGTAGAAAAAGCGACGTCATAGTTTTGCAACAAAAACTGCGATAAAAATATATCGCGCACTGACTGCGTTCCAACTTCTTGCTTTGCTTTACGTCACATAATTTTCTCCGTTTTGCTTTCTTCATATTTTTTTTTCATGATTTTGTCTATTTCATAACATATCTGACTCTGATTGTTGTCAAACTCCATGTGCATTACACATTCAAACGGCCTAAGAGTGTCTTGATTAATAAATACAAATAATTTGTCAACACTTCCACGATTATTCTGTTCCATGCACAATATAAGTTTTCTGTTAAACTAAATTAAACATGAAATTGTTGTTTAAATTCAGATTTATGACTCTTTCTTATTCAACAACGACAAAAAAATATAATTACGTGTACGTGCAATGTTGATATTGAGTGTAAAATATTTTTTTAAAAGTAAGGAGGAGTAGTTTGAAATCTTTTTTTTTAATCTGAAGTCTTGGCGAAAATTGATTGGACTTAATCACATGTCAAGAAAAATGCACAGGAATTTATCACCAATCAAAATTGTTAAAACACACCAGATCTAATTAAAATCCGGTGTATTTTTTTTATTTATTGTAGCGAAAAGTGACACTAGTTTAGCTAACAAAGCAACATTAATTGAATAGTCGTTTATCCGACTTTCTCCTTTTTGTTATGTGTTTAAAAGATCGATTACTTGTTTTACTGTTGTAAACCCCCACCATCACCACCAATTTTTTTTTAAATAATATATGCCATAAAGCATATATAGAAATAAATTCATACATGTATATCTTTTTTAAAAAAGAATTGGAAGTTCTGAAAATTAAGTACCGTTTTTGACATGCACATGTACATTATATATCTAATTGCTTTTCAAGTTATTCTACCCCCCCCCCAACCCCAACCCACCCTGAGCATCATTCATGCATGCTTATATTAACAGTGAAAATATACATTCAGAAAAAAAAATGTGGAGAGTGGCCCCATGCAACCCCTGGAATTGATTTTTTATGTGCATGATTTTATATATAATCACAATATTTGTTTACCTGAGTGTAAATTAATCGAATGCAATTAAAATACATTTCCAAAATATTTTAATCAGTTTGGATTTTCCCGATCTACATTTTGTCTAAGATAGCAAGAAGTAATGTTCGTAATTTTCACCAGGAAGATCACATGCAGGTGAACATAACCTGATTTTTTCTACAATGCTAGATCTTGGAAAATCATAGAGCTATATGAGTATATATAATATTATAAACACTTTTGTCGAATGATTTGAAAAACGTTCTGACATGATTTTTTAACCTATGTGAACGGGAAAACACTTTTAGTGAACCTGTACTAAGACAAATCTTTTACATTGTAGATGAAAATGTGAAAAAAATAAACTGAGAAATAATTGTGAAGTTGAGAAGGGATTCAGATTCCCTCAATGAGACAATAAAATGATGGAACTCGTTGTATAAAAATGTTCAATTTATTATCCTTTAACAATGTTTGTATTGATACATAATTTCAGTTTAAAGTGCTTAATCAAAGATATGTGTGAAAAAATCATTAATGATGTTGATACCACAAAGTATGCATTGAGCGGTCACCCATCCAAGGCTAAAACAGGCTGGCCGTTGCTTAACTTGCTTGAAATAGAGTGGGACTACCACATCACCAGAAAAGCAATCACACTATAGCGAGGCAGTACAAGTCCCCTATATACTATCCGCTACAGATGTTAAACACAAAAGTCGGAAATATCTTGCATAAAAAGGTTTGTAGATAACTTGTCGCAGTGAAACTAAAGGTGGTGACCCTTTCTCAATGTTTAAATTTAAATACAGATGTAAATTGAATGTTTATATGTTGTTAAACGTCTGTCTCGAGATCTTTCAAAACTCATATGGAGACGCCACCACTTGCCGGTGGAGAGCTGCAAATAATGTCCTTTACATGTAACAGGCACTCAGGGCCATTGAGCAGTGAGGGATCTTTTTCGTGCCAGCACTCACTGCCACACGGGGCCGCGGTTTATACAGACTCATCCGAAGGACCGGTCTATATGTAAACTTAATTAGAAGACTAACACAAAAGTAACCTACTCACCCCCCCCCCCCCCTTTCACAACACATGGACTTCTTGCAAGTTTGTAAGGATGGTCAGATATTCGAATATTTGATGTTTATGTAGTGACAGAGAATGACCAACATCCCTCCCCCTTCTGCACACAATGGAACTTCTGTGCATGTGTGTAAAATGTTGGGTAGACTGGGATAGAATATATTTTACTAATATATGAGAAGCATTTTATTCAAAGACAGTCCAATGTGCAGATTTCGCACGTAAAACATGTTCTCTTTTCTGTCAAATTTCTTTGTGTTTTTTTATGAAGACGGTAAACATATGTTGTAGATCTGTGTCTATATGGTTCAAGTACTTTAAAAGCTGCTCTAAATACTAGTAGACCCCTAACTAACGTTTTTCTTTGTCTCAATTTTTTTTCGATTTTGACTAACTGGTACATATTCAGAGGACCTTCATGATAAGTGTTGACCTGTGAAATTTGCCTCATGACAACCTTTTTTTTTAAACTGTGACATGCATGTATTTTATAATTAAGATCGGATCGCATATTGAGAAAGTATAACCTTCACTTTCATAGATCAATGCGTAAAGCACAAGAGGATCGACTCTCAGATATAGATGGGGCTGTACCACGGTTCTCCATGAGCTGTTTTACTGTGTTGCTCCCGACAGAGTAAAAATTTTCTCCGACACAGTAACGATTCAAATTTCATACATGCCTGGCTGTATGTTTGACGATCTTTTCTATATCAATTGTATTGTAGACAATTCTTTAAAAAGCTAAATCATATGCCTTACCCTTTTTCTCAGTTTTTCAAGTCTTGTTTTTATTGGTTATTTCATAATTTGAAATCTGGAAAGTACACATTCACTATTCATCAATTAAAGATTTAACATGTACATGTATATATCTAGTCTACATTGCCTTTATACTCATACTTATATATTTATTCTTTCATTGCCCCCCTCCCCTTTTCCTTCTAATAATTTTAACAAATGAGGAAATAATTAAGCAAAGAAATTGCAAATGCAGTTGAGCATTTAAAATAGGATAAATGGAACTCATCATTTACATTGATATACCATACTTTGCAAAATCCTTATGTTGTTTATTGATAAAAGCGCAAGCCCCTGCCGCTTAATGCTTCTATTGGTCAGTGTTTTGAAGGCAAATGTTGAAGAAGTAAAATTGGTTATAAAAAATAAATAAATGGGATATAAAATATTTTTTATGTTGTTGCTGGTTTTGAAAGATTTCGGCTGAACTTAAGCAGTAAAATTGAAAGTGATTTTTTCTTAATAAAAGACCTATCAATTATGTGTGATGACTTCAGCGAATTATGGGACTATTTAAACTCCATTGACATATCTTTAAATAATTAATATCAGAAAAGACTGAACTGAAGGTTTTTTATTAATAAAAAACAAAAAAAATGTTTACAAGAAATTAAGCATACATGTATATGTATTAGTCAGAACGGCAACACAATACCAAGTTATTGCGTATTAGTAATTCGTGTTTTTATTACGTTGCTATATATAACGTCGGCGTCGCTACAAGAGAGAATTTATAAAATGTGACGTCAGCCGTATAAATGATGCATACTTTGAATACCTGTAAATCCGTAACGGAGCAAGATACACCTGTAATATTTACTGGTTCTATTTGCCTAAGGCTCTACATCATTTTTCAAGAAAAAAGTCATTTTCAAAAATTTTTGCCATAAGGGGGGTTTTTGCTTGGAACGGCTCATATGGTTTGTTTTATAGAATTATATCTATGTTTAACTGCTGTATGTGATAAAGGATAGGAAATGATTTCATGAAATTTTGTTTTGATGAAACTTATTTACATTTATATGATATTTTTATATATTATACGATTGTTGCTTTATGAGCATAATTGATTTTTGTGAAATGTTGAAAATATTTTAGTTTTTTTCAAAGTTGAATGCTAGAATCAATATTTAAGTGGCAATTTTTTTCAAATAAAAGTTTTCCTCTACACTGCTATTAATACTTCAGTAAGAGTAAAGAAAATTCCTTTATGAAAGAGCTACAAGGGGTGATCAAAATGTTTGCAAACTAATTGAAAAACTTCCATGAAAGAAACAATATTTGGTTTCGATGTTGATTATATTTTAAATGAATCCTCTCCTATTTAAATGCACGAACCCCGTAATATTGGCGGTCACGTGACCCCCTCCATAGCGTTCTGTCACAAAAGTTGAAAGATTTTACTGAGTCATATTTCTTTCCATGTGAGTTAATTTTTATGACAAGAATAGTTCATTTGTCAGAAATGGTCAAATCTCGACAACAGAATGGGTGGATAAGAATATCATTTCCAAAAATAAGCATGGCGACCTCGGGAGAGGTTTTTACTCAAGGTGGATAGAGAACAGTAGCCTTCTTGTTATCATATCTAATGTGTTTAAAATCAAAAGTAAACGATATCTTAGGCACAAGTATTTAATAATTGTATTATTGTTCACATATTCAACCATTTTCAAAGTCAAAATTGGAGATCTTTGATAGCAAATTGTTTAATTAAAAACACATATCTTTTCAAAATTGCTTTCATTGGGGGAAATGACAATTAAGTGTCATTGTTAACTATCTGCCTTCCTTCACTAAAACGATCAATCCAATCATTAATTAAAGAAGAAGGTACAGTTTCAATGCAATGAAAGCCCTCTATTTTTAAATATAAAGATGATATATGTAATTAAAATTTGATTTTTCTGAATCATAAGAATTCTCTGTAGTAAGAATACACAAATGATTTTTCTCATATAACCTCCTAAATGCAATTGTGACGTCATTAACTCGTGCATTTCCCCGTTTTTCCTAAAATGTTGCAATACACATCAGAAAACATACTCTGCCACCGTCGTCCGGAAAAATTTTGAGATATGTCATTTTTCATAACTGTTTGCACAATATATCCAAAAATGAAAGCGGGCGACGGAGGCAGACACTATTTTTTAAAGGAAAATTGGCAGAAAAATGAGTCATGTTGAAGCTATTCTGCATTAAACTTAAAAAAGTACCAAATTAGTGACGTCATATTTCAAGAAAAGCTCTTCTTCACGCCATATTCTTTAATGATTTATTATATTCATCCACTCAATTATTGTTAAAGTCAATTTCAGAACTTTTTAAGAACATTGAATTCTTAGGGCACAATAAAGCTCAAAACCGTACCGTCTTCTTTTAAGAACTCATATATCGTAGAAAACTGTGTACAAATTATTATATGATACTGCAGAGGGATATCTAACATATACAATAAATTGACCAGTCGTTTGTAGAACGCGTTCGACTGAAACAACCATTTTTCGTCACAAGTGACGTACATAGTGACGTCATTTTCAAATTGTGACGTCACAAACAAAGAGAAAAACTTTATTCAGGATATGCTTTTTATAAACCTTGTGTATGGCTATATGTGTGTACCGAATTTCAATCTAATCTGAATTGTTGTTTGTAGATAAAGAGATAATTTGCAAACCTCGTACTTGAATTCACTATGTATCTTTGTAAGGCATTTATATAGACAACAAGTTTTGATGTCGGTATGTTATTGCATTCCAAGTTCGATTTGATGATGTAGTAGAGTTAAGCAGCCAAATAGAAACTAGAAGCAATTATTGCAATATAAGAAAATATACATGTACTCTTCGTCGAGATGATATTCTTAGTCGAGATGACATTTCTTTTGGGCGTCTCCATATGTGTTAAAAACTCTTGAGAGGAACGTTAAACAACATACAATCAATCAATCACTTATTTCTTTTGAGTTTTGAGATCGAATACTGTTCGTTTTCTCCATATATTTAATTATTTAAACCATATTGAAAAAAATGATATTTTATATCTAGAATATTTACGAGAAGTGACATTTACGTGGTTTTAAGGTCGCTTATAAATATCAGGAATATATCAGATTATACCGAAATTTTACTTAAAACAGTCATTCATACAAATGAAAAAATTGCCACGTCGCCAATACATTTCAAAGCTATGGTTTCTGATATTCAAATGATTACTGGACGCTTTATGTAAAATATTATGCCACAAAAAAAAAATAAGCTGTTATATTTTTTGATATTCTATCTCCGAGTATTTTCATTAAAAGAAGCCCAGAATCGTGTGAAAGGCGATGTTGCCATCGTATACCTTGTCGGTTGCATGTGCATTACCTAGTTGCATTTTGTATTAAACAAATAAATGTTTTTGTAATTAATGAAGCAACATGTCAAAATCATATAAATGGAACTTTCATTGCTAGGTATATAACAATTTTTAAACAAACCCTTGATCATCGTTGTCGCCAAATTTCACGTAACCTACAGTACCAGTGTTTGAATATTTTTAAGATTATACATTAAATCGTTAGTACAGCAAAAACTGTGACTTGTGTCTAATATATATTAAAACCTTAGAGCAGAATTTTTTAAGGCAAATTTATAAAACCGCGTCCCGGGTTACAGTTAAGTTTTTTGGAGCAGTTTTCTTTTTAAGTACTCCTATGTCCTATAGTGATTAGACATGCATGGAAGATGTTTCTGGTGTATTTCATTGTACCAGAAAAAGTTTCAGATGCTGCAAATTCAGCAAAGGAATGACCAGGTTAATATTTTTGGATCAGGTTTACACTTTTGGTGAGTAAGTATAAGCCCTATGTTGACCAAACTTGTAGGGATGACATATCTAAGCATGCACATTACCAGGCTTGATTCGGACGCTGATTCTGACCTACATTTTCCGGTTGAGTGAACACGTTAAAGTTTTTGTTGCAGTTTTCATTTCAAAGATACTATGAACCTTATGTTGACCAAACTTGCATAAATGGTACATCTTAGGATGCATATTACCATACTTGCTTCGGATGCTGAATCTGACCTACATTTTCCGGTTGAGTGAACAAGTTAAAGTTTTTGATGCATTTTTTATTTCAAAGATACTATGAGCCTTATAATGACCAAATTCACAGGAATGGTACATCTTAGGATGCATATTAATCGACTTCCTCGGATTCTGAATCTAATCTTCATTGTCCGGTTGAGTAAACAGGCTAAAGTTTATGGTGCAGTTTTCATTTCAAAGATGATATGAACCCTATAATTATAAACTTGCATGGACGGTACATCTAAGGATGCACATTACCCGACTTGATTCGGATGCTGAATCTGATCTACCTTTTCCGATTGAGTAAACAGATTAAAGTTTTTGGTGAAGGATTCATTTCCAAGTAACTTTAGGCTCTTCAATAACCACACTTTTATGGATTATATTTCTAAGGGTGCATTCTGCCAGGCTCGCTTCAGATGCTGAATCTGACATACATTTTCTGGATTAGTAAAAAAGTTATTTTTTAATACAGGTTTTATTTCCAAATAACTTTAATTTGAGTGATATTTTAAGCAGACTTGCACGGATGATACATCTTCCGATGCACACTAATGTTCAGATGCTGAATTTTACATATCATTTTCAAGATAATGGACCTGGTTAAAGTTATGGGTGCAGGTTTATTACAAAGAAACTATAAGTTTTATATAAACCAAACTTGCACAAATGATGCATCAAGGGATAAAAACTCTCAAAGTTGCTTCAGATGTTGAATTTTAATTAGGTTTTGATGTTGAATAACTAGTTTGAAGTTTTTATTCGGGCCTATTCCAAAGTATCAAATAAAAATTGCATAAATTTTGTATTTTTTGGATGTACACTTTTTGTTGGTAAATTGTGTGACTTTGCCTTACTTAAAGACAACATTCGTTGAGGTGGGCTTTGTAACCTTTGATTACCCATGTTTTTTTTGTTTTGTAAATGTCTAATATTCCGTAATGCGTATGTGCACAAAAAGGTCACCCTTATGTGAACTATCAGAGGAGTTCATTGAAATTATACTCGTTTAAACGTAAAACCAGCGATGTTATGGAGATTGAGTTTTTCTGCAAAAAATGGAATTTTTGGTGTTTTAAGTGAAGTTTTCCTGAATTATGATATTTTAAATAAGTTTTCTTGAAAAATTATGTTGAAATGTGACAGTAATTTCATAATGAATCAATAAATCACTTCATTTTTGCATATTTCATGAGGGAGGTTAAAATTATTTGTTTTATTTTATTATATAAATGTATTTGCCTAAAAAACGTCAAAACAAATATTTTTTATCCTTTTTTTATTTTACAAATAAAGTACGTTTTATATAAAGGTATTGATGGAGAAAATAAAAGGCCCGTCTTACTGGAAGAAGAGCTTAATCGAAGACATTAAAGATACAGCAACTTCAATGAGAAAAGAAGAAATAGGTATTGATTGACAGCAACTGTTTAAACATATTTTTTTCATAAAACTTGCACAATTCAGGTACTCAAAAAACCGAAAATTATTACCTTAAAAAACATATTTCTTTCTGCATCTGCATTGCTACTTTATACCATGAAAAGAAAAAAGCAAGATTACTATAGTTTTACCTAAAATCATGACTATTGTTCAGATTTAAATTTTGGTTACTGTTAACCAAAATTGGTGTTCAAAATTACTCAGCTGTGTAATGTATGACATTGCGTTTGGGAAAAGTGTTCAAAAGCCAAAAATGATGTCAACAATAATACATGTATGTAACGTTTGTCAATGGATTCAGTTCATAGCACCATATGATAACATGGATGTTTTCCATAAGCGGGGACTCTATACATAGCTCTTTCTTATCTTAAACTCTTAATTTCATTGTAACTCAAGTTGATTGTCGCGGGAAGTGCAGTGTCCTAAAACATTGCGACGAATATTCCTTTCTCGTTTCTAAAGAAATGGGTGTGTCGTAATGCTACAAGTGAACATGACTCAGAACTTTTCGTACGAATGGAAAATTTTACCACTTCAATGCGCTTCATTGTAGAATTATTTAATTTGAATTTCGGTTAGAAACACATGCATATGGTCCACGTATTGTAGTATTTTTTTTAAGGACAGCATCTTGTTGCGATGCATTCACAGAAAACAAATACAATGAAGCGCATTGAAGTAGTAAAATTCTCCATTCGGACGAAAAGTTCTGAGTCATGTTTTGAAGGTTACTTATAGCATAACGACACGCCCATTTCTTTAGAAACGAGAAAGGAATATTCGTCGTAATATTTTAGGACACTGCACTTCCCGCTACAATCAACATGCGTTACAATGAAATTAAGAGTTTTAGATAAGAAAGTGCTATGTATAGAGTCCACGCTTATGGAAAACACACATTGCAACAATTTTGTCCATAATTTATGATTTTATCATGTTTATTGGAGCTAGCATGGCACATGTATCAGTCGAGCACGTGCTTACTCGGTGCTTGTATAAACCGTCAATTTCATTGGATGTTATATTTATGAAATACCTGTTCTACAGGTATTCGATTGAATCATTTGACCGAGTTTTCCTTTCTAAAGAAATGGGCGTGTCTAAAGATAGCTCAAAGCTTTTCATCCGAACAGAACATTTTACCACTTCAATGCGCTTCATTGTAGAAGATCAGAAGAAGGCTTTGATGTTTATCCCCTACAGTGTAAATAAACAAATACAAAAAACATAAACTTCTGTCTAGCATTACAAGGCAAACTAATATTTTCTCCTACAATTGGGAAATCAGCAATTAGATCTAATGGTAGTAGAACAAGAATACACAATGTATTAGTTTTGTATCCGTCGACCGCCCCTTGTCTTGTATTCTCTCGCCATCTGTCTTTCTATCCGTCGATTCATAAATCTTAATTACTAGTATTTAGAAACTCTAATCTGCGAACAATTTTTGTCCAATTCCATTAAAACTTGCTTGATATGTAGATTACTAGTTCTTCAAGGGTGAAACCAACATGAATCGAAAGTCTCCAGATATTTATTTCTGATGTATTTTTAACAAGATAAATGGCTCTTCCATGACTGATATGGTAGATATGAGAGAACAATTGTTTTGGTCAAAAATAGAACCATCTCTCCCCCGCCCTCCTTTAAAACCACACTAAAATGGACAATTCTTTTATCATGTGTAATTTCGCTAAAGTATACGTTAAATTAAAAAAAAATTAAAGCTAAAGCTTTACAACTGGATTTCTAAATTACTGCAAAATATGTATCTATATTCAAGAATTATCATTTATTTTTCAGAAGCAAAAATCACTGTTAAATCTCAAGCCAAGAAAGGATTTGTAAAGGAAGAAATCATCATTTTGAATCAAATGGTAGACATGATCAGTGCACAAACTACAGAGGAAGAGCTCGATGAAATATATGAGAGTGTACAGGAATTCATAACGGATCACTCCAAAGAAATACCATTCAACAATTTCGACCGTTCCTTTTTTAAAAAACTGAGCTTAAAAGTGAGAACATATGCCAACCACCGAGTACACAAGACACCAATTTTTGCAAAATTTGTTCGTTTTATTTTGTATCTAAAGACACATTATGGTAAGTAACAATAACTGTACGAAGTGTGATCACAAAGTTAGAGAACTATATCTATATCTACAAAACCAGAATTCAGATCAGAAAGAATTTGGCACACACATAGCCATACAGAAGTTCTATATATAGCATATGCTGAATAAAGTTTTGCTCCTTGTTTAAGACGTCACGATGTGAAAATGACGTTACTATGTAGGTCACTTAAGACAAAAAATGGCTATCTCAGTCGTACTCGTTTTAAAACGAATGTAAATTTCTTGTATATCTTAAAAACCCCTTGGGGGTAATGAATGATAATTTGTATATAAATGACTTCTTATAATAATAATAATAATAATAATAATACTTTATAAAGAAAGTAGCCCGACTAGTGCGCGCACTATTTTTCACCGGGGCCTTCTGTAGACAAAAATCAAAATACATACATATACAAAAATATACAATCAAATAAATAATCATAAGTTACTTCGACATTGTTTTACAAATATTTTGACTTGATGTTTGAAAGCATTAAGTGTTTGAGACATTTCAATATGTACAGGTAAATTATTCCATAAGGTAGCACCAGAGTATTGAAAGGAGTTCTCAAAGAGTTTACATTTACAAGCTGGAACACACAAGTCTAAATTCAATTCTGATCGAAGATTGTATTGATTATTACAATGAAAGTTAAACATACTATTTAAATAAGTAGGGTGAGAGTTAAACAATGATTTATATAAAAAACATTTATTTACAATAAGTTGCTCATACACTGTGAGCCAATCTAGTTTCTTAAAGAGAGGTTGTGATGGCACATCAAGAGGAGCATCCAAAATACAACTTGCAGTGCGTTTTTGAAGCTTATATACTCTGTCAAGATTTGTGTGAGTTGTATTAACCCAAACAGTTCATCAATAATCAATTGAAGGCATAATATATGCGTTGTAAAACAGATTGCGTGTTTGAATAGGAATTAAGTTTTTAGTTCTACGGAGGGCAGAAATTTTACGTGACAGTGTTTTACAAACATGGTCAATATGTACATTGTATTGTAAAGAATTATCTAAATAAACTCCAAGAATTTTTTTCATTTGATACAATATCAAGTTATTTGTTTGATACAAATAGATTAAATTCCTGCTCAGAAAAAATTGATCTCTTTTGATACATACCGACTAACATGCATTTGGTTTTTGAAGCGTTTGGAACCTTTTGATTTTGAGAACACCGTTTTTCTATAAAAGCTATATCCGTTGATAATGTATCTACAATAGTTTGACAATCTTGTCTTGATGCATATAAAGTGAAATCATCTGGAAATAATTCTAATTTGGATTTAGTAATGCATAATGGAAGATCATTAATGTAAGAGGACCTAGTATAGATCCCTGTGGAGCTCCCGCTGTGACTTCCTGATAAGATGAATGTTTGTTGGACAGATGGACATTCTGAAGTCTCTCACTTAAGTATGACCTGAACCATTGTAAAGTTATTGCATCAAAGTTATAACA
This sequence comes from Saccostrea cuccullata, assembly GCF_032062105.1. Classification (NCBI taxonomy): domain Eukaryota; kingdom Metazoa; phylum Mollusca; class Bivalvia; order Ostreida; family Ostreidae; genus Saccostrea; species Saccostrea cuccullata. Next base: position 411,396 of record NW_026935523.1, read on the forward strand.
TTGTATTTTTTTTCAAGTAGAATATCATGATTGACAGGGTCAAAAGCTTTACTGAAATCAAGAAAAACAGTACCAACAAGTTTACCTTGGTCCATTTCATTTAACCATTCATCGGTAATTTTTGTAAGGGCTGTTTGGCAAGAATGTAGTTCTCTGAGGCCTGATTGAGAATCTACTATAAGATCAAAATCTGTAAAAAGAGATCGTATATATTTTGCCACATGTTTTTCAATAACTTTTGATAGTGTTGGTAAAATGGAAATAGGCCTTTAATTATTTGGATCTAATCTGTCTCCTGTTTTAAAGACTGGGATAACTTTTGCAAGTTTAAAACTCTCAGGGAAAATGCCAGTTATGATACTGGTATTCATAATATGGGTCACAGGTTTATGTATTATTTATGAAGTAAGTTTCAATAGACGTGGCCCGATGGTATCAACACCTAAAGATTTATTTATATCTACGCTGTTGAGAAAAGTTAGTACTTCGTCATGATTTCTGAGTGGGATAGAAAATTTGTCTGCACCCAATTTAGACTTAAGGTAATTCCACCCTCCTATGATGTCATAGGTTTTTGCATAAACTGTATTTAGTTTAAATTTATGCGTAATAGAACAATATCTGTATGAAAAATGCTTTACAATAAGTGTAATGATAAATATTGTTCTTTAAAATTTTATGAAAAATGCATATCTTCTCTTTTAAATCAATTATTCAATCAAAATGTTTACAAGGGCAATAACTCCTTCTTCAGTCTCTTCACTGAGGCATTTGCTCTATTGTTCTTCTAATGTAAAAATTTTCCCCTGATATTCACAATTCAAAAATATCTTATAGTAGGAAGTATTTAGGAACATTCAGCATCAAAATTATGCATTTTAACCACTTGTTTACATATTTTTCATAATACTGTTTACAAAAAATGTGGGATTTTTTATGTTGATATAACTCTTTTGTTTATTTATGTTTGACATCTTAAATAATATGGTGACCTATACATTTTTTGCAATAATTGAAAAAATTAGAGTATATTAAATGAGAATAAATGCAGTTTTTATACTTTGAACCATTAAAATAGTGAGGGTGGAAACACCTTAAAAGCTTATATCTAAACAATTAACATATTCTATAAAGTTGAAAATATGTTGCATCTTCCACGTTGTTTCAACGTTTAAAACAAGAAACAGTCAACTTTGTATTTTTAAACCTTGTTTCAACTCTACAATATCTGAAAATACTCAACGTTGAAAACATTTTGAATCTCCAACGTTGTTTCATCGTTAAAATATCGACGAACATTCAATGATGAAAATATGTTGCAGCTTCAACGTTGTTTCAACCTAGAAATATCGACGAACATCAATTAAACGTTGAGAATATGTTGCAGCCTCAACATTGTTTCAACGTTAAAATATCGACGAACATTCAACGTTGATAATATGTTACAGCTTCAACGTTGTTTCAACGTTAAATTATCAACGAACATCAAACGTTGAGAATATGTTGCAGCTTCACGTTGTTTCAACGTTGAAATATCGACGAACATTCAACTTTGAAAATATGTTGCAGCTTCAACGTTGTTTCAACGTTGAAAAAAGGTTGTGGATTCAACGTTGAAACCTCAACGTTGTTTCAACGTTAAAATATAGTTGATCAACGTTGCAACCTATATTCCACCTCCTTTCAACGTTAAAACAACGTTGCGTGCCTGCTGGGGATGTTAAAGTCACTTGTTAAAATAATTTCAGCATCGTCACAGCGGGCTGCAATATTTATCTCCCGTGTTAGACTTTCTACCCAGCAGGAGGTGGCAGACGTAGGTCTATATGTGGTACAATAAAAATTGGTTTTGAATTTAGGATATTAATTTCAAGACATATTGATTCAATTTTACATATTTCAAAATCATTTCTACGTTTATAATGTTGATTTTTGGACACATAAACCATTAATCCTTCCCCTGATTTTAATAATCTATCTTTTCTTTCGAAATTAAATCCTCCAATATCTAACTCACAGTTGTCTGGTTGCTCTTTTAAAAATGCTTCACGGGTACCAAATACATCCATAGAGCGGTATACTGATAAAAGAATGTTAAGTTGGTCAAGTTTTGGCATGGTGTGAAATATATTTAGATTTCCAAATCTAAGACCTTTCTTGACTTTAATTGTTTAAATATTTATTTGATTTTTCCTCTACTGATTTGTCAATATTTGTAGAAATATTTGAATTAGGAATTTGTTTTGGTGATTCAGTAATGGGGGATGTACATGGTTTCACATGAAATACTTTTTTGACAGGATTTACATTACAGTTACTGACTGACTGTGAAGGAGACATTAAATTTTTAGCTACATCTGATCCTACTGGTTGATCTTTGATATTGCGTGCACAACAGATATAAGAACATTTACATGATTTTTCACCACATTCAGTACAGAGATTGTTTAAAACACTAAATAGGTTTTATTATTATTATTATTATTATTATTATAAAATTTGTATAGCGTTAAATATAATTAAAATTACTCTAAAGCGCTAAAACATTAAACATGTTAAAAATAAAGATAAAAATTTACAATATTTAGAACATGATTAAAAATCTAACAATAGACTTATAGTTATAAAAGTAATGAAACAATTATAAAAATTATTTAAAAATTAGCCCCTAAAATCATGAAAGTATGCACAATTATGTACACGTATTAAATGAAGATAAATAGACACAAATAATGAAATAGTATTACAAAATAAAGAGAGTCCAAAAATGTGCTAGACAGGAACATAAAAATTACAATAATATTTATAAGTTAATGATAAAAAGCCATTTTAAAGAGATGAGTCTTTAGACACTTTTTAAAACTGTTAAGATTTTGTTCATGTCTCATAACTGATGGGAGGCTGTTCCAGAGTGCAGCGGCGCTAACATCGAAACGACGATTTCCATATGACTTGGTTCGAGCACGAGGTTGAACTAAACACCTGGAATTTTCTGATCGCAATGATCTCGCAGGGAAATACAAATTGACGAATTCCTCTATATATAATGGTGACATCCCTTGTAGTGCTTTAAATACTGTTATTAATATTTTATACTGGATACGAAATTCCACTGGCAACCAATGCAAAGAAATAAGAACTGGGGTGATGTGATCTTGTTTCTTGGTCCTAGTTATTATTCTCGCCGCCGTATTTTGAATTCTTTGTAGTCTTGATAGGGAGCCCGAGCTCAACCCGTATAGCAATGCGTTGCCATAATCCAATCTAGAAGTGACGAGTGAGCACACTAAGGTTTTGCAGGCGCTTTCTGTAATATATTTACGTATCCGACCAATATTACGCAGCTGATAGAAGCACTGTTTAGAAACAGAACTTATCTGGTCGTCCATACTTAGTGACCAATCAAAACATACACCTAAATTTCTAACACAGGACGATACATTTATAATTTGACCATCAAAATTCAAATTGTAATTTGCGAAATCACGGCATCTGTTTTTTGGAGTAAAGACAATAAGTTCCGTTTTGTCTTGATTTAATTTAAGCAAGTTAGTTTTCATCCATGCACTGATGTCTGACATGCATTTTTCTAACCGTGCCGCTATGGCATCCCAGGTCGCTGTTGGTTTGATGATCATATATACCTGAGTATCATCAGCGTAGCTATGAAAGGACATTCCATGTCTGCGACAGATTTCACCTATGGGTTTTGAAAACATGCAGTAAAGCTTAGGACCTAAGACAGACCCTTGTGGAACTCCGAACTTTAGCTGAAAATTAGATGACATGGATGAATGAACCGCGACTCGTTGACACCTGTTGTTTAGGTAAGATTCCATCCAAAGCAGGGCATCACCACAGATGCCATACAAAAATTTAAGACGATTAAGAAGGATAGAATGATCTATCACGTCAAAAGCCGCTGACAAATCCAACATCAGAAGAACCGCATATGAGATGGAATCTAGTGCTGATACAATATCATGATGCACCTTCAGAAGGGCTGTCTCTGTGGAATGGTGTACTCGATATGCAGATTGGTAAGTATCCTGTAGATCGTTCGACACAAGATGATGTTCTATTCGTGCACTAACCACTTTTTCAAGAATCTTTGAGATGAAAGGAAGGTTGGAGACCGGGCGGTAGTTCTTGAATACCTCTGCATCGAGTCCTTGTTTCTTGAGTAGTGGGCGGACTATAGCTTCTTTAAATGATGATGGTACCGATGATTCTGCCAAGGATTTGTTGATTATGTTTGTAACAATAGGAAGCAGATTGTCAATGCATGACTTAAGAATTGGTGTAGGGATGGGATCTAACTCACACGACTTTGAAGCTGACTTCATGATGAGTTTACGAACTTCAGTCTCTGAAGTTGGGTTGTAATAGTTCAAAGAAGATCCCGTAAATCTGATGTCCGCATATAGAGCATCATCCTTAGAAGCAGAAAGATGGTCTCTGATGGTGGATATTTTCCCCAAGAAAAATCTCCCAAAGGTGTTTGCAAGTTCTTCTTTGTTTTCGTGAGTCGGAAAAATAGGACCATGATTGTTACCCAGAAGATTGTTAGTTATCTTGTAAAGTTGTTTCTGGTCGCTTCCAATCTCTGTAATTTTTTCCGAGTAGTATTCATTCCTTGCAGACAGTAATAATTTGGATGACTGGATTGATGTGGTTTTAAAGATTTCTTTATGAATTGTCAGTCCTGTTTTCCGCATAAGTCTCTCGGCTCGACGTTTTTCGCGTTTTGCCAGTCTAAGTTCATCAGTATACCAAGGGGTGTTTGGATGTGATGTAATAGACTTAGTCTGCTCAGGGGCATGTTGGTCCAAGATAATGCGCAATTCTTGATTGTAAATATTAACTAGTTCTTCCACCGGCTTGTTTACATCACAGAGTAAGTCTGATGAAATTAGGTCATTTCTAATTTCCGAAATATCAATGCCACGAAGTTTCCGGAAAGTAATTGTTTTCCGTTCTTTTGAATTCAAGAAGGCAGATTGGTCGGCATTTTCTTCTTTACCAAAATCCTAATACGAACAGTGTTTGCTTTGTGACCCGGGGAGCGGCAGTTCCAGCAGACGATTTTAAATCCGTGCCGACAATTCTGGGAGGAATGGCCAAATTCATCGCAATAGAAACACACATTCATATTTCCAGGGATATTTTGTGTGTCATTGAAACGACGCGTTTTAATTATCCGAACGTGACATCATACGCTTTTAGAAGTGTTGATGTCCCCCTATCGGATAAATGGATCCCATCCTTAGAGATTCAAAGATTGGAGCATATTTCGGAGTGAGATAAAATTAACACTGTATTCCTCACAAACAAATTTGATGATTTCATTTGTTTGGGAAACACTTGCATCTCTTCGTGGTGGTATTTCCATGATATAAATTTCGGTGCATGGTGATCTCCTTTGGATATCAAGCACAATATCGGTGAGACCACATTTACTTGTCTCAATATCTCTGTTGCTGGAAGCATCATTTCCACCGGCAAGGATGACGATTGACTGGAATTGTATTAGATCAACTCCCTGAAGAATCCGTCTGATATCTGATAAGTCGAGCCCCTCTGTTTGTACGGACCGCAATATTTTTCAGCAATCCTCGGGTACGGATTCGCTGTAGGATGGAGCTTCCTATTATAAGAACAGATTTTCCGGATGGAACATCGGTCGCCAGGTTATGGTTCTTTTCTGGTCTGTTGAAGATTTTTCTGTTCTCTTTGGGTTAGCAAGGTTTCCGTGGAGGTTGAGTATTCCCTTCTCTGAACTTTAGTACACCGGGTATGTCTTGACACACCTTGTACATGAGTTTCCTTAATGTCCTGCGTATCAATGGTTTTGGTTTTTCTAGGTGGTTCCCATGTTTGAGTTGTTGCATCTACTGATTGGGTGTTTTTGTTCTGAAGAGAATGCAACTCTTCTTATCCGCCCATTCTGTTGCCGTTGACCATTTCTAACAAATAAAACTGTTCTTGTTATGAAAATTAACTTACATGGAGAGAAATATAAAATTTAGAAAAATCTTTCAGCTTTTGTGACAGAACGCTACAGAGGGGGTCATGTGACCGCCTATATCACGTGATGCGCAGAACAGCGACAGATGTGCATGTCGCTGTGAGAGGATTAATTTAAAATATAATGGAAGTTATTCAATTACCTTAGTTTGCGAACTTTTTGATCACCCCTCGTACAATATGTTTAATAATATATTCGAGTATCTAACACAGGAATAAGACGCATTACTCTTCTGAGCCTTCAAACAACCCTCTCAATTCTTTTTCGTCGATGAAACTACTGCTTTAGATGCTTAAATAGAGGAATATATAGGAATAAATGTCTTATTTTTCGATTTCATGATGTGATCAATTGATTTGCTTGCTTGATAATTTGCTTAAAGGCCGAATTAATTTTTTTAATATTGATCATCTGCAACTAGGTTAAGGCCTACCCAAAGGTAGATCAGTGTATACAGAGCCTCGGGAATTCGATTATGACGTCACGGTGAAATTGGTCAAATGAATCTCGGCGAATAAATAATGATTTTATTTTTGGTATACTCTCACGTGCACATACTTTGATTTCTCATGATTATTGTAAATATTAATCAATATGTACCTTATCTTGTCAATATAGCACTATTCGAATGTAAAATCAAAGCCAACTTGATCTGGCTGTACTAACAGATATGCCGTCATAGGCTAGTTTGACACGCAGTTTCTCTGTACTTGAGTCGCAGATAAAGCTATTTAGTGAAACTGAAAATATGAAAAGTAAATCTTACTAAGCGTGATCTGACTATAATTGTGTCATATTTTTTAATGCATAATCAATAGGTCACAGTCTTACTTAATTGATAACCATAAGGTCTCTTATAAAGCCGCAGTCATACAGTTTTATATAGAAATGTACTACAATCACATGTACAACCCCTCCAAAATCTCAAAAGTTCAACGATATCCGCTTGATTATAAATTATGATATTTTATAAACATGTAGCTACTGTCTCTACTATTTTGAAAAGTGCTGGGAGCAAGGTGTGCACTGTTGATTTTATCCGTAGTTTTTCATTTCTTCAATGCGTATTTAGTAAATGCACAAAGTTTATCAAAAGTCAGCTAAATTTTATATAATTCCCGGGTATGGAGAAGTTGTTCCCAGCACTTTTCGGGTTAAGAAATTTGTCTTGAAGATAACACAATCAATTTCCTAGTGAAAAATTATCCGTATATCGTTGAACTTTTATGATCTTTGTATCCGTACATATTTTTTCTAATGTCACGTCACAAACAGCTGATGTACGTGAAGTCGCGTTGGCTGAACTCGGTTGAGAACCGATACATACATATGCATTAGCATACTGTGAAATCACTAATTTTCGTGGGAGGTTAATTTTCGTTGTTTTTGTGGTATGAAGAGACCCACAACTACTAAAAGGTTCTTCATCAACGAAATCAAATCCCCCCGAACCAACATTTTTCCCTTCAACCACGAAAATTTGACCCCACGAAAATATGTGATTTTACAGTAGTTTCCATTATATTAAAACTTATGCCAATAAGACAAATATCAACAATATATTATTTTTTTCGGAATATTTTAAGGCTTATTTCCTATGGGCGGCCTTAACCTAGCTGCGTCGTCATGAAATCGAAAAATTTGACAGATATTCCTTAGATTTACATGGTATTGATTCCGCGAAACCATGTGCAAGAAGCCCCGCTTCTTTTCTCATTTGTCCTACCCTGTACCTGACTCTTTTTAGCCGCGCCTTTTTATGAATCAGGATATTGTATGTTGTTTAACGCCCCTCTCGAGAAATATTCACTCATATGGAGACGCCACCACTTACCGGTGAAAAGCTGCGAATTTGGCCGTATACTCGGCACTCAGGGCCCCTGAGCAGGGAGGGTTATTTTTCGTACCAGCACCTACTGCCACACGGGACCTCGTCGCGAGTCAAGAGCAGACCCTCTAACCACTGAACCATAAGTTTAAAGATATGTGGGCATTTTCTTTTACCATTACATTGATCGCATTTTCTTTGGGAGAAATAAATTACTTTACCCAAATGTGCTGGGAACATGTTCCTCATGCCCAGGTATTATATAAATTTTGCCGTCCTTTGATAAAAATCTTACATTGACATTATACAATGTTCTATATAAAATACAGCATTTTCCAATAATAATAAGGACAAGAGAAAACGAATTTAAAAGTCATAATTTAAAATATGGTCAATATCGTTGAACTTTTCAGATGTTCGAGGGTTAAAATCGTGATACATGTATGACAGAACGTTGATATAACATGCATACGTGTAGATATGGCTTTCTGTGGCTTTATCTGAGGCTTATCAATTTCAGTTTATTTAGAAAGGAATATGATTTAAGGATAGATGAAACAAACGATTTTTTTCTTTGAAAAAGATTTAATATCGTGTCATAAGTTTAGAAAGAAAGATGGTTCTTAATTTTTTTTCTCCGAAGAACTGGAAAATGAAATAGACTTGGAAAATATAAGTAATATTTCAAATTTAAAAAAACAAATATAGACAAATCACATTCAGAAATGGTTTACAGGTGAAAAGAAATTACAGAATGTTATTTTAAGAGGAACGATCAAAATGACAAAAAATTAGCAATATCACATAGGCTGGTTTTCACCATTTAACTTTTCCTAATAAAATTCCATGTCTTTTCATATTCAAGTTCTTAGGAGAAAAACTTCTAAGAACCATCCTTAATTCTAAAATTGTTACATAATATTAAATCTTTTTCACAAAAAATTTGTTGGTATCTGTCCATACATGTAATTTTGGTCAGATCCCGAATATTAAATTTTAATTTTTTCAACCTACAGTAATAGCTTATGTATGTACGCATCATACAAGTACAAGAAACTTCGTCATCTCTGTGAGTACAAAGAGATCAAGGTAACTTTTATTCTACATTCAAATAGTCAGATATGACAAGATGAGGGACATCATAAAGCTCTTCGGGCTTTGTGGAATTTAATCTCGTGACCAACCCGTATTTATATCCCGATAGATGTTTAAAAATGATATCTTATTTCTAAAATGTATAATATTAAGAATGAATATTAGAAACATTATAAAATAGCTGCACAAATCCGATGCACTTTTTCATTTTGTAATAAAAAGATTGACAAAAAGTATAACGAGTGGATGAATTTTACCCTGTTGTAATTCAAAATATTACGAATACATGTAGTAACAAAAAATCATAAAGGTCGACATCTGTACAGCAATATCAAATATATTTCAAATATATTGTGTCTTTCTATAATGTGTTTCAGTTGAAAATAAGGTATGATTCTGAGACGAAGCTATTTTGTTTATTTTTTTATAAACTGTAGCAAAGGAAAATGACGTCAAAAATGACATCATAATGTGAAGTGGTGATCACATGATGTGTGTACCACGTTTATGAAATGTGGTAAAGTTTTGTTGTTTTTTTTTGCGATAGGTATATAGCCCATTTTTTATAACAGAAGGTTAATTTATGCTTAGCCTTAATCAAATTGCGAACAAAGCAGTATTGAGAAACTGCAAATGTAAGCTTCTTTAATACATGGCTCCTGAGACATCATTTGACAATTGGTTTTAAATTCAAAATGCAAATATAGAGAAAATATCCTTCCACAAAGTATATGAAAACAATATTCAGTATATTTCAGAAAGATGGGACGTATGATTGTAGCTTAATTAAAGTATGAGCCCTATGTTGACAAAAAGCCATACAACTGCGCATGCTAGAAGTTTCACATGTAACATTTTTTGTAATTTTAGATAAAACTTACATAAATGTATCAATTTTACTCTCCCCATATGAACAAACTACTAATAACGTAGGGTTGGAGTTCAAATCGATATGAGTATATTTTTGTATAATGTAATACTAGTATTTTATCGTATACAAGAGAGCAATAGCTTGTCAAAAAGTAAATCCAGCTTACACAGCATGCATTCATTGTTTCATGTGCCATGATTCATTATGGAAAAAAAAATAATAAACAGGTGATAGATGCAGATAAAATTGCAGTTTTTTTTCATGTCTCATTTGTCAGGACAAGCATTTGAAGTAAAAGATGACGTTGGGGATTTGCAGAGTGGTTCCAAAGAAAGTCTTTTTTCAAGCGATAATTTGGCACCTCCGCCCATAAAAATACGACAAACCGAAAGTGGTGGAGAGCTTCATGAAGAAGGTTTGAATATTATTCAATAATTCTAATCTTTGTTCACTACATTAATTTCTTTGTTTGATTAGAAAAAATAGGTTAACTAAATTCATACATCGACAAATCTTATAGCTTTAACTACTTTTAATACCCATGTCTAGTATTAACCATATGGTTGACTCAACACCTCAACGTTTTTTAAACACACTTGGTTTTTCGCAAAAATTATCATATTCTATTACTATTAAACATAATTCACATAAAATATTTGGTAGGATTTTAATATGCTCTTGAATTAATATTTTGAATGTTTCCAAACATTTTTTTATTGTTTCTCGTCAAATGCAACCGTTTTTGTATCAGTTCATTTTAGAGCATACTTTTGCCTTGCCTTTATACAAATACAGTGTAGTTCATGTAACTTCTGCATTTCCGTACTCTTATATGACTTTAAGTCGAAGGATGATAGGAGTATTTCTTATTGGTTCGACTGCTTTCCATGTTAAAAATATGGTTTTAAATTTTACAGGTTAAATTCCTGAAATCTATCATTATGAATGTTAGAGAGAAAGTTCGAATTAATTTGTAAATAACTATGGAATAACGAAAACAATATATCATCATCATACAATTTATATATAATTATAAATTCCCTTTTAGAAAATTGACTTTAAAAACTCCATGTAATCCTTTTAGAGAATATGCACCATGAAATATTCAATAATATAAGGGTTATGACTCGTACTAAACTCGACAATTTTAATCTTTGGTGCAAGAAAAATGTTACCTTAATTTGTGCGAATAACCATGTGAGTATAAAAAGTGCGTTGATCGGTATTTTTTTGTCGAATCTGTTTTAATGCTAAATGTTTTAAATGTCATTTAATTACCATAATTGTTAAATTTTCTAAATCACAATTTTATGTAAAAAAAGCTTTTTATCAATGAAATAAAGAAACCATTTTAAAATTCGAAAAAAGTAGTTGAATTCTCTTCATTAGATGTAACATGTAACCTTCATGGTAAAATTTTTCCAACCGCTGTTTTTTTAAGAGGACTGTGTTTGCTCTGCCTCAATAATTGATTGTGTAAATGAAAGTTTGTCTTCATTACTGTTTTGTTTCTTGGTTTTTTTTTTATCAAGAGTTGATTAAAGGTTGGTATTTTTTTCGTTGCAGAGGAAAACTGTCGTTGGTTTAATAAGACTTTCGATAAAAAGTTGGAACAGCTCAAAGAAGATGGAGAAATTGAATATAGAATCCAAAAGCTAACCAATTATCTGAATATCGAGACTTCTCATTATCAGACAGAGCAATGTTTTAAAAAAGAAAACAATAATTTTATGGAAACAATTCATAGAATAGATTACCTTGATTGTTCAGGACTCTTTTTCAGTAATGCTGAAAAACAGAGTAAAGGTTTTAAGCCATTCTCTCAATCCAGTGTTGAGGGTTTCATCGGATGGATGGCTGATTGTGACGAGGTCTTCAAAAAGACACGATCTCCTAAATGCCGACTAATCTTATCTAATTTATTTTCTACATATACAAAAGAAAAACTTAAAGAGTTTAAGCCAAAAGACGTTTCATTCATTCATCAATGTTTGGATTTCGCTTTTGAAAATAAAAATCACATATTGATCTTAGAGCTTGTGAGGTCGAATATATTTGATTTTGATTTCCATCTGCACAAATTGTTTAGATATAAGAAAATACATTTTGTTGTCATCGACACGTTCTTAAGCACAGCAAGTAGTATAATTTTAAGAAAATATCCAAGACTTCGACAAAATGCAATCAGACTATCGGTTTGTTGTGAATGTGGTAATGAAAGTAGGCTTGTGATCATGATGTCATATAAAGGTAGCATTGAAATGAAAGAAAGAATTCCAGAAAATGTATTGGGGGTTGAACTTGTGCTTTTTAACTATACACAACCATCTGATGAAGCATCTACTGTCTTCAACTCCATTTCAACTTCTCGTTTATCTCACAATCTGCCTGTTATTACAGAAGACGACGCAAGAAAACTATTTAAGAAACATTCCAACCTCACTCTTATATCGGCATCTCCATATAAATCATCAGGATATTCCAAAGGAAAGCACGTTATTGTTGAAAAACCGTGCATTAGTCTATTATGTTTGCATAAAGGTTACATTCCTTTTGGAGAAAGAGAGTTTCCAAAGGAAATCAATGGTTTCGAAGTAGATGTACAGGAGGGCTACTGTTCCTTGGGAAGAGGTAAATCAATAGACTTTGGAGGACACATACGTCGGTCCAAGGGTATAAACACTCCTGGACATGGAAGTATTGGGGGCTTTGTGGATTTGTCAAATGGTTCTGTTGGTTTAATTACGTGTGCTCATGTTGTATTTTCAACAGATGAACTGTTTAAAGCTAATTCTGAAATTGGGGACTATGTTCTTTGCCGAAATACAGATCTGAATGTTGAGTTTTTTGATAGACATGAACATAATTTTGAAGTGTGTGGAAATATTGTGAAAAAATGTTTCCCATCATCAGTTGATGACATTTCAGTAGACGCTGCTTTGATAGAACTTGACCAATCTGTGAACGAATTTGGATTTCCTGTGGTACTAGCTGATCAATTTTATCTAGCAGGTAAGCATGACACACGTCCTAACGAGAAAAAAATAACCTAACCAATTAAGATTCTACCAGGGTCCACTAGGTTTGGCCCTGGGCACAGAGTGTCCCGAATAGATCAAAAGCAAACACCGAAAGCAATTAAAAAAAAGAAATGTACATGGAGAGTGGAAGTCGGACTCGATTTTACATAACTGAGCTGTTAGTTATATACATTCTTAGATATGATTAAATTTTACAATGACAAGTAAAAAAAAGGAGAGTTTGACATTAGAGTAATCTTTATAAAGGGTTTTAATTATCAGAACCCAAAAGCTTAAAGTACGAAAATTAAATGCAGGAACAAAAACAAAAGTAAATTTCTGATCAATTTCCAAATCAGTCACACCCGCTGTGCGCTCCTTGTCATGATTGGGAAAATCTATCAGCTTCAAAAGAGCTATGCTCGGCACTCAGGGTCATTGAGCAGTGAGGGTTTTTTATTGTGCCAGTGCCTACCGTGACATAGGACCTACGTTTTTAAGTTCTTATCTGAAAGACTAGTGACTTTCACTTCTGATGCCGGGCGCTTGGCAAATGAACAGTCACTGCCTATTTTTACGTCTTGGGTTTGATGCGATGCCGGGAACAAGAATCGAACCCGGGCCTCCCGATCACAAAATCCTGAAAAGGAAGGTGGCAAACAATTGTTTGTTTAAGTTTGCCTATACAGTGAACTTTAAAATATATTTTAATAATTTAAAGAAAACCATTTCTCTCTAAATTCCAGGTTTTGAACCAAATCAGCCACCAGTATTCACAGGGGAGGTTGTTAGTTTGCCAGATCCTGAGACTGAACGAATTAGATCGTCAGATGTTTTACAAAAACGTAGAGTTCCCGGCAGATTAAACAGTGTCATAAAATATGGAAGTGAAACAAGATTCACAATTGGAAATTTTTACTTTGATCGAGTGCATATTCGCTTTCTGAATACAACTTTAGATTTGCCGGACCGAAACGGTTTTGCTACAATGTTTAATCAAATTGAAATTCAAAGTCTTCCTCATGGAACATTTTTTGAAGCCGGTGATTCTGGAGCCTTTGTTTTCTGTATCAATCCAGATAAAACACTGAGTTGTCTTGGGATGGCAATAGGTTCGAGTACAAAGGGATCCTGTCTCGTGACACCAATGGTTAGAATTCTTGATTCTTTTGGTCTTCCTCATAGATTGAAGCCGTGCTCCCCGTTTGACCCTACAATCACTTCATCAGAGTCTCGTGATCCAACAACTTCACAGCAGTCAGAACAGCAAAATAATGTTACAGCCGGTAATGATTTAAGAGCAATTTTGTTGAATTTGCAATCTTCAATAACAAATATGCAATCATCTTTAGCAAGTATGCAAACGTCAGTTCAAACAGACATTGGAAACTTGAGAACGGAAATACAAGAATCGATTCAAACAGAAATGGGAAACTTGAGAACCGAAGTTCAAGCTGAAAATGGGAATCTTAGAGCACAAGTTCAAGAAATTAAAGATGAATTTCGAACAAAAGTTCCTGGAAGCTCCGATAGTGCTTACAAAAAATAATATTTAATATTTAATATTTGAATATCTTCTTGTCCTAAAGTGTGTTGAATGTATTTGCACATCTCTTATTTATTAGGTGTAAAATGATATGAAATATTTCCCTTTTCTTCATTTATGCAAAATTATTATTTGAATGCAAATATGTCTTTTTAATTGGGACGCATGTGTCCCTGTGTGATTTGGATCAAGAGAAAGTGTCTATATTGATCGACAAGGAACTTTGTGTATGTGAATATAAATTGTTGCCTGTTATTTCTTCTAGGAATTTAAATGCTGGGACTATATGCTTCCGGATTTGAAAGGCTCTAATGTAAATTATCCTGAGGAAATCCACCTGAAAATAATATTTTGTGTTTAATTATTGTATGTCATATGAGAGTTCAATGAAACTCGACCTTTACAGTCCGGGTTTTATATTGATTGATTGTATATTGTTTAACTCCCTCTCGAGAATTTTTCACTCATATGGAGACGTCACCGTGTGCTGGTGAAGGGCTTCAAGTTTTTACCTATACTCGGCGCTCAGGGCCATTGAGCAGTGAGGGATCTTTACCGTGTTAACACCTGACATGGGTATCGGTTTCTAAGGTCTCATCCGAAGGACCCGCAACTTTCACCTCAAAGTGCCAAACGCTTGGCGAAGGAACACTTGCTACCCATTTTAACGACTAGGTCAGTCGCGGCAGAGATACGAACTCACGACCTCCCGATCACGGAGCGAGCGCTCTACCGACTGAGCTACCGTGAACAGTCCTGGATTTCATAGAAATATATGTTAACAGAAGTCAAGGAGATATGATGTTATTTCTGCAGCACCCAAAGTATATCTTAAAATTATTTGCTCTTCTGAGCCAACAGAATTTATTCGTTATTATTCAATTATAACTGTTAAGAAGGGAAACAATATACAATTATTGCTGTTTTTTGAGGTCAATACAATGATTTAGCCATCTGAGGAGTACACTATTCACCGAGCCTGAAGGGAGAAGTGAATATTGTACTTCGAAGATGGCTAAATTATTGAATTGACCGAAAAAACGGCAATAATTGTTTTATTTTATGATTCACTGATATGATGATTAAGCCCATTATTTGGTACTTGTTTGCATTTGATTAAGTTCTAGTCAAATACAAAAGAGAAGCAGAATTAATATTAAAATGTAAATAAGCCATACCAATCGTATCAATTTAAAGTTTTTTTTATCAATTGTTATTGCCATGAATAAAAAATATAATGTCAGTCTTTTTTATATAGTATAGATTTTCAAAGGAAGGAGTATAATCAGGGAAACAGTAAAAATTTTTTTTTTTTTTTAAATAAATTTATTACAAATAACAAAAACATAATATACATGTCACACACATGTACAATACATTGATTAGATCAGTTGAACAATTACATTCTTTCTATTTGTCATGTGAGAATCATATATTTGAAATAAAAATATCAAATTGAAGAAAAGTCTTTTAAAAATACAGCTGAGTAACTTACTATAGTATTTATAATTGTAAGTACCCTTACATATCTGGGAGACCACACCTCTAGTTCAAAAAGTCTATTTATTGTCTCCCAGATAAGATTTGTAGAACAACAGCCTTATTCTACAATGGGTTGATGAATTATAGCTTGTCTTTAATACATTTTATAATATTACAATATTTCATATGGTGAATTTTCTTATATACTTCTGAATAAATATTCAACATACTCTTCATATAATAACTTATTTCTTTAGGCTTTTCTTCTTTGTTTTCTAGTCTACAGTACATTTTGTATTTGTAAATTTTACATGCAATCAGTGATATTATACTATTCAGAAATAATATCTTTTCATTTTTTTCATTATAAAATCCAATAACAATATTTTTCCACGATATATCAAATTTCAAAACTTCCTGTACAACATCCCATATGTGAGACACATTTTGACATTTTAGAATAAGATGTTCATTATTTTCTTTTACATCTCTACAAAAGACACACAATTCATTTTCAACATGTTTCCATTTCTTCAACATTTCTCTATTACACAATAAGTTATTTAATAATCTATAATTAAAGTCTGATATTCCTCTATCTACAATTGCTAATATTTTTTGTTCATATATAGATTTCCAAACAGCTTTTGGAATTTCAAACAATTTTTCATAATAATATTGATGTAAAGGAGGTTTAAATTTATCATGACATAAAATGCTATAAATCAATTTTGAAGTAATATCAAAAACTGTTACTTGATGATGGTATAGTAAATCATATACATTATTTTCATATTTGATATTTTCATACTGTATATTTGTAAAATCATAATCTACAAAAGCTTTCAAAACTACATTTTTCATTATCATATATTCACAAAACCAATTACTCTTACATATAAGTTTATCATTAAACCATTCTATGGGTTGCATACCATTTTTGTCAACAATATCACCAATATACTTAAAACCACTTTTCAGCCAATTTACAAAAAATAGTGGCTTGTTTTTTAAACTTCATTTTATTATTGCACCACAGTGGTTCCTTTAATAAAGCATTTAAATTTAGTTCTCTTTTGTTTCTTTTACATTCATTAAAAAATACAAGCATTTCTTTGTAAAACAAAGGAAAGTTTTCCATAATTTGATAATCTTTGGTATCAATAACAGTTTGTTTAACATAGATATTCAAAATCAAAATTTCTCTCTCTACACAAACTATCAACAAATAGGAATAAGGAATTTGTTTTATTTAATATGTTTTTAATCCACGATACTTTTATGGATTTTAATTTTAAAGGTACATCGACAATACCTATTCCTCCTTCTTGAACTCTTCCAATCTGAGTGTTTCGTTTTATTCTATCTTTTTTATTCCATATAAAATTGAAAATTAGACTTTGTATTTTCTTAAGTGTATTTTCATTTGGAAAACTTAAAACTGACCCAACATATATAATTTTTGATATTGCTAGACTATTAATTACACAGACTTTGCCCAGAATTGTTAATTTTCTTTTTTTCCAAGATTCAAAAAGTTTTTCTAAGTCGTCTACAATTTTTGTCCAGTTTTTATTGTAACATAGTTCCTTATCAAGCCCTATGAAGATCCCTAAGGCTTTTATACAAGAATTATTAACGTCAACATTTTCTATTTGCCGATACATTTTTTTCCATTTGCCTGTTAAAAGACATTCTGTTTTGGACATGTTAAGTTTCATACCAGATACTTTACTGAATTTTTCTATAACCTCTAAAGAATGTTTGAGGGACTTCTTATCTTTTAATGGAAGTGTGCAGTCATCTGCATGTTGTATAATCTTTATAATATCAGTCATTCCAGGTTTTTGAAAACCCTTAATGTTAGAATTTGATCTAATAGCAATAGCTAATACTTCTACTACGAATAGGAATAAAATAGCAGAAATAGGACATCCTTGTCCTATACCTCTATGCATATCACATGTTTTAGATATCCAACCATTATTTTTTATTCTAAATACAGGCTTATCATATAAAATGGTGATCCATTTTAAGAAATTTTCACCAAAATTATATTTTTTAAGAACTTTCAACATAAAATTCCATTCTACAGAGTCAAAAGCCTTTTGGAAGTCTAGAAATAACAATATTGAATCCATGTTATTTTCTTCACAATATTCAAAAATATCAACAATTAATCTTGCATTTAAGGCTATGTTGCGCCCTTTTATGTATGCTGATTGATTTACATGTATTGCATTATTTAGTATTTTTTGAAGTTTATTAGCTAAGATAAATGCTATTATTTTATAATCAGTATTTGTTAGACTAATAGGTCTATAATTTGTTATATTCTTAGAGTCACCTTTTTTAAATAAAAGAGTTATTAAAGATAACCTTTGTGTATATGCCATTTGGTTTTTTTCAAAAATCTCTTTAAGAGTTGAATAATAATAATCTTTAATATTTTCCCAGAATGTTTGGTAAAATTCACAAGGTAGTCCATCAAGTCCTGGTGATTTATTTTTCTTCATGTTAAATACTGCCTCTTTACAATCAGATATTGAAGGAAGTTCATCTAATTCTATTCTTTCCTTATCATTTATAGTATATTCTAACTGTAAATCTTTGAGATATTCCTCTATCTTATTATCAGTTACATTTTCTGAAGAGTATAATTTTTCAAAAAAATTACATGTTGATTGCAATATTTCATCCTCATCAAAAACAGTACCGTGCTCAGTATTTAAAGATTTTATTATGTTTGATATCTGTCTTTTCTTTTCTAAGGTTAAGAAATAGGAAGTGTTTTTCTCTCCATTTTCAATCCAGTTTGCCCTTGATCTCATTTGAGCACCTTTTGCTTTTTTGTTTATCAATTCTGTTAATTCGTTTTCTAATTTTCTTTTTCTATTCATATCAATTTTTTCATAGGGCAGGTCTTCTATGTTTTTTAGTTCTTCTTGAATAGAATTTATTTTACTTTTGTAAGATTTTGATAGATTCTTGGAAAAGTTAATACAAAAATCTTTTACATTTCTCTTTAAATCTTCCCATGATTCTATTGGGTTTTCTCTATCATAATTATAATCTTTGAGAAAAGTTTTCATATCACTGATAAAATTTTCATTTTCAATTAAAGATGTGTTGAATTTCCAGTATCCTGGACCTCTAAGATTTTCATTTACTAACATGGAGAAAATTATACATTTATGATCAGACATTCTTGTTCCATTTGAATGTGAACCAGGAATGTTTTGGAGTCTTATAGTTTTACATTGATAACAAAAAGTATTTGAAAGTAAAATATAGTCAATTCTACTTGTTGGAGTATTTTCTCCATTACACCAAGTATACCCTTGTTTATCACTTTTCATAGTTTTCCATAAATCATGTAAATTTAACTTATTCAAAAGTTGTTTTAAAGAAAGAGTACTTTTATCATTATTGTTGTCCGACACACAGTTCAGATCGCCGCATATCAGCACATTTTCAAAACTTTCTGTGTATTTACTTATCCAGTCTTTAGTACGTTTAAAAAAATCTGTTCTATTGTTTATATCATTAGGTGCATAAATATTTACAAGCGTAATTATTTTCTCATCATACTCTATATTTACAAGCAGTTTTCTTCCATCGTTTGATCTATGCGTACTAATTATTCTAATAGGTAGATCCTTTTTAAATAGAATTGAAACACCCCTGCTATATTGAGAATCTGAGTAGTTGTGAACAGATACACCTTGCCAGCGAGTATTATATTTGAAAACATTTTTTTCGATATAATGAGTTTCTTGAATAAATATAATGTCAAATGAACTATCATTTATCCATGTATAGAACTTTACTCGCTTTTCTGCAGTATTTAAACTCCTGCAGTTAACTGAAATTATATCTAGCTTATTCATTATTGTCTAAAGTTTACCATCACTATATGTCTAATTATTACTTTTTGCTTTGTTGTTCCTCCCTGTTTTGCCGCTGCTAGTGGATCCTGATCTGGAGCTCGGGTGTTTTAATTTAGCGGCCATACCGTCGAGCAGGCGCCCGAGTCTATTTTGGCCCGGCCAGTGCTGCATTACTGTATGCGATGTTCCGGTAAAGTTCAGCCCGCTGCCCCAGTACTCGTCCCATGTTGATTCCACCAAGATATCGGCTTTTCGCACTTTTTTTAAAGAATCCCTGAATTTTGAGCACTGTTCAAGTTTGGCCTCTAGAATTTCATTCATGACTGAATCTTTAGATGAAAGCCATGCATCTGATTCTAGAACTTGGCCTCCAATACGCTTGGCTTCTAAGGCAGTTTCTACTTTACACACGGCTTCGGCTCGGTTAAGATCTCCAGATCGTAAAGACTTTATGTGCTGGTAGGCATGCTCCGCTGATCGATACGATTGCTGGAAAACCTTGATTTCGGTAGGAAAGAAGTTGGACAAAGGGTTTTCCTCTCCAGAGAAGCATACAATATCTTCCTGATTTGCGACATATGATTTGCACTGATCAGATCCCGGAAAATGGCCTGGCACTTTGCAGATCCTACAACACTGCTCATATTCACAGTTGCCCCTAAAATGGTCGTCCGCCCAGCAGTTGGTACATAGTTTCTTTTTTTCGCGGACAGGCTGACCCTTATGAGAGATGGTACAACGTAAACCTGCGCACGTGGTAGAGCGTGGTAGGAACTTTCCGTTTTCCAATGGTGACATATAAGCAAAACGATTTCCATTTAGAATTTCAGTCATTTTGTGGGTTTTAGGGTTTCTAATTTTCTCGTATTTAAGATCGCTGGTTAATTTGGCACCAAGGCTCTCGAGCATGTTGACTATACAGCTATCTTCTACAGAGAGGGGAATTCCCTTTACAAGGACACGAACGACATTTTCATCCGGAGATTCCGTCCCAGCGGAGTATGGGTTTGTCTCAAACACCTGGATAGTTCTGTTTCCGAGTGTAAATCCACCATGTATTAGTGTGGTTTTACTTTCCGTGGATTTAATATATATCCGCCACAAATCTCTATCCCTCTGTACGCACATCACATCAGAAACTACGGTGCCTGCAGCCTCCGCTATATCATAGTCGGAAAAAAATTTGTTCTTACTTGTTTGAATGTCCCTGTTTCTAAGATATACAGGTTTAAGGGTCTGGATCCCTTCCATGTTTTCTGTTTACCAAAACCGTTAATCACAAACCGTTATTCACTAAACTAGGCAAACCAGGTTGGCCAGGTAGTTCAAAAGATCGTGAACACCTACTCACCGGTAATACAGGTAAATAAGTTTAAACGCACAGAATAAATCAACACAAAGAAAATAAATCCCAAAATCCAAGAATAAGTTCGCTAAAAGTATATCCAGAATCTATACAACATATATACATTATCCAAACACAAAAAATAAAGAATCTTCGCCGTAAAGACTAAGAAAAATCGTCAAAAAGACGGAGCTATCGAAAGCACGTCTGTACTATAGCCCGTCACGTGACACTTCTAGCGGAAACAGTAAAAATTGTTGTTCAGTAAAAAAGTTAGAGGGGTGTCCCTGCATCCCCTCTTACCACCATCACCCGAAAATATATATTCGCTTAAGATTTCTTCACAGGAAAAAAAAGGTCATAGTCGTTTTAATAGATTTCCACAACAATTTGTAACAATTTGAAATTTTCCGATCTTTTTAGATTAATGTAGAGGAAATAAATCCATGTATTGACTTGAAACATCACGTGCAGGTCAATACAACTTAGTATTTCTCTAACATAGTTGGATCTCAGCCAATCAGAGAGATGGAAATATTCAATCAAATAATAAAACCAATTATCTCAAGTCTGATTTCCAGTACGAAAATGTGTAGTTGACCGTAAACTAGTCGTGAAGTAGCAGTCAACTAGTAGTCAACTGCTAATGGGAAGACAGTTGACTACCGGAGTTGAATTCTTTTCTGAAAAGCGTTCAACTGATTTGCATTAAATGACCAGTTGACCATAGGTTGGATGCTTAGACTTTGAAATTTTCATGCAAAACAATAATTGACCATAGTTTAACTCTCCAACTTGTTAGAAAATGTCTCTGAATCTATTTTTGTTGGGTTTGAAATTACATTATTATAGATCGGGTATGCAAAACCATTATTGTAAAAGCCAAGATTTGAATCAGTACATGTGTGTTTTCTGTTGAAGGTGGAGATGTTTGAATTGAAATATTATTGTCTTAGTGAATAATATATCGTGTGAAATCTCATGTAATATAAGTCTAGTTTTTTTTAAATTGCCTAACAAAACTTGTTACTTTATAATAGATATCATGAAATACAAAAAATGTAGCCAGGATAGGTCCGTACTACTGAATACTTTTTGAATATTAAGTGAGCGTCTCAGAGAAAACCATGCAAAACATTCCACAAGTAAGGTTTATGTATTGATATCAATTTTTGTGTGCAATATAGTTTTGATATACCGTGAAAATTGCCACATATATATTTTTTCATTGTTGCCCTAGTTCATGAGTTAGAGGCATGTTACTAAAAATAGAACTTATGATCTAATTAGGAGCTTAAAAACCACGGAATCTAGGAATATTTTAGGAAGTATCAACAAATTTGTCATTTTATGCACTGAAACTAATTGGTAGGCATATAAATGTATGTTGCCTAGTGTATCATCTAGGATAGTAAAATTTATTCTGTAAATATCCAGTTTAAGTGCAGAAAGGTCACAATATCGCCCATTATGAACTTTCAAGTGACTTATAGATGGCCCGTAAACCCTTCAATTTGTTTTAATGTTATTTCAACTTGAAGTACTGACCATTAACAGGAAAATATAAAAAATCTATCTTTGGACTCTTTTAGGTAGGGTAGATATGAGGTCACGAACAATGCTATATTTTGACATATTGCAAAAATTATGGTTTTACAAAAAGTTTTGTTTGTCGTATTATTAAATATTTTTAATAAAAATGCAAAATGTAAAAACATTAAGACATTTAATTTTTGTCATTTACAAACATTAAAATACACACTGGCTTACAAATAAACATGAGTGTACATAAACAAAAGAAATATGTAAATGTTTCCAAGGAAAGATCGTATTTAAAAAAAAACAAACTTTTTTTTCAATTTTTCTGAAATAATAGGACAAGCTAGGCATTGAAAACTATGAGTACTTCAGATCGTTAGATTTGATAAGACGCCTATAAATATATATCTATGATTTATAATTCTTTGCAAAGCTTCATTTAGATTTTCTGCTTCATTTAGTTTTCCTTTTCATGTTTTGTTCTATTCATATCAGTCCTGAGAAGAAGGTAAGAGACACAGGAACCTGTAGGTGGAAAGAAAAAATAACTTATTCTTCACTATCAAGCCAACTAGCCAAAAACACTTAAGATAAAATTTGTAAATGTACAAAGGATGCTTTCAAAGTCATAAGTCTTATTATTGCTTTAATATTCTTATCAAAATTTTAAGATGTAACCCCATCCTACCCCTTGGGGTCATGATTTTGAACAAACTATTGGAGTGAAGTATAAGTCACATTTGATCTGGGGGGAAAAAGATGTGCTCCGGACAAGAATTTTTCCTATAATTCTGCTATGACTTTGAGATCTTGGATGAACAGACTGGTCCCAATTAGTATCCCCCCCCCCCCTCCCACCTGCTTTATACGACCAAGCACTTTGAATCTGAAATTTGAAAATGAGCGCAATTTGTACCCATGGGAATTCCAATAGATTGTTGGAATACGTGGTCTCCAAAGACCACATATATATTGTCAATCAGAAGCATCTTCTTGATGTGAACTTCTGTGTACTTATGTGTGCAATCAGAATCTGTTTTGACAATATAATTTGGAAATGATCAATGACGAGGTAAGTAAATTTACGACTTCCATTTTTATTGAAGAAGTTTTAAATTCCTGTCCAATAAATCATGTATCAAGTTTCAAATTTTGCATTGTAGTATATTAAAGTTCAATGTTTTTCCTACCGTAAATCAAAGCTCCAAATTTGTTTTTTCTATAGTTAATTAAGTTTAAAAGTTTTCACAATCTAATGTTAAAGTTACAAACTTTTTACAATGGAAAATCAGTTTTAAAGTTCTATTACAGTAAACCATAGTTCCTAGATTTTATTTATAAAGTAAATGTTTACTATAATAGTATTTTTTAACTCAATCATACCTCAGATAAACAAACAGAATGGCTGCTAGGCCTATGTATCAGTACTCTCCCCCCTTCGCTTTCCATCACTCCCGTTACTATTTTCGTATCACTGTGTGGCAAATGTGAACTCATTAGAAGCCTAGGAAGTGTATTTCAAGAGATGTTTAGTAATTTTGAAATTAAATTATAAGGATTGACTCTAAATTTTTGCCAAATTGTTCGAGTATTTTCTGGTTAAGGTCAGTTTATGTTGTTTTATAATCAACTATTCAACTAATTTGGCAACAAATTAGAATCATTCCATAATTATTGGCAAAACATTGAAATTCACTCTAAAATGCATTTGACTTTGGCTGTCAATTCTTGACCAAAATCATTTAACTTCAATAAATACAAATCTACAAACTATGCTCTTTGAAATAAAAGTCTCTTAAGGTTGTCCGATCCTCAGGTTCTAAAAATCAGACATTGAGTAACTGAAAATGCTCACAAAGATGTCTCTAAATTCTCAAATTAAAATGTATTTACTCACGGTGTTTCTTTAAACTTCATCTTTAAATTTAATCATATTATATAGGGAAAATTAGTATATATCTCAAATAATTTTTCAGGAAATGCGATTTGAACTACCTACTGCATATTTTTTTTATTGATAATTGATCAAGAAATACATTTTAGGAATAAAAATCATAGGTATCCAGGCTTTTAAAGAAAATTGCATGAATTTTACACTTATTTGGTACTTTACTTTCTCCTACTTACTTCAATCGTTTCATTATGCATAGTGTATGAAGTGTTTCCTTTCAAAGAAAACACCACAAATCACTTCTAATTTCAAATCATGCTTAAAAACATTGGTAACTAAAGCTAAATTAAAAGAAATTTGATTTTTTTTAAATATGCAAGTTTTAATTAGTTTTATGAGGTACATATGTCAACTTTTTTAATACCGCTTGTTAAAACTTTAAAGAACATTGAATCATACCTAGAGGCATAAAATGAAAATTGTTGCATGAAAACATTTCAATTTCAAGCTTTATTTTAAGACTTTTTGAATTAAATTTTAAATTAAAGAGTTATTCTTCCTGGCTGAGGATCGTATATCCTTAAAATTTTGTAAAGACTTCTGAAGATTTTCCTAAGATAGATCAGTGCTAATAATAAGAATTTTAGATCTGGTGATAAAAAGCCGACAATATTGAATGTTCAATACGTTGTTGTCAATCTTTAGTAACTTTACTTAATGTTTTCTCTACTTTATTTCCTTCTTATTCAATCTGCTGAGAATATAATGTTGGCAAAAGAAGAAAACTTAAGTTATTACATTTGGAATAATTTCGTTTTCTTTATTAATTATTTTCATTTAATTTTTGTTTCCGAGCTTTTCCATTTTCCTGATCATGATGTAATTCGGTTTCATGGATCAAAGCTTACGCTTCCATGGCGTCCGATCGATCTCTGCTTTACCACTTCTAGAGTTTCCTGATAGATAAAGATTTAAGTCCTTTAAACATCAATGAGTTGATATTCAATGTGTGTCTCCTAAGTATAAAAGCATTGTTGAACCACGATTTTTAATTATGTGTGTGAATGTGTGTAAACGATCGTGACAAACAAATACCGATATTATATGATAAAGGCAAAACATAAATTCTCAAGATAGTGTTATTTAATTCACTGTGTGAAAAACAAAGAGCAATTCAGCTTATTTACATAAGTAAATGTATGATTTCTAATGAAATTCAACTAAAAAAAGTATCATTTTGTCAAGGGTCTGTTAAATGTCATTGAACAGTGTAACTGTTGAATAGGAACTTTTAACACCGTTGAAAAGTAGAAAATGCTGATAAGAAAAGTTTTTTAGTCGTGTTTTCATTGAAGTGGTTTTTTAATCTATACAAATGCATATTTATTTTGAACAACAACACTTTATTTGAATTCTCTTTCCAAACCGATTCTAAACACATTAGTTACTTACTTAATATGTGTTAGAAATATTTAGTAAGAATAATCAAATACCTTATCATGAATAGATTATGTCCATGAAATTCTTATTTAATAATATTCGAAATATCATTCTGCATTAATGCAAATCTAGATATAGTTTTAAAAAATCTGGAAGATTTTTCGCCATGATGAATAGTTGTATATCTTGTCTTGAATCCGTTATCAACATACCGTTTGTAAATGAAATGAAGTGAAGAATGTGCATATTTGAATCATTTCATATTTCTCACTTGAACCTTACAGAACACATGTTTATAAATAGAAAAAAATATGCACTCTTATTGTCTTTTTTATTTATAATTCTCGATAACATGACATCAGATGTCAGTAGTTTTAATATTTCATAGTCCCCTTCTTTTTTATGAATCATCTGCCAAGGAAGTTTTGATTGAGAAAAAATCAATATTATTATCAATAGGTAATTTAAATCATTTCAAGTGTCTGTCACAGTTAACAAAGACTTCTATTCAAACTTAAATTTAATTGCCGTGAATTTGGTAGGTAATGTGCAGTAGACCAGTGTATTTAAATACCAGTACTCGACCCTATATACACCTTTCCCAAACGAAATAAAAGTTTTAAAGTTACACAAACTGTCCAATTATGGTTTTCATTGATGTTGTTTACAGAAAATGGTTCCATAATTCTCAAAGGGAAAAGAAATAAAGATTAAAAAGATTAGTTTGAAAGGGATTTAAACCCTTCGACTTATGAAATGATCTTTGTTTATTCATATCTCAAAGGAAAAACTTTTTTTAAACTACTTTAAAAAGATCAGGTACATAGACGGCTATATTTGACGAGAAACCACAAAAATCCGATTGGAAACTATCCTCAATCCATCAGCCAAGAGTATATCAAAATCCAACTAATAAATAATATGTTAATTATGTCATAAGTTAGTTAAATGAACTTAAATATAAGTCAGAAATCACTTTTAGAATATATTTTGCGACCTTATTAAACAATTTTGCATAATAACAATGTGTCGTTAATTTATGCGTAAATCCATACGAGTTTAAAAAAAAGTGGGCCTTGCTATGTATTATATATAAAAATCTACACTTTTTGTTCAATATATATGGGTGTCGATATTGAAGGCAACAGCAAATGCTTTTTTTCCTCTCATGTACATGTTTTTAAAAAGAAATTTTCGTCACAGAAATATTCATTTTCAACTATATAAACTTCACGTTCACAGTAGAGAAAAGAAGAGCACGAAGTCTCTTGCTTTTATGTATTTTAATTCAAAAAACACAGATGTCATTACGATTGATAGCTAAGAGAACGAGTTGTGGCAATAAGCAAAAGACACTCCTGTTAGTATAAACCGAAATAGAAATAGAAAATCCGAAGGGATTTTCCTTTTAAAAAAAATTCAAGTATAAATCATCTATGGGTGGTTTAAACTGTTTTATTAAGTATTTTTAAAAAATGAAAGCTAAAAAGATGCATTTTCTTAATGGTTTAAAGTATCTCAGAATGGAGTTATGAATGACAATACGTCAGCAAGAACATTTCAGTCTGTTTTTATTATTTATTGTTTTATTTTGGCTTTGTTTTCATTAATGTTTTCATTGATCAAAATTGTTTATGCCATTAGGTTTAACTATACTCAAAGTAACCCTAATGTGAGAAAAACCCTATCAAATAAACAGGACTAAAAACTGCATGCTATAAGAAGAAAAATATCCTTTCTAATGTTTAGGAAACAAAATTACTTCTCAGACTATTAATTCATGCTAGTCTTTGTTATTTCATGTTTGAAGAGAAAATTCGGAAAAACATATGAGTAATACTTTTAATAACTTTTTTTTAAAAAATGAGAAAACTATAGTCATAAAATGTATGAAATTGGTAGAACAATTTTTAAAGCATTTTGGGGAAAATATTTGAACTAACACCTCAAGGATTTATATGTTATTGCTTAACTTTTGAGTTTGACATAAAATAAATTCCTTTTGAAAAGTTTTCTTCACAAATTAAAATTAATTGATTTAAAAGTATGACCTTTTTGTGATATAGATAAAAAAAATATCGATCTTTTTAATATTAGCGAGTGATTTTGCGTTTAAGAACCTCTGTAGAGGATTGAAGAGCGAATTTCAAATACGCCAAACCGATCAGTTTGCATCGATAAAAAATAAATATTGTTCGATAAATTTACAAATACAGAACAATACAAATTAGAGAATCTCCGAATTATGACTATCAAACTCTATATTTAAAAAAAGCAACAAAATTAAGACTTTCAGTTATCAAAACATGTACATACTGACAGAATGTGAGTTTAAAAGTCTTAACTATTAAAATGTCTTAAATTTTAAGAAGATACAAAACGATTTTTTTAACAAAATGTTAAAAATTTCAGTAGCCCTTTATTTGTCTTCCCTTTTTTCGTCCTTTTTTCTGATTTACTCTAATTCTATTCTTAATCTCTTAAAACAATTTTTTATTCAAATAGGCCTACTCAAGTTATATTTAAGGCAATTTTATATGTCTTGAATAACATAAAAATTTTAAGGACAAATAAGTACAAACTGAACCATTTTTTATTCACAGAGATTAGAGACGCGGTATTAAACAGGGAGTGTGATCCTGCTATGAAGAGAACATTCTTGAATTTAATGCCGCAAAAATAATATGTATAGAGTAGAGCTACAGAAATGTGTGTCGGTGACAGGTGTTAGAGGTTGTAGTCACATATCTCATGTGTCTTCAGACCGGGTCTGGATCACTGATGATGATAATAATCTTATTATAATCATATTATTAAACACGACTGGGGATAAATTACACCATCTGACTGACTTACTCAATGAATGGGAGTTCATACGGTGAATACCGAAGGGGATTTAATCTATGTTGACAAGGATTTTAACATCAAAAAAATTTGTGCAGTAATTAATACAAAAAGTATATTTATTAAGTACACGGCACCATGGAGACCCCGATGTATATACAGCTCCCCCTCCACTGGAGATTTGCTGGTCGGGATGTGTGATACAGATACAGTCAAAATCACACGTTATTCCTCTACCGGAGAACATGCTCAAACCGTACACAAAGGCAAGGAATTATATCGTTTACCATTCTATATCACGGAGAACCATATCGGAGATATTATTGTGTCTGACTGGCGCCGCGTAGTTGTGATTGATTATAAAGGAAGACACCGCTTCTTCTACAAAGGTCATCCAAGACGATCGCAATTATCACCGCGTGGAATCTGTACAGATGCTCTGTCACACATCGTGGTATGTGATTACAACACCAACACAATATATTTGATTGACAAAGATGGAAATTTCCTTGGATTTCTATTGAGTAGACAACAAAAGTTAGATGGACCGTACGGAATACTTTATGATGACAAAACCAATTTTCTCTGGGTTGGGTCATATATCTACAATAGGTTAACGTATTTAGATATTTAAGAGAAGAGTTTGCTCTTGCAGAAAGGTGATCAGCAGTTTTTCTTAGTATAAATCAGGAATTCATTATTTATCATGAATTTTGATATTCAAAGAACAAGGTTTTCAAGAAACAAATTTTGACGTGATTTTTCTTAAAAATGAAACTGGTGTAAAAGATGAAAAGTCATGTTTTTCTAAATCATACAGATATGATAAGGTTGTCAGAAGGTTTAAAATGCCCTGAAAATGTACATTTAAATTTGAACTAGATTTTAATTTAAATATGTCATCCTTATTTGAAATTTCAGTAAACTTTTAAAAGTATTTTTGTGATGTCACATGACTATGTTTATCACGTGACGGAGATTTATGATATTCTTGATTATTGCACAAAAATTGCTTTCGCACAAGTAGTGCAAAACAAAAAATATTGACAATGTGCAATCTTGTTACATAGATCAATTCATCGTGATCTCTTGTACATAGAAAAATGTGGGAGCTGGTTTAATTTTTACTCTTTTTACAAAATATTTTACAAAAAATTCAACTTACATGTACTATCATACGAAGGGGTATTTTCCACATTTTATCAGGATTTATACAAAAATGGATAAACCTCACACTATCCCCCTGAAAAATTCAGTTAGAGGACATACCTCTCTTGTAGATCACACAGAATATCTTCAATTTGCCCTTGTTTATGAATTCTAACTCTGTTTACGGAGATGTAGGGGGATAGTTTCATACATAATTTTTTTTGCAATTCCTTGAATATGTGCATATCGGACAGGCAAAAGGAATTGGTATAGTTAAATTTCAACTGTTCAACATCATAACAGCACACTCGAGCTTAAAAACAATCCCTACACCTGAATTGAACAAGTCCCTAAAATAGATCTACATGCCATGTAAAAATATGACACTTTCCCCATCATGTCAACTCAAATTTGCAGTGACTTGACGTCATATTCTCTTATGACGTCATATCTAGTTAGTTCAAAGAAGTAACTATAGTTTGAACAGTTTGACATTTTACGGGCAGCTGTATCCTAGCTGCGCATTACAAATCCATTCAGAAAAATCATACAAATTAATTTTTCTCACGTGTGTTTTTTAATCCTAATTGTGACGTCTTAATCATGTACATTTTTCCATATTTTCTTTAAAAGTTGCAGAAGACACCACTTTTCAAAGGACTTTTTCTTTCAAATAATATTGTCCACATGCAATGCCCACAGAGATTTTGAGACTTGTTTTTTTTTTTGTTGATTCTTGCACAACATATTAAAATATTAATCTGGGCGACGGCTGTGAACACTATTTTCCAAAGGAAATTTACACTTGAAATGGGCCAATTTTAGGCTTCTTCTGTTTAAAATAGAAAAATGCAGCACAATAATGTCAGAATGGTAATCCCTCACGCTTTAATCTTACCTGATTTATCACAGTCATACTCTTAACTTATATTCAAGACTGTTTCAAAACATTTTGATGACATTACAATTTACATTACATTACAAAGGGCACAATAAATCTAAAACCAGACATTTTTCTAAAGAATAGGCAAATTAAGCCTGAGGGTAAGACATCCCTACTTTCCAGATGCCGTCTATTCCAAAATTCCAGTAGGCATCTGATAGAACAAATTATCATATTTCTGTTAAAATGTTTCCTATGTAAAGATAAGAAGGTAAAAATGACTATTATTCATAGTTTGAAAATTTCCACGCATAGAAAGGTATACCTCGGGGTATATTTGCTATCCACCCATCAGAATATTTTCGTGCAATTTTTGCCGTCAATTTTAATTTCCAGAGTAACATCTATGATAATGTCATGATGACCTCAGTAACATTGTGACTTCATCATGATTTCAGCTCATTCTTACAGCATTATCTAACTCAAAACTTCAAACATTAGAAATTATAATATACATCAGTATAATAAAACACTTATTCACTGGTTGTGAGTGGGACAGCTCTTTCATTAAAACCTTGACAGGAATTTGAAATAGATTATAGAAATCCACAGAAACACTTTCCGAATGTTTCCTACCTTAGCAATATTTTGCTAACTTTTGTGAGATTTTAGTTGACTATTTACGATATCACCCGAAGTTTGTGCGATGGTGTGTTTAAAAGAAATCACTTTTGTTCCTTCCTGGATCAAATCAACCTTCATACGCCAAGATCGATAAATTGGGGGTGTATTATGTTTTTGTCCCGTCTGTTGGTTTGTCTGTCTGTTGTCAATATTAACCTTCACCATAACTTTTGAGAGATGAGAGATAGAGACTTCATATTTGATATGCATACTCCACGAATTAAACTCTCTCAAATGACTGCAAGGTAAATGACCATGTGACCTTCAATGTGATATATATTAAAAACAGCCTTTTTCGAACCTTGTTGCCGCCGGACACATAGTGTTTCACGAACACGTCTTGTTTTCAAGGTGATTACAGTACTTTAAAACACGACAGAATTTTGGAATTCCAGATGTACATATTTTTGCATAGTTTTAAACAACGAAATGTTTCTATTTTCATTTCAGAGAGGACCCCTTCTATGGACTGAGGTAATCTTTTTGAGGATAAAAACAAAAGCAAGTGTTATCTTTTTGCTCTTCTAAAATATGTTTTGGGTGTGTAAAAATGCTGTTGTCTGATTGGACACAAAAATTATTACGTGTACTTGATGTACATATATAGCAACTTTCGGTTATCGTTCTTGACTTCCATATTTAGAAATCGTCCAGACCTGTGTAAGAATAGTTAAAGAAAAGAGACTGTTTGATTATTGTAATGTTATATGTAATAACAAAGAAGGAAAAGTATATAATAAATGCATCCCGGTCATTTAACATAAGAAACCATCTCCGGCTGACGTGACGTTAAATGACGTAGCGATGCTGCTCCAGGTCATTAGACATATGCATGTTTATCATTTCACCGAAACTTTTCTTATTATCATAGGAAATTGAAATTTTGCACAAAGTGTAATATTTGTTCTTTAAAAAATGTTGATGAATTTTCATGAAATTATCTCCGTCCTTTTTGGGGTAAATGTAATTGTCTCAATAATTTCCGAACAGCACTCGTATGTTTTAAATGCAGACATAAGAAAAAAAAACTTCGGAATAATGTGTCATACAAAGGTGATAAAGAAATCGATTATAGAAATCCACAGAAACACTTTCTGAATGTTTCCTACTTAACTTGTAACAAGGAAATGCTTTCACTTAATCTGCACACTTAATCTGCAACAGATTTGTGGAGTGATCAAAGAATCGGAATCTTATCTATGCATCATTTCTGGAGGTTTTTGTATAAATATATTATTCGAACAAATCGAAGACACAAAGCTAAAAGACATAATTTTTGTTTTCGATAAGATATTTTCCAAACTCTTATGAGCATGATTTTGGTTGACTATTTACGATAGCACCTTGAGTTTGTCTGATGGAGTGTTTAAAAGAAAACACTGGATTAAATCAACCTACTTTTTCATACGGCAAGATCGATAGATCGGGGGTGTATTTTTTGTCCCGTCTGTTTGTTTGTCTGATTGTTGTCAATATTAACCTTCACCATAACTTTTGAACAATGAGAGATAGAAACTTCATAATTGGTATGCGTACTCCACTAATGTAACTCTTTCAAATGATATCAAGGTCAATGACCCTGTGACCTTCAATGTGATATATATTAAAAATAGTTTTTTACGAACCTTGTTGCCGCCGGACACATAGTGTTTCACGAACACGTCTTGTTTTCAAGGTGATTACAGTACTTGATGGTGTTTTAAAACACGACGGAATTTTTAAATTCAAGATGTACATATTTACGCATATTTTTAAACAACAAAATGTTTCTCCTTTTCATTTCAGAGAGGACCCCTCTATGGACTGAGGAGATTTTTTAAGAAATGCTCATAAAGATAGTAAAAAATGAAAGTGACTTTAGAATTCAAAGACTATTTATGTCTCTCAATATTGAGATTTCTCATTTTCAATCAGATCACGATCTCAGGAAGTACACTGGATATGAGGAGATCCTTAAGAAAGTAGATTACCTCGACTGTTCAGGGCTTCATTTCAGTGATGCTGAAAAGCAAAATGAAAGTTTAAAACCGTTCTCTCAATCCAGTGTTGAGGAATTTTTTGAATGGATTGCGGAGTGTAACACAGTCTTTAGAAAGGCACGATCCGGTAAATGTCGACTCATTTTAACAATTTTATTCTCTGCATATACGAAAAAGGCAATATTAGAGTTCAAATCAGAAAATATTCCTTCGATTATTATTCATTGCTTAGATTACGCTTTTAAAACTGAAAACCATATACTAGCTTCAGAACTTGTGAGGTCGTACATATTCAAATTTGATTTTGATATGCTGAAATTATTTCAAAATAAAGAAATAAATTCTGCTTTAAGGGATACGTTCTTGGCTACAGCAAAATGTATCATTTTAAGAAAATTTCCAAGACTTCAAGAAAATGTAATCAAGTTATCGTTCTGTTTTGAATGCAGCAAGGAAAATGTGATTGTGATTATGATGTTATTCAAAGGTTGCATAGAAATGAGAGACCGAATTCCAGAAAAGATCATGGGATTTACAATCGTGTGCTATTGCTATACACAACCATCTTCTGAAGCATTTACTGTGTTTAACTCCTTCCCGGCATTTTGTTCACCAACAAGCCTACCTAAAATCACTGAAAGAGACGCAAGAAAGCTTTTTAAGATGCATTCCAATCTCACTCTAATATCAGCGTCTCCGTTTAAATCGACTGGGTATTCAAAAGGAAAACAAAAAATTGTTGAAAAACCGTGCATTAGTCTATTATGTGTACATAAAGGATATATTCCTTTTGGAGAGAAAGAGTTTCCAAAACAAATTCATGGATTTTACGTAGATGTGCAAGAGGGATTTTGCTCTCTTGGAAGTGGCAGAGCTATAGACTTTGGAGGACATATTCGTCGTGCTAGAGGAGTTAACACCCCTGGAAATGGAAGTATCGGGGGCTTTGTTGATTTGCCAACTGATTCAATAGGATTAATAACATGTGCTCATGTTGTATTTTCAACAGATGAATTGAAAATTCCTCGAGAGGAAATGAAAAAAGAGTAATTACAAGAGGAGATTTTAAAGTAGAAGTGTTTGATAAAAGTTTACATAAATTTCAAGAGTGCGGAATTATTGTGGATAAATGTTTTCCAGAATGGTGTTCGGATAGAAACAATTTAGTTGATGCTGCTCTGATTAAACTAGATCCAGGTGTGAAAGACTTGGGCTTCCCGGTTACTCTAGCTGACCAATTATACTCCGCAGGTAAGCTATCTAAATAAAAATTCGAAAAATATATCATGAAATATATAGGTAAGGGTAATAGTCTCTGAGCGTTATATACATTTTTGAACAGGAAAGAATATGTCTTATTAATGGTAGAAAAAAATATGCAGTGCGCCATGTCCTTAATAAATCAAAAGTGGTTTACCTTTCACAGTAAAAAATAATTTTTAAATACAGGTTTTGACCCAAATAAGCCACCCGTATTTCAAGGCGAGGTTGTTACTTTGCCGGATCCTGACCCTATTCAAAAGAAAAGCAGCAGAATTCCGGATAAACTGGACAGTGTTGTAAAATACGGAAGTAAAACAGGGTTTACCATTGGAAATTTATATTTTGATGGAGCACAAATCCAATTTTTTGATGAAGGCGGAGATTTACCAGACAAAACAAAGGCTGTAATATGTAACCAAATTGAAATTCAAAGCCTACCCCATGGAACATTTTTTGAAGCTGGTGATTCGGGAGCCTTTGTGTTTTGTTCCAACCAAGACAAGACACTGAGCTGTCTAGGGATGGCGATAGGTTCGAGCACAAAGGGATCCTGTCTCGTGACACCAATGACTAGAATTCTGGATTCGTTCGGTCTACCTCAAAATTAAAGCCGTCTACTTCTCTTTATTTCTGGAGACAAGGATAGAGCGACGAAAGTTCATTGAAGTTCAGATTCAGCGGATCAACTTCATGGTCTAACCGCACTTAACTTTGAAGCGGCACTGTTGAAGTTTAGTACAGACATACAAAATTCAACGGTACATATGCA
Source organism: Saccostrea cuccullata (assembly GCF_032062105.1). Lineage (NCBI taxonomy): Eukaryota > Metazoa > Mollusca > Bivalvia > Ostreida > Ostreidae > Saccostrea > Saccostrea cuccullata. Next base: position 446,942 of record NW_026935523.1, read on the forward strand.
AACGGCACTTGAAACAAGGTTTGAAAATTTAAGAACAGAAGTTCGAGAATCGACCGAAAAAAATTCAAACAGATGTCGATGAAAGTGATAACAAAACTTGGAGATTTAGAGCCACCAGGACAACTTTAAACAGAAGTTGGAAATTCGAAATCAAATGTAGAATAAGCAAGAAGGGAAATTTTAAAACTCATCTGCAACCTCATCTGCCATCAGGAGAAATTAACAAGTGTATCATGATAATTATAATTACTTACCTTCTACATTCATTACCAACTTGCTTATTTGAAAAAAAAAAACAATCTTATGACCTTCATCTTGACATAAAGATATCGATAACATTTTTTTCTATTTACAATACCAACCACATGCCTTGTTTTCCATTCTAAATATTCTACGAAAAAATGATGAAAAATGTTGTGGCATTTCGTGACGTATTTTTCTTAAAAAAAAGATCCAAATATTTTAAAAAACAAAATGTGACAAGACTATTGAAACTTTAATTTCACCAGGATATATCGAGTTTACAAAAGAATAGAAATTACTTTTGTTAATTGACAATAAGTCGTCAATATATCTATTGTTGAATTGTCGGCCACAGCAGGAGTTAATTTATTCTTTTCACGTAAAAGATTTTTTAATAAATTGAGCTTCATACAATATACAGCTGTAAATTAGGTCTGCTAATAACAGAAGGAATTGGTACCAGTGGGATTTCCAATTGATTGTTAGAAGTTCTGGTCTCTAAATGCCACATACATATTGTCAATCAAAAACTCGAGCATCTTTGTAATGTCAACTTCAGAGTACCTGTGTGTACCATCAGATTTATTTTATCAAATTAATTTTACAAATGGCTAATGACATGGAAAGTAAATTTACGTGTTCTATGTTCGATGAAAAAACAACTGTCAATGATATCAGATAGCTTTGACTTTCATTTACCGCGGGAAATACTAAAGTTGTTAATAAAGGCGTACGTTTTTCATATGTTGCTGACTTGGTAAATTATAAAACATAAATTTAGAATGTTTTCTTTTAATAATTTAATTTCAGTGTATTTTCCTCCAAAAATAGATTCAATAGATTTAAAAACAACATCAAGAAGAGTAATAATTCGGTGTGACGTAGGCAATTCATATTATACGATATAAATAAGAACTTTTATCCAATCAAGTAAAGTTTTACAACAAAAAGTAAATAATTGTTGGGTATTAAACTAGCTATGTATTTTACACTGTAGTTATGACTAGGAAAGTAGTGTTTTTACCCCCCCCCCCCAAAAAAAATATGAAATTCGTTAGTCCTTCATCAAAATTAGAAAAAAGGCCACAAGGACCTTGTTAACCGGTTACACATAAGCAGGTAGAATAACGAAAATGTGACGTCAACATTTGATCTAACGATACATTGTGTTGTTTACTGACTTTGATTTAAAAATTAAAATAAGTACACGACTATACTTATTAAAATTTTTAAATTAAAATCAGTAAACAACAGTTGTATTAGCTGACAAGGCCATTGTATTGACCATAGAACTTAAGAGATGATTACCTAAATTGCGACTTCTGATATTTTTGTTTCCTTAACTTTTTTGTTCATAACTTAAGTCGTATAAGAAATTGTTCATACATAGAATTTATCATGTTCTTCAGTATCGAATAATCGGGGACACATACACTCTGTCTGCAGATGACAAGGGTAAATTTCTGCATAAATAAGGGAAGTTGACAATTGAAAATTTAAAGTCAACATCTTAATAATAAAGCTATTTTGTGAAATAATGAATCAGATACATTTTTTTCTTATCTAAAAATACAAAAATGACGCAGGTGCATCAGACTCTGTATTTTTCTGTGTATCTTTTATTTCAAGCTCACCAGGATATAATGATCGTTAAAAGACTGGAAATAACAATTATTGATTGGCAATACGTAGTCAAGTTGAAGGTCACAGCAAGTGTTTTCTTATTTCCAAGGAAAAGATTTTAAACAATTTCTGTTTCACATGAATACAAGAATCGGTCTACTAATAACACGGCGCTATTGGTACCCACTGGAATTCCATTAGATTGTTTGTATTACAACCCTCTGAAAACAGATGAGGGGTCAGGTGCCATGGAGGTTAGCAACAGATGGTCACACCTACCCTTTGCTCCTTTTCAAGTTTAAATAATGGAAAAATCTGTAGACAATTGGAAATACTGACTCAAAATAATTTGAAAAAAATCTGTCAATATGCAAACTAAAACGGCATTTTACTGACCACAGTATTGATGATATGCTGGTTTTAAATGAAAGTTGATATCATCGACCTATTGGTCAATACACCTGATGTTTTAGAAACCATGTCTTTGATTACTCTCTCCTTTTTTGTATTGTTTAATGGACTTTGATATTGAATATTGTTCGTTATCTCCATATACTTCACCTTCATTTTAGAAATTGTTTTCATATTGCTTAAAGAAACAAATGAAAGACATAAACTCCTAAATGTATGTATACGAATATTTTACTTCCATGAGATATCATTTAAATACAAAATAATTTATTTTTAAGTTATGTACTTTAGTGCGCAGAATTCATATAAAGGATCCCCTATGCTATATATAAACATATTTGTTAAGATGTCACATGTCCGTGTTGATCACGTAACGATCATTTCTTCTATTTTGGAATGTTTCACATAAAGCGCTTCGGCGCAGGTTGTTAACACGATTTTTATAAATTTTTGTCACATAAATAAACTCGTTGCATCCTTGTGAAACCGAAATGTGCTTGGGAAATGTTATACTATTTCTTTGGAACAATTTATTTCAGATTCACTTCAACTTACCGACAAATCTGCAGTTATTTTCCGCCCAATATCGTCAACTGTTTTAAAAGAAAGCCATCATTCATTTTTCCCAAGCAAGATTCAGTTAGAGTGGAACTCTTCTTACATAATTCCACAAAAGATATTAAATAAATCCTGATTTACAACCTGCGCCAGGCTCTTTTACACACATATTTTGAATTCTGCCTCTGTCCACGGGTATAAAAAAGGGTAAATGTCAAACGTATATTTTCGTACGAAGTTTGAACACGCTGACTCTTAAACAAGCTAGGTTATCTATATTAACCCTCTTACTGCCAGAACTGTGTCTAATTTGTGCAGTTGATACGCCAGAACTTTTGCTTACATGTACAAGTATCAGAATGCATTGGATATTCTTTTAATGAAAAGCAACATCCTAAAGATAATTTTTGATTGTAATGATTTTACAAATTTATAACGAACACAGGGACATTTCAATTCTGATTTAATTAATGACGTCAGCTCCTTTGCTAGTATTACGTCACAGTCAAAAAAAAATCCGCGTAATCTGGCAAAAATTCATAATGTAAAAGAATACGAAAAATAGAAACGTTTTTTACAATAAATAAATTGTTTTTTGTTTCGTTTTACGCTATTCAAAATTGCTACTTATAAATCTTCGGAGAAGAGAATGAGTACTATTATTAAAAGGTATTTTAATTATAAATTCAACACTATTTTATGGAATTTTGCTAAGGAAACGTTCTGCAAATACGCCCCTGTCTTCGCTTACAGAAACATTGTCCTTGGTGTCCGTTCAAAGAGTTTAATTAGTGGAGTATGCATACCAAATATGAAGTTTCTATCTTTAACGGTTCAAAAGTTATGGCGAAGGTTAAAGTTGACAACAAACAGACAGAGATACAGACAGTCAGACAGACAGACAGGACAAAAACAATATACCTCCCGAATAAATGCGGGCACATAAAAATTTCAAAAACCCCGACAAGCAGAAAAAAAGAAGAAGAAGGAAAACGTCTCCATTGCCCAAACATGAAATCCCTATTTCGGCGGGGTGGGATGTAGGATCGAACTTCTTACAGTACCATTATTTTATAAAAACTTTTTTGACCTAAAGTAGAACGTACATGTTAAAAGAGGGGGATGGGCGCTAACTTATGCCACCCCTAGCCCCCCCCCACCCCCACCCGGTTCCGACGCCTACAGTGCACATGTTGAATACATGTACATGTAGCATAAACTTACCTTTTAAATGTCAAAAATACATTGTACATCGGCACTGTCAACAATTTCAAAATGTAAGTCAAAGGTCAAGTGCAAAGAATATTGTATGTGCAAAATATGAAATTTATGTACCTCTTATAGTTCTTGAGATACTAGTATAAGGTTTGACAGACGGACAAACAGACAGACGCCGGGTAAAGTGATCCCTAAATGTTCTACAGGCCACACAAAAAGTATCAAAAAAGAAGCCGATTTAGCCGAAAAGCAGGGGAAGGGGGCTATAGCAAACGACACACACACACACGCTTGTTACAAATACTTGTAAAGGGGGGAGGGGGTAAATAATGTAATCACGTAATAACATTTACAAAACAAAGCTTTCTTTTGGTTTGTGAATGAAACCTAATTCAAAGTACTTTAATACATCAGTAACATTTAAGTAGTACATAATTTCACCTTGATATAACTAAAGAATATAAACGCCAATGAATTTTTATTTTCGGAACATTCTGTTTATTTGGGAAATTGTTCCAGATGCATATAGAGTTCATCTTTGTTATGGCCGTAGGAACCGGAAGGGGAGGCTTGAGGGACTGTAACCTCCCCTCAATTTTGTCGATATGTATGAAACCGTGGAAAACATAGTAAGTTTATGATCACTTTATGATTGGGCTCAGTGATAACATAAATAACGTCTGCAGATGGACCAAATTTTAGAAATGATTGTCAAATTTTGCTAATCCAGGCATAATTCTGTTCAAAATTGCTAGAAAATTTTAAGAAGGGTATTCTTTAAAACGAAATCCCAAGGCACTTCTGAAAAATACCGTACAAAATTTCGGAAACATATGGAATTAAAGAAACACACAGCTTACGCGTATTTACAGGTGTGAATAAGTATAACTTGAATAGCGGAAAATTTTAATCTTTATAGTTTAATTTATTTGCATGGAGTGTTAAAAAAATTAAGTAGACAGGTCGGCTGTAGATGTTTATTTCATTGGTATAACTGGACAAAGATAATGTGGATGCTTTTCTGACTCAAGCAAAGGGGTCTGGAGCTGCATTAATTAACAAAGCGGGGGGAGGGGGGGGGGGGGTAAACAGAAATTGACAACATTAAGGAGTGTTTGAGTCCCAGAGTGTACAGTGTGTTAATAATGTAAAATCTTGAATTTATATTTGAATATACAGAAACAAATGTTTTTAAAAACATTTTCTCTTTTTTCCTCTTTCTTTTGGAAATTTTTAAGGGGTGGGTGGGTTTGTTAATTTGAATGCTTTGACATGCACGCTTGCACAGTGTGTGTAATATATAAAACTTGGAAATATTGTCTTTTATCGGAGCTAAAGAAATCAGAAGCGTCATAAAGAAAGGGATTCACCTACATGTTTTTATAACCATGGTCGGTGCGGCGAAATCCTTTTCTCTTTTTCTTCATGATAATCAATAATTTATTTAAGACGAACAATTTCATGACATAAAAGTCTTTTTTTTTAATCGATGTCCATAGGTCATAAGATCCACTTGTAGTACTCCTGATTGGGGTTTTCTACTAGTCAATCCATTTTTTTTTTAATTTTTGCATCCGACGCAAGGAGTTAGAGTAGATTTTTTTTCCAAAATATACATAAATGTTTTCTGATTTATTTCTAATCAGATAAGTATTCATAATCTAATTTTCCTGTTCTGGCCTGCAGCATTAAGCAATCCTAGACTTCAGTTCAAAATTTCAGTCAGTCATGAAACGCGTTTTTATTATATTTTTGAAACTTACCCTGGAAAACTAAAATTCCTAGGTATGGGGCGTGTTGAGGTATGATTTTCTTCATCAGATTGTTTATTTAAATACCCTTACAGGAGATAATATATATTTCTAAGGGACATTTTTTTTTTAATTTAATTTTTATCTTCTCTTTCTTTTAGAAAAATCCCCATAATTCCCATAAGTGGAGAGATTATTAATCACATAAATGCAAAATTTTCAAGGGCAAAGTGTTTCTTTCCCAATTCTTATCCTCTCCCCTCCCCGGGGATCAAATGTTCAGCCCCTCAATAACACGAAAGGGAAACATCCTAAATTTCTTTGGTTTCTATGGGCGAAAAAGACAAAACTAGTATTCTGGTCTTACTTTGCAAATAATGATACTTTTTAAAATTGCAATATCAAAGATAAATTTCAAGTCTTCTCTTGAAATACATGTAAAGTACGATATATTTATGAAGTAATAATCATATTTCTCGCTAATATTCATGTTAATTTATATTTTTTAAATATACATTGTAGTTCTCAAAGTGAATCTATAGTTATTAAATAAGAAAGAGAGTTCAATAGTTGTTTTATTCATTATCTTTATAAATTGTCAAGTCCTTGAATAGACAATTACCTATTGTGACGTTTTTGACGTCATCGATGCGAGTTTGACGTCGTCAACGTAAAATACTATTACAGTTGTAGCCTACTTCAGTATATTATGCCCACGGACAAGATACACTTTTTAATAATTTGAAGCAAATAAATGATTAAGAATAAATACGTAATTAATGAACTTAAATCATGAATAGATCAAAACTTAATATAAAATAGTTTTGATGGGTCATATATGACCCCTGTGGCAGCCAGTGGGTAGAGCCCATATATGACCCCTCTGGCAGTAAGAGGGTTAATCAGATATATTACATTTAGAAAAATGATAAAATCACGTTCATTTTAAACTAGAATTCCGCAACTTTATATGCAGATTGAAATAAGGTGTAAAGTTTATGACATTCTCCCCATCATTACAGTTCAAGTATGCAGTGACTTGACGTCATTTTTAATTATGACGTCATACATTTGTAGTTCAGAGAAGTTCATGCAGAGAGTATACTACAATATTCTCTGGGAAGCCTTATCGTACCTGCGTTGTCCACGCCTTTGATGGACACTATTGGCAAACTCCTATGATTGACATTACTTGACCACGCCCTTAGATCCCGGTCCCCTCTTTTGTGTAGTACAGATTGTACAGCGCTCCTAAAGTCAAATTAAATGGAATAGTAATGAGAGCAAAGACGAAAAATACATCTCGGAAAGGGCTTTCTATTTAGAAAAATATATTAAAAATTTGCAATGGATGGAGAAACAAATAACGCTTCTTCTTAATCCAGTGTTTTATGTAAAATGTTTTGTATGAAGTAGAAGTAACTAGGTCAATATGACCTCTAATTCCCTCTAAAACAGAGGTGTATTATACATACATGTATCAATACAGGAATTTTCTTTAAATTCTTTTTTATATTTATTCAATTTTGTATGAAATTTATGTTCCATACACATGTAAATCAGACAATGTTTTAAAATGGAGGGGAAAAAATCACCATTGAGTTCGTGGGTAAGCAGTCTTCGTGAAATGCATGTTTACAGTGGAATAAAACAACATTGTTGACATATCTCAAAAGTACAAAATACATTTTTTTGTAATAGCTCATCAAAAACATAAAAATATAGCTATTTTCCAATAAAAATTTTATTCCATGGCATACATTTGAATAGAGTATAGATGAGACTTCATAACTTGTGACATAATACCTGTAACTATGATTCGCTGTTGACAAATAGGACATGACTGGCTACCTGGTAACAAAAGAAATGTCATTATATAAATTAATACATGTTCTTAAAAAATGAATCATTTTTCATGCTACCAAAAATGTCTATCTCAATCTATCAGCCCTTACACACTAACCCTATACAGTATACCGGTACTTGAACCTCGAAATGACATATCCACGTTTGTGTAAAACGTCCATTTAAACTTCCACAAGCCTATCTCATTCAATTTTGTCACTCTATCATATTGTTTAGTAAGTTAGAGCTTTCAGTCACTCATCAACTCACATCCCAACTATATTATCTAATTGTCTAGTAAGTTTAAGCTGTCAGTCAATCAGTAACCCCGCCCCCATCATATTGTCTAGTAGATTAAAGCTGTCAGTCACTTATTAACCCCGCCCCCATCATATTGTCTAGTAGGTTAAAGCTGTCAGTCCGTCATTAACCCTCACCTCATCATATTGTCCAGTAAGTTAAAGCTGTCAGTCACTCATTAACCCCGTCCCCCATCATATTGTCAAAAATATTGTCGACAGCTACGCCTCTCCTCTGTGTTTTGACCAGTCTGTCTAGTAATTTAAAGCAGTCCGCTACAAGAATTCTTCTACAGCCCTCTCTCAGTGAAATCTGTCAACAGGAAAATAAGGTAATGTGGAAATAAGCATTTCTGAAACCGTTAAATGAACTTTGTTTTATCGTTTGTAATATTTATCACATCGATGGCATTATGTTTTGAAACTTGTCCAGAATGAAATGCGTCTTTGGTAAAGATGAAGAGGTACATGTTACCATAATTTTGTACTGAAAAACTCAAAACTACACTTAAAGGAGCAGGAAAAATGACCCAAGGAAAGAGAGGTATCATCCAATATCTGGAAATAAGTCAAAGTACGTTTAATTTACCAACAAGCAGAGGAGATAGCCTGAAAAACAAGACAGGTGGACATCAACTGTATTTTCTAACTCCGAATAGAGGATTCAAAGCTCCGATATACCACTGTGTAAGCAAGATGAACACTCACAACCGGTGTAAAAAAAGATTATATGTTCTTGAAAATTACTTTGAAAGAATAATTAGTCGAAAATATCCATCAAAGAAAGCTATAATAAGTGAATACATAGACCTTAGGCTCAAAGAATTAATAATGACACAACCACAAAGGAAGACATAAAAACTAAAGGACTTCACATCTATTTACAATAACTACATTACTAATATATATCTACTATAACTCTACAAGCTACAGGAATTGAGAAAATGAATGCAGATATGTTGAAATGAAATAAATGAAGATAAAAAATACATAATAAATAAATAAAACATTATTTTTAAAATCTTATAATCAAAGTTGTGTTTATGCCCAAATCGTTTCTGAACCCTTCCAACACCTTCCTGGAGGATCTTATCCAGTGAGTCCCTTAATCCCAGGACTTCCATTCCTAAACCTTCCTACCTGTAGATAGTCCTGGAGAATCTTAACCAATGAGTCCCTTAATCCTGGGATTTCAAATCCCAATAAAATAGTCTCATAATATTTTAATTTGATTTGCTTCTTTTACATTTTTGTTAATTAAAGTTAGGGAAGGGAGAAAAAAATGAATGAAATGAATAGGATGGAATCTGAATTTGATGACGTCTGCACATAATTAAAATAATGGGATGCAAACATAATCTTGACCTCTTTTGGGGTAACAATTCGTCACTAAATCGTGCATATAAGATAAACTTGAGTGTTCTACCGCATGTAGTGACTGGAAGGGACTTATTTCAACATAACAGGTTAAAACATTCATTTAATTAAGGATGTGGACTCACATAGTTAATCTATGCTGAATTTAATGAGATCCGCCCACAGTTCCTGTCATACTTGTATTTGCTTAACTCAATAGCTTGGGTAACGTCTTTCAACTTTAAAAATATAGTGTCTGAATATTAACTTTGTTCTACTAAAGGCTTGCTTCTGTAGTCTGTACTGTTCTGTTTGACGTCAAAACATTTTTCTAAATATATAAATGTTTTCCTTCTTTTGCTGCATACTATCAATTCATTTAAAATAATAATAAGCTTAGAACGTTTTTAAAAGAATATTTGGCCACAAGAATCCTACTGAAAAAGGGCTACAAACTCTTCAAATAAATTTAGCAAATTTATAGATCATATAACAATACATGAATACTTCCTTATCAGCAAGAGATTATTTCCGCTTCAAATAAATTTAGCAAATTTATAGATCATATAACAATACATGAATTCTTCCTTATCAGCAAGAGATTATTTCCTGGCTGTATCACTGTAAAATATGGTTCAATATTTTTGTTAGTTTTTACCGACCAGTCTTCACTTCCCATAATGGGATTTAATTCCAAAACATATGGTTCAACACCTTACTTTGTGATTTAGTACAAAGTTAGACTTTCACTCCTAGTAATCGTATCGCCTAATCTACTTATCAATGATTTTTGTAACTTCAAAAAACATATAATTTGATTGGTTATTGATGAATATTATAATATGTCAGTTTACTTCAAATGGTCAATCTTGATTTTTTAATTTTTTTAATGAAATACACCCTATGGTCATGATAATAAATTATTTAATAATACACCATTTAGATGACCATCTTGGGATATATGTATAACATTGAAATACAGGAGGCCCATTGGACTTATAGGTCACCTGAGAATCATGTAACAACTTTCCAACAATTGAGTTGGTTCGTGTTTCAAAGCAGAGGCCATGAAATTCAAAATTTTGAAAGATGCACTATTGCTAATCATAACTATACACTTTGCTTGCTTTCTTTGGTTACTTAATTCCATGAGGTACATCAGAGTAACCAAAAGAAAATGCATTTCCACTTTATAACCAGTTGAACACCCTACCCCACAAGAACTACTGGCCCTGGGGCACATGTTTCATTATTCTGGAAATTTTACCATTAATTTCATTTCATCATGAATGGTTGATTAATACCAAAAATGCAGATTTGAAAGCATTTAATAATTTTCAGACTATGTAACCCCTACCCCAAAGTACCCTAAAATTAACCATTTTGGAGGAAGCGCCTTTCATCATCATCATTAATGTGTACTTAGAACATTGGCATAATGCCGAGGAGCAAAGTAAAAGATTTTTTAATAATTCATGCATTTTCACTATATGATAATTACAGCCCCACCCTAACGCAAAACCCCTGATCCTGGGGCCCTGAAATTCATAAATCTGGAAGAGGCATCCTTCCTCGTCATAACTAACTACAAAGTTAATTGGTTTAATACTCATGAGCAAAGAAGGAAATGTTTGAAGAATTGATGAATTTTCACAGTATAATTAATAAAGCCCCATTCTAACACCGGAACCCCTGACCCAGGGGCCATGAAATTTTACAATTTTGGGAGAGATATTCTTGCTCATCATAACTATGTACTTGGATAGTTAGTTTAATACCCAGAAGCAGAGAAAAAGATTAGCCTTGGGTCTCAAAATAGAAAATCAAATTTACCTGACATATTTGTTCTCTAAGTATCACCATCCCCTGGGGATCCGGTTAGAATAGGACCTCAGTACCAGGGATGGGGTCAATAACTTTAAAAAGTAATTAATTAAATTCCAATTACTTTGACTTTTTCTTCAATTAAATTACAATTAAATCACAGGTTTTCTAAGACATGTTATTAATTAAATTACAATTACTTTACAAAAGTAATTGATTAAATTACAAATAACATTTTTATTTTTTTTGAAATTTTTGTAATCAAATGAATATACAGAAAAGGGATCATTCACTTGTATATAAGTGAAGTCTCTGCACAAACAATACAAGAAATAATATGCTAGTAGGCATTGTGTATCTTTGTGGTTTAAATCATAGATAGAATTTTTATTCACAAAACAGTAAAGAACTATTCAAGATCAGTTTGATGCAATTGCCTCCACGCAAAACCTACATGTACGCAATTTGAATGGGTTATGATATTTGATAAAAATGGTCTTTTTTTAATAGAGTAAAATAAGTCACAAGTATAACCCCTCAAATTAAAGATTTCTTTTATAAAGGTAACCTTAATATCTAAATTGCTACTTATGTTGAACATTTTTACTTCATATTTATTTAGTACTTGTACAAAACATATCTTTTTCAGATACAAAATTCATTCATAAAATTCTGTTTAGATGTTAAAATAGTTATCAAATTGACAATTTTTCTTTTCTCAAACTAGATGGGCATTTTTAATTGAAATAATTATCCCCATGCATTGGCTTTGTCATCATAATCATGCATGGAAGGAATACGTCTTTACAGGGGTTGATTTGTTTTGATTGCAATTTACAGCTATGATCTGGAGGACAATTATCTTTATTATAATTAAAATTACATAGTATTTTTTCAGTGTAATTAATTAAATTACAAGTAATTGAAAAAATATTCAATTACAAATAACATCCAATTACTTCAAAAAATGCAATTAATTACAATCAATTACAATTACTTTTTTTGATTACCCCATCCCTGCTCAGTACCCCATTGCTTGTCGTTAAAGGCGACTAAATGGGGCGGTCCTTCGGATGAGACCGTATAAACTGAGGCCCCGTGTCACAGCAGGTGTGGCACGATAAAGATCCCTCCTTGCTCAAAGGCTGTAAGTGCCGAGCATAGGCCTAAATTTGCAGCTCTTCATCGGCAATGGTGATGTCTCCATATCAGTGAAATATTCTGGAGAGGGACGTTAAACAGTATACAATCAATCAATCAATCTAAGTATTACCATATAATTTTAAAGTTCTCATACCTAAATACAGTTTGTTAAAGTACATTAAATTATTATTTCTTGAAATATCCAAATAATAAGAGTAGAACAACTTTCAAAGATTAACAGATAAACACATGTAGTTTTGACATTTTTAAAGGAAATAACTTAGTAAAGTAGGCTTTTTTTTCTTTTTTTTTTTTTTTTTTTTTTTTTTTTTTTTTGCTCAAAACAATATTTTGTATAGAGTTTGTATCTGCATAATAAAGTTCAGTTGAATTTGATAAAGATAAATGTTATGCCTGAAAAAGTATACGCAGGGACTTCAAAAACGCCTATTGAAATTGTTTTCATCGTCATAGGTATATAATGTTACATGTTGTAGGAAATTTATTAAAAAATTTGTTCATTTAAGCTCTTCATTTCCAATACATTTAACAAATTTGTTAACCGCGTTTTTTCAAGGCAAGCAGTTAAAATATCCCTGTCAAGATTTTTTCCCGTTTTGATCAGTAATGTGTATGACTACCATTTGCAACTTCACAAGCTCTCAAGCGGAACCTCATGGATTGGCATACAGCTCGAATTCGTCTCATGGGAATGTTATTCCACTTTTCCTGTAGAGCCTGTGCTAATTCTGGAACGATTGCGGGTTGGCGTTGACGTCTTTTTAACCGTCATCCCAGTTCGTCCCACACGTGTTAGATGGGATTAGGGTCGGGAGATCTAGCAGGGAAATCCAAGATGTTAACTTTGTTAGCGTTTTGAAAGTCCATAGTAATGCGGGTTGTGTGTGAACGCGCGTTGTCCTGCTGAAACGTCAATGGATTATTGACAGTCTGATGACGTTGTATCAGTGGAAAAAGTTCCGGACATAGTACCTGATCAATATAGCGCCTGGCTGTTAGAGTGTCCCTCAAAATAATCAAAAATGACTTGAAACTGATTGATTGCTCCCCACACCATAACGCCACCTCCGCCGAATCTGAATGACAAAGCTTGCAGCGAAACGTTCATGAAGCCGCCGGTAAATCTGTTCTCTGCCATCAGCATGGGATAAGTTGAATTTCGATTCATCGCTGAACACTACATCTCGCCAGTTTTGACTATTGGCAAGCATATTCCGTGCCCATATGACGCGCAATTGTCGATGAAGTTGAGTAAGGACATTACCTTTCAATGGACGTCGACACAATATTCCATGTTTTTTCAATCGTCATCTCACGGTTCTGGGATGGATATGTCTCTCATGATGCCCTTTAACATTTTTCGACGTTGAAACAGACGTCAAAAACCTGTCGCGCAGATGACGTTGCCTAATGATGACATCTTGACGTCTCGTTGTTACGCGTGGCTGCCCACTTCGCGGACGGTCCTTGACACTTCCTGTGACCCGATATTTCCTAAGCAATCTTGTTATTGTAGATTGGTGCACATTGAAGCGTCGTGCGATATCGCAGTGGTTTAACCCAGCGTCAACAAGACCAAGAATTGCATACCTCTGTTGCTCAGACAGCCTAGGCATTTCAGTCAACGGTTGGAATGACGTAAATTCTTGATATTCTAACTGCAATGATGAAGGTTGCACTATACGTGAGGAGATGTGAAAAAATTCCTTCGTAAACCACGTGGATGGCTTTAAATAAAGTGAGCACGGGTGAGACCAATCTAATTAAAATTAGATCCTTTACGCTCCTTTATTTTGTTATGTCGCTGTAAGGATTCTAACAACTCTCCATTAGAGGTCATCTCAGAATGAACTTTGGTGACGTAGGGTCGACCAATCAAATGCGTTCATAACAACCAATCGTGGCTATTCTTACATAGAGTATTCGATATTACTTGAAAAATGGCGGACGTTAAATCTTTGGACAAAATTTTACATCATTTCGGTGTCAATACTTTAAAAAAAGAACAACAAAGCATATTAAATGCTATGATTGAAGGAAAAGACTGTATGGCAATTCTGCCAACGGGTTTTGGTAAATCGCTACCTTTCCAAATATTTATACCTCTTATGCGCGAGACGAACCCTGGATTCAGCGGTGTGATAATATAGTTTGTTGTCCTTTGGTTGCTCTTATGCAAGATCAAGTAAAAAAGGTATCAGCTGTGCCCGATATAAATCTTTCAGCTGCGTATAAAGGTAAGGGGCTTCTGTTATGATTTGACGAATGTAACGTTTTGAGAGCGATCATTGGTGTAATGATAAAATGATCAAGGTATGTCTCGACTTGAAAATACACATGAATTGGAGACATACGTTGAAAAATTATCATTAAAATGATATGTTGTAAATTAAGTTCTTTTAACATCAGTCATAGTACTGGATACTCTACAGATTTATCTTCTTTTTTCTCTCAGGTTCAAGTGAAGAAAGTGACAGGCAGATATTAAACGGTGAAGTAGACCTCATTTATGCATCTCCAGAATCTCTGATAAGTAATGCAGCCTGGAGGGAAGATATGAAGAAATTAAATGTATACACCTTAGTAATCGACGAATTTCATACAATTGCAACATGGTAATTTTTTGTATACCCATTGAACATGTTGAACTGCAGTAATGTGCCACATAGGCGTTGGAACCGGGGGGCTAGGGATGGGGGCTTAGCCCCCCCCCCCCCACTTTTTTTTTCCAAATATATACTTAGTATAGACTTAGCCCCATCACTTTTTTTCCAAACATATACTTAGTATAGATATTGAACATAGGTTTAGCCCCCCCCCCCCACTTTCCACATACACATGGCAGTATAGGTAAAAATGGGAAAAAGGAGGTGTATAGAAAAAAAAAAAATTGGTACTGAAGTTCGAATTCGGATTTTTGTATTTGTGAAATTGACATTTTCGGTTCTTTTTTTTTTTTTTTGCTTGTCAGGTTTTTTAAAGGTATAAAAGATTTTTTTTTTACACCTAGCCCCCCCCCCCCCCCAACTTTGAATTTGCTTCTGACGCCAATGTGCCACAATACTTATATTATCCCAACAGTAAAAAAATATATATACTAAACTTCATGTATCAGTTAGATAATATTAGTATTTTATTTGTAGGGGTGAAGACCAAACTGGTTTGAAGAAAGAAGCATTTAGGAAGTGGTTTTCCCACATTGGAGAATTACGATCATTGTTTCCTAAAGCAAGTGTTGTTGCACTGAGTGCTACTTCCACAGTTAAAATTCAGAAAAGAGTTGCAAAAGAGTTGTCTTTAGGTCCAAACACAGTGAAAATAGTTATGTCTCCAAATAAAAGCAACATCAAATACTCTGCATTTAAAATACCCAGTGACATTGCAATGGCCATGTCCTGGATGGTGGATGGAATCAAGCAATTGTTAATTGACTTCCCCAAGACTTTATTATACTGTACTAGTATTAATGATGTATCAAAACTTTACACTTATCTGATAAAAGAGTTGGACAGTTCAAGTCACTCCCATATTGAAATGTTTCATTCTGAAACACCTCTTACCAAAAAAACTGAAATTGTAAATTGTTTAAGTGATAGAAATGTCACATCAAATACAAGAGTAATTATTTGTACTAGTGCTTTAGGGATGGGTATTGATGTGTCCAACTGCAGCAATGTAATTCTGTTTGGATTACCTGAAAACATGGTAGATTTAGTGCAAGAAATAGGGCGCATTGGTAGAAGTGGAGATCCATCAGTTGCCCTTATTTTATTTAATACTTATCATCTACGCAAGCTTAGCAAAACCATGAAAGATCTGTGTTCAGATACTTGTAGAAGAATGACCATTATGAAACACTTTTTGAGTGAAACTGATTTAAATGAACTTAAAAAAGAAACTGGTAAACATACATGCTGTGATGTGTGCGACAAAATTTGTAGTTGTGGCAATTGTGAATATCTCTCTTTGGAAAAACTATTTGATCAGAGTTTAATTTCCAATTCAGACAACAGTCAATCAGAGGATTCCTCTGAAAGTTTAGATGATTATTTTGATGACACACTAGACTTGAATTTGTGTTGAATTATGAGTTAACTGATGTATCGAATAAAAATATGTTTCCAGTTATCTAGAAATTTTGTTTTAGTACTTGCTTGTTAGAGAAAAGATTAGAAGATCAATGTCTGATAAATAAAAAGTACATTCAAATGGGGAGAAGAGGGCAGTATAGTTATCCAAAATATGTGAGAGTGATTACATTCTAACATCTACACTTTGTCAGTAGAATTATATTAAGTATGTATATTATTAATATACTTTAAGGGGTGTGGGAACTTGATTAAAACTTTGGCTTTTTTTGTCAGACATTGAACTTTTCATCTCGTGTCATCCTGAAAAAAGCATACCTGGTAATTGTTTTATGACATTTACATCATTTTAATACATTAAAGTGACTATCCAGTACACACGATTTATTCAATATATAGCTAATGCTCACTAGTAATACCCCCGCTCTGGTGTGAATATACTTCTCTTGTTGAAATCAAATTTATAAAGAAATGAATCGCACCTATGACTTGCCTAAACAAAGAGCGTGCTAAAATTCAAGCATCTGCAATGAGTAGTTGTTGAGAAAACTACAACATTTGGTATGGACAGATGCACAGATAAACAGGAAGTTGACCGGATTCGAACGAAACAAATCATACCATATGGCATTGCTAAAGAAAGACTGTTCAAATCATTAATTCTATATGTACAAATATTTATGACTTTTGTAATATGTATATGATAAAAATACAAAAAAAATCTGCAAACCTTTCATTACATACTTTATATGACATTTAAAAGATGAACATGATAAATAATATACATATGGTGAATTTGATGTACTTGTATTTTATCAACATATGGCAGGGTAGCACTAAAAATTTATTGTCATTGCTTTTAAAACCAAAGTGCATGAACTGCATAAGCAAAGAATCTATGAAAACCAAGTTAGTAACATTTAGTTAAATTGATCCAGTTTATAACTTAAGAAATCAAAGTACACATAAAGCTAAAATACACACTACTAGTATTTACACAATGTATGGCAGATATAGCCTTAGGAAATATAAATTCCTGGTCACACTCTGAAAAATACTTAAGCAAATACATGTAATCAGTTAAAAATGAAGTCTGCAATATGGTGATGTTGGGTTATGTCTTAGAATCATGGTTGAAAGTTGACACCCACTTTTCTCAAAAGGGTTTCGCTCTGCGAGTAAGTTTTTACTTGTTATTTCTTCTTCACTCTCAATAGCATTTTTGTCAAGGAGGTCCTTCAAAACAATCTTCACATCGGCTTCATATGATGGCAGGTGATGGAAGCCCTTGCGCACACTAGCATTGCTAATTTTTTCAACATGTTTGGTCATTTCTACAAGAAGTGGGTATTCTTTGGAATGTTTAAGGATACTTTCCTTTGTCTGGTGACCCTTGCATGCAATTTTACTGTCTCTATTGAGCATCTCCAAGTATTCGTCCAATGAAATATTGTTATTTGTTCCTCCTTGCACATTCACAAAACGATTAGCTATCAAACGCTCTGTTTGCTGGGATGTAAGTAGCCCTGAGACAAGTGCTGTTAAGTGTATTGAACCAATTGTATACTTAGTTTTTCCAGTTTTGTGGTACAAGGGAAGTTCATATTTTGCAGATCTAACACAGCGTTCTCCATCACCCATGTCAACTGCATCATCTAGGTTCCTGTGTAACAATGTCAATTTAAAAAGCATACTGATGTAGTCCTTCAGTTTTCTTTTTTCTTTACCCTGAGTTTTCTTTGGCACCTTAACTTCCAAGTTGTGTTCTTTCACTTCATGAGCTTTCAGAGATCCTAAGCAAGCATAACTTCTGTCACAAAAATGACAATGAAATCTTTCATTATGACGACATGACACCCAATAGTTTTCATTGTGATCAGGATTTTGTAGCACTTCCCTCAAGGAAGAGAAAATGTCATCTTCATTTTCAAAGAATTCCTCCCTTAGGATTGTACTGCAGTTTTCATTCAACCAGTTTATCTTGTCTTCACTGCTCATTTGCATAAAATTGACTGGAAATGGGATTTTTGAATCCAGATCTTCAAGTTGAAAATGTCTTAAAAAATGAACAATGCACAAAGCATCAAGGACCGTGTAATACAGTTGCTTATAAGGTCTATAAGAATTTTTCACTTGTCCCTTTACACTTCTTAAATTCAAAAGGTTTCTGTAGTAGTACATGGTGCAAGGTTCACGTCCACTTCCGGTGTCATATGTCAGTTTATGGATAGCCTGAAATATCATGTAAAACCTCAAATTTTGATGATTTATAATCAAGAAATTTAATTATACATTTGACTGCACATCAGGCTTATGTCCTATACTCATTTGAAATTTAATTCTACTAAAAGATACCTAAGTACATGTATCTACAGAAAACATCATGAAAAGTTTTTTCACAGTCATGAAAACAAGCAATCAAATGCTAACAAACAAAAGTCTTACATCATTACAGGCCAAATCAAAAGTTTAAAGTTCTTTCAACAACAACAACCAATACCTCTAAAAAGTTCATAAGACGGTGGAAGTCCTCAATCTTGGATATGAAACCCTCTAATCTCTCTTTAGGCGAATCTCCATTTTTCATTGCACACTGGGCACCATTAACCCTTTCATCTGTGAGTCTGTCACCTTATGAAAATAGAAATAATCATGAAAAAGAAAGTTTGAGAAAGATAACCATGGAAAACTTCATTATAAAAGGTACAAATATACGGGTAAATACCTCCGAAAAACACGGGTTCTACTATATCTCCATCTTTCATTGGAACAAACGAGTCTGACAAGGTTTTCATTAGTTGAATAATTTCTTGTGTTTTGTTCTCGTTACAATCGAAGAGCCCAAGAGGGTACTGAAATTTAAAATGTTTAGTTTCAATTGCTTAGAAATAAAAAAAAAATTATTGAATTTAAATGCTTCAGCCAAATATGTGTACACTTGAACTTTGTCATTTCAAACTCTCAAATACCATTTCTACGTCATTTGAAAGTTCAGAGTTAGGAATTGATCCTTACCAAGCAGGTTCGAACCCAAATGCAAGATATGGAGAACTGTCCTTTGGATGACACCGTATAAACAGATGTCCAATACAAATTAGGTACTGGCACAAAAAATATCATGCTCAAATGGCCATCAGTGCCAAGAACAGGACTAAATTTGCAGCCCATTGTCAAGTTGGGGCATCTCAATTTATGTGTGAGAAATAATTTCAACTTCTCATCTCCTAATAATTTTAAAACATTAACCAAAACTTTAAGAATTATTAAATGAGCAATACCTGTGTTGTTTTAAGTCCTGCAAACTGGGTGTATTTATGCTTCAGGTGTTTGGGGTATATGTCTTGAAAACAATCTCTCAGCATTGGGTGATGCTTGATCAATGTTGATGCAAACATAAATGTAAGTTCTTTCAGAAGGATGGCTTGTTCATCAACAGAAGGGATGAAAGTCAGCAAAGATAAGTCCATGTGCTCCTGCAGGCCTACATCAGAAGACGTAGATGTGGGAATGACTCTATCTACTATAGCATACACATTGAACAGATGCAAAGAAAGTGTCCCCTTTTCTGTTGTCCTGTAACAAAATATGCATTGTAAATTTACCATTACTTTTATATGGTCACATTTTACTGAATGATGGTACTACACTGAGCTGTTTTCCTTTTTACATTGTAATTTACTTACTGTTACACATACCTATAAGAAGGCAGTATGTTTTTATCCCAATTATCGCCAACAAGTTGATATTTTCTGTTTCCTCCTTTCTCCCATGCTCCCTTGATTTGAAGAAGATTTTCACTTAAACTAGATTCCCAGCTAGCCAGTTTCCTGTGTAGAGTTTGTGGATGTACAGCCAGACCCAGAGTTGAGAGGCACTGTATATCCTTAAAGGGTATTACCAATTGTTTAGTAAAGAAATACGATTCAACAGTTAAATACTTTAAAACTTCATTCTTTTGCTAAATCAAGTTTATATAATATCTGAACTTCATATATATAATCATATTTCTTTAAACATTTGATATGCTCTTAACAGCTCTGAGCCAAGTGTCCTTGTAATTGGTTTATGAGGTCAGAGAAACTTGTAACACACTTAGTCTCAGCAAAAAGGTTGACAGAACTGATACCTTTTGGGTACAGCCTCCATGTGTTAAAACCATTCCAATTAAGTATTGAACAACTGATAGCTCCTGACTTCTGCTATGGAGTCCTATGGCTGCCGTTATCATTATATGCATGAAGGGCTTGCTTGGAATGGTAGGTGGTATGTCGCATACAATAGCAGATACTGTTGATAGTAAGAGAGGACAGGAACTTTGAAGTTCATAATAGAAATTTTCCCATGAAAACTTTAGAAAATCTTTATGTTCTTTGTTTTGCAAAATGGACTGAGAACCTCTTTTGCACACTTTCTTGCATTCCTCTTTTACCAGTCTGTTGGCAATATTTATCAACACTGATTCGTTGCGTTTTGCTATATTTTCAATGATGATCTTGTCGGTGTTAGAGCTATGATCCACCAGTGCTTTGCAAATACTTTTGTACTCCTGTAGCACAATAACTGCTGATTTCTTTCCACTTGGGTAAAAAATATTCACCTAAAATCAAAATTCATCACTTTGTAAATTTTCAAATAGTAGGAATAACTTTAATTAATTGTAGCCAAGGAGTTCAACCTACAGCTGGTCTGTGTTGAAGTTTGATAACTTAATCATTTTCTCTTAATAATACATGTCTTTTGACTATTTGCATATAGGGAGCTATTTACATGGGAAGTTACATAAATAAAAGGCTAAGGAATACCAAGACTGAAAACCATTTCTTAAAAAATCTGTAAATTATGTTACTGTTGACCAGCAGATTATTAAATATAAACAGGATTTTTTGGGGTTAACACATATCTAGTCTTACAGCCAATACAATCCTAATCAAGAATCATAAAAAATTTTTTTTTGAATTTATAGACAGATAAAATTTGTTTATTTAAAGATATCTTGATATCTTGAAATTCAAGCGTGTTTAAGTTAATTTATTGAAAATTACCCGGTAAATGTTATTAAGTATTACTTTGCAATGATTGCATGATATAAACTGTTTTACATTAAATGACTAATGGCATGTATTAGAATTTGAGCCTCACATCAAGTCATCCAAGTACTGTTTTCTGGGTATGTCTTTTAACCACAATGAACCACAATGAACCACAATGAACCCCAATGAACCACAAGGAAACCACAATGAAACCACAATGAACCTCTTATTTAATTTTAATGAATCTAAAGATGGTTTATATGCATTTTTTTAGTCATCTGAGTCACACAGGTGACCTATTTCTAACTGTTTATCCGTTGTGCTTCCTGTCCGTCTGTTTCCTAATCTTTTGAACCATTTCAGCTTCTTTTCTTGAACAGCTTAACCAATTTCAACCAATTTTGGCACAAAGCATCTTTAGGTAAAGGGGAGCAAAAGTTTTGCATTTCAAAATCTCTCACAGGGGATTAATTGTACTCAAGAATCTAGGTAACACCCCTTACTTATAAATGCATAATACCACAAAGAAACACATCAACACCCACAAGGCACCAAGTCACACTCAAAGATATTCTAAGTGGGGTCTACATGCAGGCAACTTTTCAAAATTGAAGATAGATTTTAAACATAAATAAAACTCTCAATAAACAGTAAAAAAAACTTATTTCTGACTTTTTGAGAGAAAAAAAGTATCTGCCATCAACTAAGAATCCTTATTTTGAACAGATGTAACGCTACATATTAAGTCATCAAGTGTTATGTGTAGTACATGTGATAACAGACCAGAATTGATTAAATAAATATCTTTTTACTTTGCTTGATAAAATATTTTTTCAGGAGGGGGCATTTTAATGAGACAGAAGGCAAATCCAATTAAACAATCATGTTATTTTGTCCCAGAGAGTTTTTTTTTTTAATTGAAGGTGAAATATCCCTCTACTCCAATTTTGTTTAATTCCGAACATTGATTTTCTTCAATAACAGTAGCATTAGATACAAATGGAAAATAGTTTGAAGTATGAAGGATTGCTTACTTTTTCAGAAATTAATATTATGTCTATTTAATCATGATGTGAAGAAAATTTGATACGGTAATTCCATTTCAATTTAAATTTATTTCTTGTTATATCTGTTAGAGAGTTAGCGGAGTTGATTTCTTGATAATTCTTCCGGAATGTAAATTAGGCAGGTCAATAGTTCAGGGGCTACAGAAGGTCTAATATGCATGTAAATCTTGTGCACATCTGTGTGTGACTGTCTCTTTGTCTATCGCTAAGGAGTTTGTGTTTGGTGTCAGTGGGCAAGGACTTAAAATTGGCATGGAAGTCCTCGTGTTATTTAAATCTATGTCTAAAATTTTTAAAATCTTTATCTACAATTTTATTCTGATTAGAAAACATAATGAAGCATTTCTTTTTAAAATCAGCTAGAATATCAAGCTGTTTTATGTGCTTGTATAAATATACTTGTATATCCATCTATCATGAAAATTAAGTTTTATTTTCCATTATCACCCTTGAAATATTTTTAGTGAAAAAAATATTAATTAAATGTTTATAAACAATTCTGCATCTAAAATTTCTGAAACAATTAAAAAAAAGACTTTAGATATAGAAATGTCTCAATTTATAAGTTTATAATGGAACTATATATTACAGGGTCTGACAAATCCCATTGCCCGACGCCCGGGGCTAGTGAATTTTAGAGGCGGGCAAGTGAGTTTTTAATAGGCACTTGCCCGTGGGCAAGTGACTTTAAAAAAATCAATCAATAATATTTTTAAAAATGTCATTGTTTTCCACGAAATTAAAATTATTAAATCAACAGATTGTATGGTACATGGTACTTAATGGCAGTTGTCACCAATACTCAAAACAACAATCCTAGGCTGCAAAATTTTTCGCTTGAGAGACAAATTAATTCATTATGATAAATATAAAGTGCTGGTGGGGCAATTAAAAATTGAAGTAGGGCAAGTGAAATTTGACTATGCACTTGCCCGTGGGCAAGTGCCTGAAAAATCTATTTGTCAGCCCCTGTATTATGTACATTAGGTTAGATTTGTTTGAGTTGACTATAAATATGGTCTTCATTATAAAAGTCGGACTACATTCTTATAAGAAAATCCATTGAATTTCATGGAGAAATGTCTTCAGACTGTACGTTATCTCTCTTATCAGAGGGAAATTACATCTTAATTGTTGCAAAGAAACAAAAACTTCATTACTTGTGCAATCTAATAAGGTTATTTCATGACTCTTAGATTTGTAGGAATTATCTACCATAAAACTTAGTTTAATGGTCAAGTATCAACTGAGTATCAAGTTATTTATAATTCCTTTAAACCACATTCATTTTAAAAGGCTAGCCAACAATTAGACTTTCTGCGTAATGCAACGTATACACAGATTTTTGACATCTTGGGTATTGGGGGTCTCCAGGTAAATAACATTAGTACTACTAAGACCATTCTCCTTCTCAGGTATAACATTATAAAGGTGTACTAATGATTTTGAAAGAGGTTTTTTTTTTGCATATTATGGTGCTTTCCCTATTTTCAGGAAATGAGATTTTTAAACAAATGCCCTTTCCAAAATTCAAATTGTTTTAATTATTTCAAAGCTCAATGTTAAATTAATAATATTTTACCACTGGCCAGGCCTAGGATATGAGTATAACTGCATGTATAACATATAAGACATAAAAAAGTAAGATACAAGATTTAACTCCAACGTTAAATAGGTAAAGAATAAAAATACCCCCCCTCCCCCCACAACAACGAAACAAATCAAATTAATGGCAACATAGAGAATCGCTGTTAAACTGATATAACACCTCGGACCCACATAAAATTTCAGGAAAACTGCAGAAAAGAGCTCAAGGAAAGTGTATTAAAATATTTGATTTGAATTTCCAAAGTATATAGAAATTAATAATTTTTTAGGAAAAAATTACAAATCCTGTCATGTTTTAAATTAAAGTGCAGATGAACAAAGTTGGTAAATAAGCCTTTTATAGCCTATTTATTCAGATGTCATTAATAGCATTTAACTCTACTGATTTGAAATAATATTTTAAAACTAAGCATCCTTTGTTTATTTTACCTTTGAAATTTATTTGAATTTTTTTTTAGAATTACGCAATCCCCAGAAATAGCGATTTTTGGTATATCAAAAATCAATATATATGTACGCTCCTTCGTAAAATAATCAGGTATTTGCATTGATTTCATGAAAAAAATATTAATAAGAAGGCGTTAAACAATATTTGGCACATTAGCTGACACGAATGTCTTTTTAAACATCTATTGTAAACCCCAGAAGTAGCCCCCTATGCATTGGAAAAATTGAATTATTCAAGTCAAAAACCTTTATTTATTTATTTTAATACAAAGTATATAAAATTTACTAGGCACTGGTACCAGAGTTGTCAAAATGGCCTGAGAGGAAATACATTGTATAAATAAATTCTGAACAGAAAGGAAAATCCCTTTTCCATGTATGGAACTGCTATCGAATAAGTTCATTTTGATTGGTTAGCTATCGGCGTGATACCCTTAGTCGACTTTAACCCTGCCTTGTCGTTGGAATAAAAGCAACGTTGAGCCCGAGGTTAAAATAAGTAGAGAAATAAAATGTGAATCGATATATTAAAAAATGACATATGCTTGAACAAATGGTAACTTTATTTATGTATTTTTTTCTTTGATTTGCTAGATAGAAGATATGTTAATTTCTCTGAATGACAAATGATCGAGATAATTTCCTTTATTTAGTACAACTACTGTTACAGTTTAAAAAAACGTTAATAATATAATATATCTCATCTCAAGAGTCCTTTAAATTATCCTTTAAACTTAAATTTTACATATTTTGTAGTTGACTAAATGCATTTTAAAAGCATGTCAATATTTTGACAGCTTGGTGCCCAGGAGTAAGGAAAATGATTTTAAGAATTGCATTAATTTTGATGGTTTTGGTCCCAAACCTCAGGCCCTGTGGGTAAGAGATTTTGAAATGCAAAACTTTTGTTCCCCTCAACCTAAAAATGCTTTGTGCCAAAATTGGTTGAAATTAGTTAAGCTGTTCAAGAAAAGCAGCTGATTGAGAAATGGTTCTAAAGATTAGGAAACAGACAGCAGCCCATACCGAAAAAAGTTATAACTTAGTTATAACTTTTGTAACTAAAAAAAGTTACAAAAAAGTTATAACTAAGTTATCGGAGTTTGGAATGGCATGTTTTAAGTGAGGTATAATTTAGTTATAACTTAGTTACAAAAAAGTTATAACTTTTTCATAACTTTTCACCTTTTATTGAACATAAATACAGCAAGTACATAAAAGTTATAAAAAAGTTATAACTACAAAAAGTTATACTTATTAAAAGTTACACAAAAAGTTATAAAATAGTTACAAAGTTATACTTTAGTTATACCCAAATAAACAGTGGAAAAGTTACAAAAAAGTTATACCCAAAAAAAGTTATGAAAAAGTTACAAAAAAGTTATACCCGGAAAAAGTTATACCCAGGAAAAGTTATAACTAAAAAAAGTTATACCTATTATAAAGTTATGAAAAAGTTACAAAAAAGTTATACCCCAAGAAAGTTATGAAAAAGTTATAGAAAAGTTATACCTAAAAAAAGTTATAACTGCAAAAAGTTATAACTATAAAAAGTTATACCTATTAATAAAAACTTTCGTAAAAGTTCCAGTGAAATTATACACTGTTAACCTGTTGTGGATTTACTCAGTTATAAGCTTTTAAAAAGCTACTCATTAAAATTTTAAAAAATAAAAAGGTTTTTGAAATTTATACAAAAAAGATTATTTAAAACATATTAAAGGCAATAACAATTTTACCTAACAAACATGATAAAGATAGCTTGGTTTATTGTCAAATACAACTAAATGAATGCACATGCAATTGTTTTAAAAATTCAAGTGTACCTTATTTTACATCATGTCATCTACAACAGATTGAAATTTCTCTGGTTGTTTTAAAGAATACATTTTGAGCATATAGCAATTAGGGTCTTTGTAAAATTACCTAGCAAACTGCATTCTACTCTTGCTAATTGTATAAACAGACATCACTAATTTTTAAATATTAACACCCTATTTATTTTTGATCTAGCTGTATTTCAAAAAAAAAAAAAGAAAGTTTCTATAAACAGTGATTTCAGTCACAGTTTCTAGCTGCATACCACCCTCCTTGCACAGGTATCCTTGCAGGTGTACAGTTGTTTATCTTTATTATTTGAAGATAGGCTGCACTGAAAGTTGGCTGAGTTAGCTGACAGACTTAGCCATCGTTTGACAGGCCGCACTGGTAGTAGACCAAGTTAGTTGAAGGACTTGGCCATCGTTTGACAGGCCGCACTGGTAGTATACCAAGTTAGCTGACAGACTTAGCCATCGTTTGACAGGCCACACTGGTAGTAGGCCAAGTTAGTTGAAGGACTTGGCCATCGTTTGACAGGCCGCACTGGTAGTTGGTCAAGATAGTTGACGGACTTGGCCATCCCTTGACAGGTCGCATCTGTAGTTGGTCAAGTTAGTTGACAGACTTAAACGTCCCTTGACAAGCCGCACTGGTAGAAGGCCAAGTTAGTCAATGGTCTTAACCGTCCCTATATTGACAGGCCGTACTGGTAGTAAGCCGAGACGAACTTGGCCATCTCTTGACATGTGGCACTGGTAGTAGGTTAAGTTAGTTGACGGACTTGACCATCCCTTGAAAAGCAGCTCTGGTAGTAAGCCAATCTAGTTGATGGACTTGGTTGTTCGATGACAGGCCGCACTGGTAATAGGCCAAGTTAGTTGAAGGACTTGACAGGCTGCACTGGTAGTCAGCCGAGCTAGTTGATGGACTTGGTTATCCCTTGACAGGCCGCACTGGGTCAGCCGAGCTGGCCGAGGGACTTGGCTGGTGGACTGCGTCCCTCATTTTAGCTGGTCAGACGTCTTGGCTGGTGGGCAGTGTGACTGGTAGTCGGCTAAGTTTTCGTTGAAATATGCTTGCAATTTTAACCTTTTCTTCAATTCTGCAAAAAATTGTAAAGGTTCAAAATTTAGATTAAAGATATTTAGATAGTATTTTTCCAGCACTCATTTGCACATCAAATTGAAAACACTCTTCCATATCAATTAATTCAAATTCATTAATTCATCCAAAACATGGAAAATACAAGACTAATTCAAGATCTATACTTACAGGAATCAGTTTTAGATTGAAAGATTTATTGAATTTTGAAATGAAAAAAAAAAATTTACTTTACCTTAAACAAGTAATATTGTGAAGAATTTCATGTACTCCAGGGCAGGACAGATTCAGCTCATGGAAACATCATGTACCAATATTCTGCTTTATAAAAAAAAAAAGAAAATTAATGTTAAATTACTCATTTCATTGCATTAATTAACATTGCAGCTATAGATCATGTTATGATCATGCTGATGCGTATAAGGCTTCACAATATTTTAACAGTTCAGGGAATCTATAAACAATTGTGGGAATAAATATGACAAAGAACATATTTGATTAATATACTAAATGCTGAAAAATATTATGCGTTTCAAATACTTTCAATTTGTTTACTTCAGTCTTTGTCATTCGACATACCAATCAAAACAAACAAGAAATCTAAGATTCACACGCCTAGAATTGTGTTCATTCCCAATATTTCTTCTTTTTGGAATGTTATTCCAGAGGTACTAAGTCTACTTTACCAAAATCAATAAAATGTTAGCATAAATATCGCCTTACCAACTGGTTTTATCTCCTTTTTTTCTATCAACACTTTCAACATCCAAACATTCAAATCGTCCATGGAAAAATCCGCGCTCTGTTATTGACCAATCATAGAACTCAAAAACGTCACGTGATCGAAAAAAAAATAAATAAATAATTCATTATTAATTTATTTTAAATGCAAATAAACCTAATTGTGTAATATCAACCTTAAATTAAAAATATAAATACCAGTTGGTGTTAAAATTTTGAATTTATCTTAGTATCAACAAAACGGACATCGGAGGCCGGCGGCCGCCATATTTGCCGCCATTTTGAATTTAATATTTGTTTATTTGTGAAAATAACTATTATAACTGGGTTATTTAATTATGCAAACAATAAAATCTACATGTACTAGTCATCTGCTTAAATCTTAATATAAGTGGCAGTCTTTATTCACAACATCGTAATATCTGTTCAACATGAACATGCACATACTCTATGCTGCTGTTTATCTTTTTAGCCACCCATATTACGACTGATTTTCTGCAGATTTCAAACAACCTGTGTAGAATTTACCATTCAGAGATTGTGTAATACCCAAGCTGAAATATTTACGATGTGTTGGCCACAAAGGTCACCTAGTACAAACACCTGTCTCACAGAAAACAATAGGGAAATTTACACTGTTTTGCACACGAAGACTTCATGAGATTACATTTCATACTGTTTATATCTCTTGCAGTACATTTATATTTCCCAAAATTATGAAATATATTCATTCCCAACTTCAGATGTAAGTGCATTATTATAATTTACAAGACAAATATTATGTCTCATCAGGGTCTCAATAAATACGTATTTTCTAAGAGAGAGAGAGAGAAGGAGAGAGAGAGAAATTAATTATTCTCAACTTTAGTTGAAACTTACATGACAAATATCAATTTAAATAGACAATAATATTTATTACACACACATGACATGTACTGTGTACACACCCTCAAACACCACAGAGAGAGAGAGAGAGAGAGAGAGAGAGAGAGAGAGAGAGAGAGAGAGAGAGAGTTTCTCATTTATAGATGTAATTCACAAGATTTTATTTCACATCCCTTCTGTTGAACTTGACATGGCTGTGGACAGCATATTTACCGGTATTATGAATGAGAAGTCGATCACTGGTAGTAAACAATATTATTGTTCAGGAATTGACAAAGTTTTCTGCTGCAGTGTTTGAAAAAAAAAAAAAAACATTTTGAACACGATCAAAATTCATTCAAATTAACACTTAGTTTATATGTTATTTTTGAAAAAAAAAAGTTGGTGTCAAGTAGTATCCATTAAATAACCCCCAAAACTTGTAAATTTATACTGGTAATGCTTGAAAATGGCTAAGTTCAGAAAAGTTATGTTTTAGTTATACATGAAAATGACAAAGTCCAGAAAAGTTATGTTTTAGTTATACATGAAAATGGCTAAGTCCAAAAAGTTACATTTTAGTTATACATGAAAATGACAAAGTCCAGAAAAGTTATATTTTAGTTACACATGAAAATGGCTAAGTCCAAAAAGTTACATTTTAGTTATACATGAAAATGACAAAGTCAAAAAAAGTTACATTTTAGTTATAACTTTTTTGTACCTCACAGGCTAGGTATAACTAAGTTATACTTTAGTTATAACTTAGTTATAACTTTTTTCGGTATGGGAGGAAGCACAATGGACTAATTATTAACAGATAGAAATAGGTCACCTGTGTGACTCAGATGACTAAAAAATGCATATAAACCATCTTTAGATTCATTAAAATTAAATAAGAGGTTCATTGTGGTTCATTGTGGTGTCATTGTGGTTCATTGTGGTTCATTGTGGTTCATTGTGGTTCATTGTGGTTAAAAGACATACCCCTGTTTTCTTCAAGTCTCAGCTCAACTCATAAATTCCTAGAGAAACAGATTAACATGCAGTATAGAAAAAAATTTATATTTGTTATTAGTAAACATAAATATTAAATAAATTACCAAGCTTCATTACTCTACATAAAATGCTAAAAAATACCTCTTTTTCTATTGAGAATTTCGATAATAGTTCAAGTTCAACTGAACAAGTTAAAATTATAATATGATCTAAAAATTCTAAATCTTATTAAAAATAAGATGTTAGATCCGATCGCATACTCACTATACTAGCATCTAACAACATCCTGTAGAGGGTCATGTCAGAGGTCAAATTCTATCAATCAATTAAATTGTTGCCTTCATTGTATATTGTTGAGACGAATAAGTCTAGAGTTGTTCTGAATTTGAGCTCTGACATGACCCTCTTTAGGTTGTTAGATGTTAGTGTTGCGAGTATGCAAGAGGATCTGACATCTAATCTTAATTAGATTGTATAAATTCTACACCCCTTATAAAATCAGCTACAAGTATATTAATTACACTTATATGGTACAAGTTGTTATGTTCAAATTCACGAAAGTCCCCTTTTGAAATTTATTTAATTGATTTTTCAAAATATTAGAGTAATCAGAGCTTGAAATTAAAACAACAAATTAAAATATGTATGAAAACAATGAATGGAATAAACAGTAACTCAAACAAATATTTCACAATTTTCAAGCATTGTATTTTATGTACTTCAGAATTGTGTGTAGCATGACAGCTAGTTTTTATGGTTATATAATTTTATCAAGGCCTACATATGTACCTAAAAGTGACTATATAATTACATAAACATTTATTTCAGGGATCAAGATAAACAGCCCGTCCTGTTGATATAACAAAATTTAAACCAGAGTCAACATTATCATTGGAGGGTAAAAGTGTACAAAATATGGAAATCAAGAGAAAAAAAAAAGGATGAACATTTTGATTAATTTCAACTTCAGTTGCATTGGTTGTTCTTGTTTAAATACAAATTAATATATCCCATCATTTGGTTATATTTTGAATATATTCCAATCAAGGTTTGACTTTTGCTAAAAAAATAACGGGTTTGAAATGTCACTTATGAATGTGTGTTGGTCTGGATTGAATTTATAATTTAAAAATTGTTAGTACTGAATTGCTTTGCATATATTTGTACTAATAACGATGTCAAGAAAATAAGCGAACGGTAACAAAATTCATGAACGTAATTGAATAAGAAACATAAGCTACACTTTAAATTAAATCAACCTCAACAGATCCATCTAGAGGGGGCATTTTTTCACTCTGTTTTTCTTCCATACATATGGGCTGGACTAAACAATGGCAGCAAACACATTAGTTTGATAAGCATCTTATTTTAAATTATGCAATGCTTCGTAAAGTATATCACCTTAATTGTTGTTCACCAAATTTATCAAAATACATACCATGGTTTTCTTTAACATTGATAATGTTAATAGCTCTCTGCATCTGTGAAAAGAAATGAAAAATAGTTTTAAGATAAAAATTAAGCTAGTGCTCTACTAAATATCAACTGAAATGAAATGGAATAACCAATCTGTATATTGTTGGCAATGAACATGATGAATTAACTTTTTAAAAATTCTTTGTATCAGTTTTGGCACAGAAATGTTTTGCTAAATTTGCATATTCACTCACCAATCACATCCAATGTTTGATGGAGCTATGCTATTAACAGTGATAAATTTAATTAATAATGTTGTTTCTTACCTCTATCTTTCCATCATATATCTCAATTGAATCAATTTGTGCCGAGTTTAAGTCCTTGGATAAACTTCTTCTTACTGGTTTTGCAAGATTTGATTGTAACTCTGTTTCTGGTCTTTGTGAATTACGTGTTGTGAATGTTGAAGTTATATCCCTGAAAGGCCTGATTTCAACGGGAACAACAACTTGAACACTTGGAAACTTAGTGATTTTCTTTGGCTGGACTAATACTGGACTACTTGCCAAACGTTTCGTAACTAAACCCGGTGATCGTAACACCACTGTTAGTCTTTCCTGGGTTCTGCTAAAGTGGTTTTGTATCTGTTCTGTTAATTCTCGAACTTCCGCTCCAAGTCGTAAAATCCTTTCTACAGATCTGTTACACTTAATACAAATACCTTTTTGTCCAACGTCTAAGTTCTCCAGAGACCCTAAGACTTCAGCAATGTTTTGAAGTCTATCGTTTGTTAATTTCAATTTCAGATTAAAACGCGTTTTAATCTCAACATTTCCTAAGGAGTCTGTCTCTCTCGTTTCAAAGCAAAACCCACAAATTACGCAAATATTCCTTTGCAAGTACACCCTCCTAGGTGTCATGGGCGCCGCCATTTTTTATTAAACATTTGATACCTCTCGGGCATTTTCGATGCCACATCTGTTCCGGTAACATTACATCATCAGTTACAAATCCGCGTAAGACGCAATTTGATTGGCTTATGCAAAGTTCAATCTGAGATGACTTCTAATGGAGAGTTGTTAGATCCTTACAGCGACATAACAAAATAAAGGAGCGTAAAGGATCTAATTAATTAGATTGGGGTGAGACGGGCTGATTTACGGATGAGTGATTCCGTTTATCGATGATATGCATACATGCCAAAATGTTTAAAACACAATACATAGGCAAAACATTAGATAATCAAAATTGAGAATTTGTTTTATTATAAATTTTTATATAGGCGTTTTTAAAGTCCCTGAGTATATATTCCGTAGCCGCCCTCGATTTCTGTTATAAAAAAAAGTGAAATCTTTTAATGTAAAACCGCTTAACAAAAATGGACAGAAATTTCAGACAATATGTCAAAGGAATATAGTGTTAGATAGACCATGGCCATACCGGGGTATACTTGTAATATTATTCATTTGACTATTTTTAGTTAATCTGCAATCAATATTGTCCAGGCTGCTATGTTATTGTTAAAAAGTGTAACAAAAGTACATAATCACAGGATGTCACGCACTATTTATTATATGCACAGTCTACAGATACCAGGTAAACAAAATGACGATGGTTGACTTTTTTCATAAAAGTCACATTGAAATATGAGCAATGCACACGTTTTAGTAATATAACCTAAAACTAAAGTATGAGTCCTGTCAATGCAATCAAATTCAAATGTAACATTAATTTCGATTTAAATTTCTCAGTTCTTTTAACCTACATGATTTTAGTATGTTCCAATGCATTATGCGCAAGCGCACTTCATTCCTGTGTATGGTTTTGAAAATTGCATCGTACGATTCTTTAATAGACTCAGGGACTGTTCTTCTTCATCCTATGAAACCACTTTCAATGTTGAAGGTTAGTAATTGTGATTATTTATAAGGGACTACCCTGCTATTGATATCTTAAGGATGTTTAAAATTAAAATTCAACAATTGTAAAACAAGGAAGTCATCGGAGATCTTAAGGGTACTGGAAGATATGTAAATATTGAATATTATTTATAAAAACGAAAGGTAGGACACTCTCTCTATTTTGAGGCATTTTCAGGTTTTTTTTTGGTATTTTGGATGTTTTATAACACGATAAGGCTGTTCGATATAATCTACTTTCAATATATATGTCTCTTGCTTCGTTCCGCTCAAATGAATAGACCCTTTCAAGGTTATTAGCCGCCATCTTGGATTGGGGGCATCACGCGACATCGTAGCTAACGTAAACAATGGCAGCTGATGCAGAAGCACCGCATCAATTTTCGTCTAGCGATCGCTTCACAGTCATTAATTGTCATTTGAAACTGAATGTATACGTATATTGTAAGAAACATATTTTATTCTAAAAAAGAACATTTTCTTTAATAATAAGTGTTTATTTACCTTAAATGAACTGCAATATTACAACATGCATCATGTAAAACGTTCGGAGATAGAGTGTTTATGTTACGCTACTATCTATCATCTCTTACAATTTAAGCATAAAATATTTGTGAAAATCAAAACAAAAGAAGGTTTAAGCATAAAAACACTCATTTACATTTTATTTTTTACTTTGATGATTTTTTAAAAATTAATTTCTTTTATATCTATACCACTAACGCGGGCGGATCCAACTGAGAATATTGAGAAGTATTGAATGAATAAAAGCTCATAAAACATCTGTAAATAGACCAATATACTTAAAAAATAATATTTATTTTAATATAATATTTTTAGCTATTTTATTGAGACAACTTTAAATATGTTTTAACTAATTAAATATTAACTAGGCCTATGTGTAATATTATAGAATGATTTAAAAATATGTTGCATACATGTGTATATCAATATCAAAATTGCAACTTCAAAGTAAATAATTATACTAATTTATTTAAACAGTAATTTTTAGAATAATTTTTAAAAAATAATTTTAATCATACAAAAAAATGTCTGTGTCATGTGCACTGTGTGTGTAAAATTCTGCTTAACTTTTAAAATTATTAAAATAAGGTTAACAATGCTATTTACAATTTTTGGGACATTTAAAGCTATACAAGATTTAGATTGTGTATTGACATTGAAAGTACTTCAACAGTTATAGCTTCTGACAAGTGATGCAAAGTCTCTGATTCGATACCTGGTTATCTTATAATAAATTTCATCATTAAAATTTATTAAAACATAAAAAAAAATTTTAGTTTACCAGATATGATACAAGAATCCAAATACATGTACACATGTACATGTATTGAAGACCTTTCCTTTGTTTAGGACTTCATTTTGTTGATATGATATTTCATCCGTCACTTGTGTATATTTTTGTAACAATACAATCCGACTTCCCTGTTTCTATTTCATGCACATCTAACAAGAAGTCTGTGAGCCAATGCTCACCAATCAAACCCCTGCTCTGATGTGAATATACAATATTATATCAATAAACTGAAGTTACAGTTACTGGCAGATGCACAGACCAATAGGAAGTTGACATCCGATTCATAGAAAAATGAAACCCCACCAAAAGGCATGTCTCAGCAAAGAATGTGCTAAACTTTCAAGCATCACTAGCTGTGATGGGTAGTTGCTGAGAAAACTGCAACCAAAAATTTGTTTTGGACAGACAGAAGGACTGGCACACACGAGTAAAACTGTATTCCCTCTCTCCTTTGGATGGGGTATAAAAATAGAATTTATACATCCTATGTTTATTTTCATTACTTATACATACACTGCATATGAAATCTCAGTGATTGTATAGCTGCGGAAATATATAATTCAATTGAAAGAAAGGTCTCAGAAGTACTGTAGACAAAATATCTGGCTTATATTCCTCATGAAAAAATTTAAGCAGGTATCCTACTCTTTCTTAAGCATATTCATTTTGAATATAGTCAAACTATTTTTATGATTGAAGAAAAAAAAAACAAGGAAAAATAACATAGTATCTTTATCAATCAGTCGGACAATAAGTGAAAAATTTGCATTCAGCAGAAAACAAGGATTCCTCAATATCCTTTTTGTATGATCATTGTACAACAATCCCCTACTCTCCCCCTCCCCTGAAAAACTGTATATGAAAAAAGAATTACAAATTTAGTGAAATTAGATTCTTTGATTCACTCATCAATGGATCACTGTATAATGTTTAGCAATTTATGAAGCAGACATGAAAGAAACCATATGTGGATAGTGGTGTTACCATGTACCCCTCAATAATTAAATCCAATGGATACAATATATACACATCACACAATACAATAAGCTTATCTATACAGTTGTCCTTTCCCCCCACTTATTAATATGAACATTGATTTTGTTTGTCAAAACATTAGTTTTCAGTTGATCCTGGCCCTCTTCCTTCATCACCCTGAAATTTCTTCAACAGACCTGGCAGCTAGATCTAAGGCTCAATTTTAAAATGTGGGTAAATCACATTCATATTTAAAGCACATGACATTCCAAGGATCACGTGCTAAAGAGAGTCAAGTATTCTTAATTGAAAACAATTTTACATACATGTACAAATTTATTATTTATTATGATTATTTTAATACATGTATTTTTACAAGCTGAAATAAAAATACAAGTTTTAATATCATGTCAATTTTTTTCTTTCCCTTTAAATTTATAGCTCTTATTGTAACAACTTTGAAAAAAAAAACAACATTCATTTGATTTTTCTGAGTATACATGTAAATATATGCAAAGACATTGCATATAATAAAGAAAGTATGATAAGTATTTACATTTTATTTCAAATAGTTGTAATATAACATGTATAACGTGTTCAAGAAATATGTCAGTCTGCAAACATCTTGGTCAAATTGGTAAAATTAAAATATCCATGGCAAATTTAAACTTTAATATTTAGTTGAAGCTAAGGCCATTCCAAGTTTTTTCTCTGTTTAGTGTCCACCCATCTTTCAAAAACCTAGCTAACTATTCGCTAAAAACACACAGGTACAAAAAAAATAATAAAACACATAAAGTAAGTAATTTATTTATTTATAGTGACATGTGTACATAATTACATTCGTTTGTTTACAGACTGTATAAAACAACAATCAACACCCGGCCCATCGGGCCTATATGCCACTTTAAACACAATATTGAAATGCAATATATAAAGAAAATAAAGAGCACAACGTTAAATAATAACCAAAAAAGTGCATGAAAAGTAAACATAATTGTAATAAATACATATTTTATATGCATTTTGTATGCTAAGATTGGTAGTGTCTGTTATAAAGATAAAAAATTGTTAGATGAAAATGACATTGAAATATTATTTTATTTTTTGAACATAAAGGATTGTCTTCGCATAAATGAAAAATACAAGTACTTTGCAACCTGTCTAGGATAATTTAAGATAAGTAAACAATTAGTAAATCCATATCTGACCACCCCATTTGATTAATGCCAGTATTTTCAAAAAGTTTTGATCGATATTCAGAGTAAAAAGGACAATGCAGTAAAAAATGAATTTCGTCTTCCACATTGTTTCTAAATATAAATAAAATGATCCTAACAGATTCACCATGATATCTACCGGTTTCTATTCGTAAAGGTAAAATGCCACATCTAAATTGTGCTAAAATTGAACGTAAATATTTAGGCATATCAAGTACTACATAATTTTCCCTACCAAACATTGTTTTAAAATTAACATAAGTCCGCAGCTTTGGAATTCCTAAAATCTCATTGCTCCAAAGGTTTGAGTAATAATAATTTTTTATTGTGTATTTTTGATTGAACCATATTTATATCTATCATAAGCTTTGACTCAAAATAGTAATCCAGCTCTAGTTGGTGTAATATATCTTTCAAATCACTGCACCAGTTATTCCTACACTTATTGTAATCAACTTCAAAAACAGTTCTTGTAATTCGATCATTGTCAAAGGATAAAACTCTATTCCAATATCTGTTATAAAATCCAACGTCTATATTGAAGAATCCATCCAGTGTCTCCATAAACCCCCAATGTAGGAGCAAAACGGTGAACCCCAATAAAATACCGAATAGCTCTGTTTTATTATTTTACATATTTTATAGTTATATAAATGACGTAATTCAAAAGATATGATTTTATTTATCTATTTTTCATACAGAAAGTTATTTTCTTCAGCAAAATCAAGGCATTAAATACTAAAACTATTCCAATAATGAAATACATGTATTATACAAATATTCAGATATATTGCTGGAAATCAAAAATTTTGACCTGAATAATCAATTTTCGAACTCCTAATTCTGTTTGTTTTTTTTTCTGATATGGGGTGTCAAAAACCAAGGCACATGCAGACACTAAACATAAAAAAAATTGGAATGGCCTAATCAGTATTAATAAGTGTACTTTATCTTTCAACAAAAATATGTACATGAGCGTTATTCTTAAGTTCATAAAAAATTTGTCCTAGCAATTTCAAAAGGACAATGTAAAGCCCTCTCTCGTTCAGTTTCTACCACAAAATAGACTGTATATGATTTCTCTACATTTAATCAAGATGAGATAAAATCCATGCATGGATATCATGACTTTTGATTATTGTTATCCCATACGAGTCCAACAGCTACATGGTAGGGCTGCCGCAGTCTGGATTTGAATTGAGGATTCTTCAAAATCTGTAATGAGGAGATTATACATTTTAAAGGAGTAGGACCAATATTCTTCAGAGTTTAATATCTATGATTTTATCAGATAGAAATCTGTTTTAAGTTTTAACAGAAATAGCACAGAGACTATCATTTATGATAATTAATACAATTTTATAAAATGATTATAATAATGAATATAAAGTCATTTTGAATCTACAAGTGGTTTCAAATCATTAGAAATAGCCTTGATTTATTAAACAGTTTCAAAAACCTGCAGCACATTTCACACATTTCTCGACATCTTTCTCAAGATGAGTCATTCAATTATTCAACATAACTGCATTTCAAAGCAAAGATTGCAATAAAGCTAAACAACTTGATCTCCTTTAAATTTGAAACATGTAGAGTTAAAACTTACTTGAGGCATATACTGTTTATATTGCCATGCAGTGTTGAAAGAGCACTCTTCTGAAAAAATAGATAGGTACATGTAAGCATGTATAATTAAAAAAATTTGATAATTTCCTAACGAAATATCTTTGATAATTTTTAAAATCATTGCTGTTAAGTAAGATTCATATATTGTAAATATTCATTTCTTAAAACTAAATATTAACAAAATAAAGATTTGCTTTGCAAATTTGAGGAAGAACTTAGCATATTACGAATTAATTATGTTTGTAATTTGGTGGTATTATGTCACAATGCTACTATATTTATCTACTTTTTGATCCAATTTTATGGGCTTTTTATAACAGATGGAACAAAAAATGCATCATTTTTATTTTCAAACCTTTAAATTCCTTTTTTTAATTTGAATACATGTATTTACACAGGGATTCACTTTAATTTCAAAACTAATTTGTTTAAAATTCAAATAACATGGTTTGAAAGCACAATGACATGTACGTCCTGCTACTTACTTCATGTACTTACTTCGGCCTGTCGTTCTATGAGGAACATCTATTAGGCCATTGACGACAGTCCTCCAACGAACTCAATTTGGAGCTGCTTTAGCTGCATCCTGCCTTGTCATATCCTGCGTTTTTAACTCTGACTCCGAGTCAAGCCTTCAGGTGTTTCTAGGACATCCTCTCTTCTACAATAATATTAAATTGTGTAAAATGGCACAATTTTGCTTCATATGCATGCACCATGGATATTTCTTCTGGAATAACTATACATGAATCAATATTAAAATCCTTTTGGTTTCCTTTTATTTCTTTTTTTTTATTTATTTTATTTCTCCTTGTTTAATTGACTGAACATGAATTTGAGGATAGTCATACCTTATTTTATGCATGTAAAATATTTGCTATATTTATGTACAGTGTATTTTTAAATATATCTAAATATCACTCAATTTTAAATTTTTCTGCAAATAGCTATAGCAATATTCTTAATTACAATAAAAGTATTCAAAATTGCAGTGATGAAAAAAATATTTTCATGGGGAAAAATACTTTTTTCAAGGTGTCTTTATATCTTTTGTATTGTACATGCAAGAGTTTCTGTATAAACAATGTCAATACTAAACCATGAATGACTAGTAATATAGTAAAGTACAGTGAATGTGTAATAAATCAATGACACTTAATTTATATGTATAACATACAAAATATAATTTATTTATATTATATTAATTATATTAATTAAAAATAATGTTCAACCTTGGATATTGTTCATTAGAACTCATCTTATACCGATGTATTAAATTTTTTCGATATCTCACCCCCCTTTGGCCGATTTCAAAGCTCTATAAAAAATTGAATTTTTGTCTCAGGCCTTCGGAAAAAAATTGCCTAGCATCCAAATCATCTCCACCTAAGACCACAAAAATTACAGTACTGAAATATGCCGCATATAGCCAGGGCAATGCAAAACATGACCGACCTCCTAAGTACAGGAAGCGTTTCCTTCGGCCACGTGGTTTTGACAACCTTGAGTAAATATGCAACTTACGTCATTAAAGTGGAAATCAAAGATAAAATACTTGTTTATGGTCAAAAAACATTACCTTGGGGTCTCTTCTGCACACCTAGGAACACTTGTTACGACGCAGGTAAATTATACGCGGCGATTATATTCGCTGCATCGTCAGCTGCGGAGCTCGCCATTATTTTTGTGACGTCAGCCATTGTTTAACCTTGATAGGGACTAAATTACAGGCCTCCCAACAAAGAATGGGTGCACTTTAGTACGTTATTTAAAACCTTTGCGGCTATCCATTTAACTCTTTAAATCACAATATATCGCTAAATAATATCTATCTATGGTTATTTTACATGCATATGCTTTAAATTTGGGAACGACTTTACTTTACCGGTCCCCAGAAAAACGTTCTAAAATGTAGTGTCGTCGAAGGTGAAAATGCTAGACTAACCCTAACGAGTCGAATGCAAGTGCAAGGAATAACTGGATCTGGGGACCGGTAAAGTAAAGTCTACACTAAATTTGTTATTCATGATTTGAATTTTTCGTCATGCATATTTCTAAATTAAAAACAATGCCATTGAAAAGAACATGCATACATGTAAGCCTTAAATACCGAAAGGAGGTAGGTTCACAAACACCATAAAGTGGCCCCGTCCATATATAAAATAAATGACAAGGTCCCTATGTCCCACTTTGAACATCAAAATAAAGTAGAGACTTATTGATTTCATATCCTATAAAAACATTTTCTTTTGAGAGTCCAAGTACATGTATTGAAAAACAGGCTTTGTGATACTGCAAAGTTCTTGCATTTAAAAGAAAATGAGTGAATTTGAACATTTTCTACTTATGTTTGAAATATGAGCCCACCCTGCGATACAAAAAGTTTCTTATGAATAAGAATCTTCTAAAACAGTTCTTTCATTTTATATTTCATCATTTCAGATCAGAGGTATTGGGGCTATGAAAAATATATTCTAATATAGCTTCAATTTGTACGCCATTTTTCAAGAAATTTTTAAAATTTCGGGGAAATTACGCAATTCCTGACTTCACAATACCTAGACTAGAGAGAAAATTACGTCATTTTTAATGTTATGCAGTCACCAAGAATTTAACTTAAATGTTACATATAATCAACTAAAACTGTGCAGATCTGATTTTTCAGAAAGTTATAGGGCCAAAAGAGGCTTAAAGTGAATTGTGTTCTTTGAATTCGACCACTTTCGACTTTAAAGTATCTGCACATAGACGGAGACATTTAAATCGCATGGATTCAGAAATTAAACATTAACACTTGATTTTTTTTCATTTATATTCTAATGAGAAGAGGGATTGGTAAATAAATTTAACATGTAATAAAATATGATAATTTTTTTTAAAATCAAAATAGTCATTGTTATTGGCGAAATTAGAGTACGTGGAAGATATCGCAATGTTAAAATTGCATCAAACAAAACAGCGAAATCTCCTTTCAGGTGGAGACAGGATGTGTACAATACATTTAATGCACCTGTGATTCTTTAACAATGAAACCCTTTTTAACAGACACCTGAGATTTACACCAATTATCGTTCATAACAGCGAACGCTAGAGGCCTACGAAATAGAAGTTTAAACACCTAACTGGTTTGCTTGACTGCTGCAGTTCTTGTGACAAGCACAGGTGAATTTAAAAAAAGGCAAGGTTTTTACAAACATACTATTTTTAGTCCCCTACCGGTGAAACCGGAGGGGACTATAGGTTTCCTCTGCGTCTGTCCGTCCGTCTGTCCGTCCGTCCGTCCGTCTGTCCGTCCCGTCAGTCTGTCCCACTTGGTTTTCCGCACTTTTTTTCTAAACGCTTGCAGATATTGAGCTGAATTTTGGTACGTGTGTGTATCTTAATGAGTTACAGATCAAGTTTGAATTTCGTTTCGCTTCATTGATTTTTGACAGAATTATGGCATTTTGAATATTTTTCATTCCCACTTGGTTTTCCGCACTTTTTTTCTAAACGCTTGCAGATATTGAGCTGAATTTTGGTACGTAAGTGTATCGTAATGAGTTACAGATCAAGTTTGAATTTCGTTTCGCTTCATTGATTTTTGACAAAATTATGGCATTTTGAATATTTTTCATTCCCATTTGGTTTTCCGCACTTTTTTTCTAAACGCTTGCAGATATTGAGCTGAATTTTGGTACATGAGTGTATCTTAATGAGCTACAGATCAAGTTTGAATTTCATTTCGCTTCATTGATTTTTGACAGAATTATGGCATTTTGAATATTTTTCATAATGGCTTAATTAAGATCGGGTTCGAACTGCGCCAACTTCCGATTGTCGACAAAAATATGAAACGAGGAAAAGAAGATGGATAAATGAGTTGAATTTTCGTCTTAATGTTCATTATTTTATTAGATTTAAGGCATTTACAACTTGAAAATCTTTCAGTTTAACCTTGGACATGACTTTTGCATATTAAAAAATGACATCCTGAAGAAAAAGGGGAACCCGGTAGGGGACATGTATTGCTTATGCAATACTCTCAGAATGCTTGTTTTTTTCTGTGACGGCTGAGTAGAATTCTAACATCACTGCTAATAGCTCAAATTTGTTTTGCATAATTATTTTTTCAAGCCAAATTGAATTTCAAATTTCAATTTTACGTAAAAGTTAAATATGACCAGGAATACTTACAGATGCAAAAAAAAGATATAACTTTTATATCTTTTAATAACTATGTAATTATTACTATGAAACAATGTATTATGTAACTTTGTTTTGCTTAAATGTTCTAGTTTCTTTATACTTTATAACACTCATTTTTTTAACAGTCTGTTATCTACTGAAGATAAAGTTTACCTGTAAAACACATCCAACAAACAAA
Source organism: Saccostrea cuccullata (assembly GCF_032062105.1). Classification (NCBI taxonomy): domain Eukaryota; kingdom Metazoa; phylum Mollusca; class Bivalvia; order Ostreida; family Ostreidae; genus Saccostrea; species Saccostrea cuccullata. Next base: position 489,840 of record NW_026935523.1, read on the forward strand.
CCACTGAAGTTTTGTAAAGACTGTGCTGTTCCCGTGTGTATTAATTCCACAATCTTTTGGAAGCACATTCTTAAAATCTTAAAAGGTACCATGGAAGTTGATTGATAAGATAAAAAATGATAATAAATCCATTAAACAATACAAGAAAAGGAGTAGAGCAAACACGGACCTCCAAAACATCAGATTTGGGATCAGGTGTCATGGATAATTGAGCATCTTTCTCCGACCTGTCACACCCGCCGTATGCTAGTTCTTTTTCATGATCGATGATCGGGAAATAACGCGAAATAGCCATCATCAATCAGTGTATGAATAATGGATTAAGAATTAGTATGAAAAACATCTGTCAGCATTTGACACAGTGGTAACTTGTATTTTGCCTGACAAGGTCATTGTATCGACCGTAGACGTTACCAAATGATGATTATAAATGAGACTGCTGATATACTTATTTCATCAACTTCTTTGTCAATAATTTACCTCGTTTAAGGATTATTTCGTGCTCTTGCGTATCGAATCAACTGAAATATATATGCACCGTTTGCAGGTGATGAAGGTATATTGCTGCATAAACTAGGAAGTTGACGATAAAAAAGTTAAAGTCATCACGTTTATCATGTTGCTTGGTTGTTATATTACCATTAGCGTCTCTTTCATTGACAAGTAAAATATCTAAATATGAAACAGATGTGTCAGACTCTGTGGTATCTTTTATCTCAAGCTTACCAGGATATACATATCGTATCGACATAGGAATGGAAATTACCATTTTAAATTGACAATACGTCGTTGATATACCTAAAGTTCGAGTTGAAGACCAAAACAAATGTTTTCTTCTTTTCATGTATAAAAATTTGAACAAATTCTGCTTGATATAAATGCAAAAAAAGATCTGCTAATAACGGGGCGACGTTGGTTCCCAGAGGAATTCCAATAGATTGTTGGAAGACATATGCATGGTCTCTAAAAACAACACAGACATTGTCAATCAGAAATTCAATTTTCTGGTTTCAACTTTGGAGTATTTTGGTGTATAATTAGAATATTTTTTTTAACAAAAAAAAATTGCATATGACCAACGACAGGGTACTTAGATTTAAAGACTGATATTTTTGTGATTTATTTCAACAATTCAAAATACTTATATTATCATATTTATAACGTTTCAGATCTTTCTCTACAAAACACAAAATGTAAGAATCATCCGACCAAAGCTGTAGAGAAGTTCTGTTTGGAGTGTGACGTTGCCTTGTGTGTTGACTGTTTAACCTCTGAAGAGCACAGCAGACATGAATTAAAAGAAATTATGAAGATAAAAGGTTTGATGAGACAGAAAAGTTTAATTTAAGATTAGTCATTTTTGAGGAAATATTTTTCATTCTGGTAGAATTTGATATCCCTTCAAATGAAAATATAATTTGATGTCCCTTCATAAAAAATATATTGCTATTCTGTGCTTTCGATTAAGAATATGTATCCTGTTTTCTGTTTTTGTTGTTCAATAATGGTCATCCTTAATATGTTGTTAATAACTTTATTTTGAAGAAACTATTCTACACATTTCCGTCAATTAAAAAAAAGGGAGATAATTAAAGATCATTATTTCATATGTAGCTTGTAACACGAGCTTTCATTGGCTACAAAGTCGGGTGTAATTTCTGTGCACCCAACTTGGGATAAATAAAATGTTAGGTTACGATGTATTCTTTCTCTATGATAGAGAAATACGCAGCAGAGAAATACGCAGCACAGTTAATGTTACAGTAAGGAGGCGGGGCCTAATTTGTACGGGAAATGTTTACTATGACGTCACGCATAATGTAAGGTCTTTAAAATACCATAAAATGAAATATTTGCTATTTCAAACACCTGGATAGCTGTATACTACATACAAACTTACTATTACATTCATTTTTGTGGCTTGTTACATTCCACACAACAGTATAATAAACGATTCATCGATCGCAATGCACTTGTCAATGTGACGTCATCTCGGAAAAATGACGCAGCTTGTACACAGTGAAAAGCTTATCAAGTCACATTTTGTGCAATGAAAAATGTCATTTGTTCTCAGATAAAATATTTTTTGCAATTAAATAAAAAGCCGTTAACTTGGATGCAATGTCTATTTTAGTGTTTTATTTATAAACTGTACGTACATGTTCCAGACAATCGATACTAACGTGTGTTTGTATGCAGATTTATTGTAAAAGTAATGGTAGGGCCCTAATCAATCGATTTATTGCAAGGGCATACCCTAAACTGTGCTTGTTAAGATTTTGAACATAAGCTCAAGAAGCATTAAAATATTTGAAAAGTGCTGCGAACCTCTTGAAATCTTGCAAATAAATTTATTATAGCTATATTTAATTATTTGACCAGCAAAATATTCAACCTGCCGTTACACAAATTAAATTTTAGCAATTAAAAATGGGAATCTATATAGGTTCACAGCACTTTTCACAAACTACATGTTGAAAAGGATAATAAATTAAACTAAGATTTTTAAGTTGGTTATGCCCTTGCAATATTGAAATTTATAGATGACCTCTAAACTGCAAGTATAATTGCAAAAGTCATTTGACGTCGACATGGCATGACAAGTCTAAATAAAAAATCTGAATGTCCCCAACATGTAGATTTAAACCACATTACATTTTTTTCTATATCAGTGAATCCTGAAAAGAATCGCCCATCCTAATAAAGTATGTATTTTTTATCTGAAATAATCGTTGATATTTCCATTTGTATATAACCTTAACTGTGTTGCGTAACATAAAGTCACAATTCTAGTTGATAGATTGAGACACAGTTGATTAGACTATGATGTTTTCAAAGAATTTTTATGGGTACATAGGAAATAAATTTGTTATCCATGTCCAATCATGGGTGTACAGGGATTTATTCTTCAGGGTGTATGGAATAAAACCCGGGTTAAATCCCTGTACACCCTTGATTGGACCTGGATAACTTCTAGTATACAAACTCAAACACCCATTTAACAATGCAGAATTTGAGCAGTGCAAACAAAAGGCACATTTAAATACATATTGTTGAGATTAATTAAACTGCTTTAACTCTTTTTAACAAGACTTTACACTTGAATTTGATCATACATTCTAGCTAACTTGAACTGAATGTTTGAATAGTTTGATCGCTTGTTGTCATCATATCAGTCTGTTCGTAAACTTTTAAGCTTTGGGACTTTTCATTCAAAGCACATATCCATTTTTTTAAATTACAATAATGCATATCCTTAAAGAAAGGCTTGGTAGGTTTTACATTTTAACATAGTTCGATATTCATTATAAATTCAATAAAATAATATACAGCACACCTACTGACTTTCTTGCTGTTTAGAGATAAAGTAGCTTAGTATAAACCTGTGAGCTCGCACTGAAATTAGCTGTTTACCGAAAGTGACGTGTGTGACGTCACAAGTGTGACATGCAGAATATATTATATAGTCTAAAATGAAGAGCGAACTAGCATTAGGTCATGTAAAATTTTGAAATCAAACGCCTTTAACGCATGCAGGCATTACCTTAGTTTTATTTTTTATTTCTAGTACTGAAGCAAAGATGTTTATCTCATCCATCTACAACTATATATTATGGTTTTTATGTCGAATGGTACAATATTAGGAGCCACAAGGGACCAGAAAGCTAAATCTTTGATGCTTTATATCTCGAAAGGGAGAAATATTTTGAACAAAAAATGTTAAGCTTAACAATCTACAACTATATATTATGATTTTCTTGTCGTATGGTACATAATTAGGGGCCACAAGGGGCCAGAATGCTAAATCTTTGATGCTTTATATCTCGAGAGGGAGAAATATTTTGATAAGCAATATTGAACAAAAGATGTTCAAAATAATGTTCTGAACAATATGCAACCTTTCATTTTTTGCTTAACGTCCCCATTAAGGAGTTGAAGGGTTGGCCCTTAAATATTTCTTTTGCTAATAGCTCAAAAACGAAAAGGAATTTCTGAACAGTTGTTGAACACAAAATGTTAACAATCTTAAGAGCTTTAAGACGAAATCCCGAAAAAGGGGCTGGGCACTCGAATTAGGGGCTAATGTTCTGAACAATATGCAACCTTTCATTTTTTGCTAAACGTCCCCATTAAGGAGTTGAAGGGTTGTCCCCTAAGTATTTCTTTTGCTAATAGCTCAAAAACGAAAAAGAATTTCTGAACAGTTGTTGAACACAAAATCTTCAAAATCTTAAGATCTTTAAAATGAAATGAATAAAAAGGGCCGATTCCTAAAATAAGGGGCCGTAAGGGGCAAAAGGCCGATTTTTTAAAGTCGTTAATGTTCAATGTCTTTTTATAGATTGTGGTAAATCATTATTTTAGAATGAAAATCGCAATCAAAATCTTATCTCATCTCATCAAGAATTAGAAGGAAGACCCACTCGTTGCTCGCAACGAGATCGTATCTAGTTCTTTTTATTCTTTTTTTTCCTTTTCCGAGACGCCAACTTTGAGGCCTCATATTTCACTCATTTCTCAATGGATTTTGCTCAAATTTTCAGAGTTGATAGACGTTACTAAACTCTATCAGAATGCTATCTAAAATTTCAAAAAGCCACTTCCGGATTTGAGTTATTTCCCTTTAAACGAAAATTTATAGGCTTTCGTTTCCAGACAAAGGCTTAGAGACGGCTTAAGGTGGAGCAAAAATTCTACTGATTTTAGACAACGGAAAGATTGAAGTTGTGCATAGTGGTTTTTGTTTTTCGATTTCTCTATTCAAAATGGTGCTTTATAGGGGTCAAAAATTAGAACGCCTAAAAGAGCGAAAATTTACACCTATTTTGCTTTTTATCTTTGTATCTAAAAATATTTTGTTAAAACATATAGAATAAAATTTGTGCAGAATTACAAGATCTTTTTAATGATATCTCGAAAAAAGGGCTGACCCCTAAATTAAGGGATCTAGAGGGACCAAAAGTGTTTTCCAGATATCTCAAAAAACACTGAGAACTTGTAATACATCCAAGAAGCAATGTTGTTCAAAATGTCAATCTTAATCTCATGAAGTCAAAATGCGTCCAGCGACGTCACTACCGGTCAAACCGGAAGTAGTCAGAAAATGCATATTTTTGCTGTTCTTGACAAGTTTTTGGGTAACATATATCACAGGAACCACAAAACTTAATTTTCCGTCAGTTGACATTACTTCCATTCAAACCGGAAGTAGCCAAAAATAGCTTATTTTTTAAAGTTTTTGTACAAAATTGAAATTATAAAGTGACTGGAGCCGACTAAGCTCATTGCTTTCTTTTTGCTGACGTCACTTCCGGTCAAAACAGGACGGAAGACCTTCTCGTTGCTTTTGCTCTAGTTCTCTCTTATTTTTTTTAATTTATTATTTTATTTTTCATTTCGATTTTGCTTCTCCATTTTTAGGTCACCTGAGTAAACTCAGGTGACCTATTGCTATCCGTTTTCGTCTGTCGTCGTGCGTCGTGCGTTAACATTTGAACATTTTCAGCTTCTTCTCTGCAACCACTGAACTAATTTCAACCAAATTTGGCACAAAGCATCTGTAGGTGATCGGGGCAGAAATTGTGAATTTCATTATCCCTGTCCCTCTGGGGCCTGAGGGGTGGGGCCAAAACCACTAAAATTAATGCAATCTTTAAAAATCTTCTTTTCTCCTGGACATCCAGCAGTCAAACTGTTTGCATGATTGTAATCAGCATTGAGTCCTCTAACAAAATTGTGAAATTCATGGCCCTGGGTTCAGGGGACAATGAACGCATGCGCCAACTGATAGGCTGCAAATAATTTGAAGCTCTGAAGATTATCAAATTTGGAGTGTTAATAGGGATTTATAACATTGGAATTTCTACCCATTTTCTTTGAAATATACAAGAATAATAGTGATGAAGTTAGTTTTTGGAATCTTCCTTGTGTTTTTGGTGAATTCGAGAAAGTGTGAAATCTATGAAAACAAAGGAGTGTGTTCCAGCTCAGTGCGTTGCGTGAACAGATACTCAAGTCCCAGTATGGAAAGCACAACCGTTATTAGATATAGTACAGAGGAACTAATGAGACTTCGTTCAGTCCCAAGGCAATTCGCGCGACCTGACCGTGACGTTCTAACCAATTTAAAGAATAACGGAATTCTAAAATACCGAGGTAGATGCGCTGGACGCCGTAAAGTGTTAAAACCAAAATCGCAAAGTGGTGTCAATTTGAAGAATCTCTCTTATCCGAAAATATGTAACCCTTTAAACAATAAACGGAGTGAAAAGGTTTTTGCTGTAACTGTGAACTGTCGCTCACTAGGAAAAAAGGATGTTCTACTGGGTCAACTACTTCGGGACGATAAGGTCGACTTTGCTCTCCTAACGGAAACCTGGTTTTCTGATGAAAAGCAACATCAATTTGAAACTTGCGATTTAAACCAAAATGGTTATAAAATAAGTGTAGCAAATCGACAAAACCGGATAGGTGGCGGCATTGCTCTGACATGTCGAACAGGGATAAATGTAAATAAAATCAAATCTGGAATGAAAAAATATTTCGAATTCGGCATTTGGCGGCTGATCTTCAAAAACATTACCATACATACATTAGGAATCTACAGATCACCATCCCTGTCAACACCAACGCAATTCAATACAGACTTCTTTCCATTCTTGGAAGATGTTATGTCAAAGTATTCTAATGTTAGGATCATGGGTGATTTTAATTTGCATATTAATGAAGATAATGGTGCAATATCAGACTTTAAAGACTCACTGTTCGCGATGTGCTTAGAGCAACACGTCGACTTTGCCACTCATATAGGCGGAAACAGTCTCGATTTGGTTATAACAGAGGCCGTTGGGGGAATAAATGTACTTCTATGTGAACCGGGAGAGTTTATTTCGGATCATTGTATAGTTAAAGTTACCATAGACGTCAGCAAAGAGTCTGTTAAAAGCCAAACAACTGCGCGACGAAACTTTAAAAATGTTGATAATCTGGCATTTGGGCATGATCTGATTGATATAACTATAGATTGTGACGACATTAATGACTTCGTTCAAAACTTTGAAACCGCAGTTAGCAATATTCTGGACAAGCATGCCCCAGTAAAGCAAAAAACGCGAATTCTGCGAGCACCTAAACCATGGTTTACAGACGAAATCAATAAACTAAAATGCATCTCGCGCAAAGCAGAAAGAACCTGGAAAAAGTACAAACAACCACAGCAGTACGAGGCAATGAAAGTAGCGCGCAACAAGTATAATTACGAGTTAAATAGAGGGAAAAACGCGTCTTGAATGAAAAGGTTTTAAATTTTAAAGGAGATTCGAAAAAGCTGTATAAATTTGTTTCACAACTATCTGGTACTAGGACGGAAACCCCAATGCTCAACGCAAAAAGCGATAAAGATTTAGCAGAAAAATTCGCCGACTTTTTCATGGACAAAATAGACAAAATTAGAAAATCATTGAAAACGTTCGAAAATTTTGAACCAAAACATAAAAACGTACCCTTACTTAGCGAATTTCAGGAACTTTCCCAAGCTGAAGTAACGAATTTGATCATGGAATTACAAACCAAATCTTGTGAATTGGACATTCTACCTACCAATATTCTAAAATCTTTTCTAAACGAACTTTTACCAAACATTACAAAAATTGTAAACCTTTCATTGAAGCATGGTGTATTTCCCTCAACTTGGAAGCAGGCGATTGTAAGACCCCTGTTAAAGAAAGTAGGATTGGAACTCGAGTTGTCAAATTACAGACCTGTTAGCAACCTGTCGTTTCTCTCTAAACTCATCGAAAAATCAGCCCTTTATAGACTCAATGTGCACGTGGAAAAATATGATCTACTCCCCAAAAATCAGTCTGCATACAGACGTTTTCATTCATGCGAAACAGCTCTACTACGACTTGTAAATGACCTTCTTGACGCGATGGAAAAACAAGAAGTTACTGCTTTAATTGCAGTAGATCTAAGTGCTGCATTTGACACGGTAGATCACGGAATTTTGCTGAATGTACTTCAAAAACAGTATGGAATATGTGGTTCGGCATTAAAGTGGATAGATTCTTATCTGCGGCCTCGTGGCTGCACGGTGTGCGTTAACTCCGTGACATCATCGGTACGTCAACTGCAGTGCAGCGTTCCTCAGGGCAGCTGCCTGGGACCCTGGCTTTATTTAACATACGCAGTGACCTTATTTGATGTCATTCCTTCAACCATATCGGTGTATGGCTTTGCAGACGACCATACCGCAAATAAACGGTTTAACCCAACGTCAAAACGCAATGAAATTAACGCCATTCGCGAGCTAGAGGAATGTGCTATCGATATTAACAATTGGATGAATGCAAACAAGCTTAAAATGAATTCATCAAAAACAGAATTCATCCTCTTTGGAAGCAAAGGGCAACTAGAAAAATGTACAACAAAATCTATAAACATTAACGAAAATGAGATCGAATCTGTGAAATGTATACTATATTTAGGTGCTTTTCTGGACGAGAACTTAAATTTTAAAGATCATGTCAACAAAAAATGCCGCACAGCTATGTTTAATTACCAAAAAATCAAATGTATTCGAAAATATTTAACGACCGAAGCAACAGAAGTCTTAGTTTTATCTTTAGTTATATCCCATTTGGACTATTGCAATGTGATTCTGTATGGTATATCGCAAGGAGAAATCAACAAAATGCAAAGAATTCAATATATGTGCGCAAAACTAGTTTTAAACCGCAAAAAATATGACAGTTCTAAGAAAGCCCTTTCTGATCTTCATTGGCTACCAATCAAATGCAGAATATCTTTTAAAATTCTAACATTCATGTACAATTGTTCTGTTGGCCAAGCACCGGAGTATTTAAAAGAACTGTTAACGAAAAAAAAACATCAAATGTCAATTTACGCTCTTCAAGAAATTCTGAAAGTCATTATAATGTTCCATTTAATAAGAGAAAAACCTTTAGTGACGGAAGTTTTAGTACCATCGGCCCCAAACTGTGGAATGAACTGCCAACCAGTGTCCAAAACTCAGGATCAATTGACATTTTCAAAAACAAATTAAAAAATTACTTCTTCAGAGACTTCAATTCCTTGTTTTAATTCTTCGTATGTATGTAGTATTATGTGTAAAAAAAAAAGGACTTTATGAATATGTATAATTTATGTATATATGTAAATATCTTTTATTTTCTTAATGTAAAACGCCATTGAATACGTTTTATGTAAAAATAGGCGTTTAATTAAATAAACAAGTTTCAAGTTTTCAAGTTTCAGGGGTTCTAGTGCTAGAGCGGGGCTAAACAGGTTATATAGTGAAAATGCATTATTTCTTTGAAAGTCTTCTTCTTTGCTCCTGAGCATTAAATAAACCAACTAAGTACATAGTTATGATGAGCAAGAGTGCCTCTACCAAAATTGTGAATTTTATGGCCCCAGGGTCAGGGGTTCTGGTGTTAGGGAGGGGCTCAATTGATTATATAGTGAAATTACTTGATTTCTTTGAAAATCTTCTTCTCTGCTCCGAGGTATAAAATAAACTAACTTAGTGCATAATTATAATGTGCAAGAGTGCTTCTACCAAAATTGTGAATTTTATGGCCCCAGGGTCAAGGATTCTGGTGTTATGGCGGGGCTCTATTGATTATATAGTGAAAATGCATGATTTCTTTGATAATCTTCTTCTCTGATCCTAGGTATTAAATAAACTTACTAAGTGAATAGTTATGATAAGCAAGAGTGCCTCTACCAAAATTGTGAATTTTATGGCCCCAGGGTCAGGGGTTCTGGTGTTAGGGCGGGGCTCTATTGATTATATAGTAAAATTGCATAATTTCTTTAAAAATCTTCTTCTCTGCTCCTAGGTATTAAATAAACATACTAAGTGCATAGTTTTCATGAGCAAGAGTGTCTCTACCAAAATTGTGAATTTTATGGCCCCAGGGTCAAGGGTTCTGGTGTTAGGGCGGGGCTCTTTTGGTTATATAGTAAAAATGCATGATTTCTTTGAAAATCTTCTTCTCTGCTCCTAGGTATTAAATAAACTTTCTAAGTGCATAGTTATGATAAGCAAGAGTGCCTCTACCAAAATTGTGAATTTTATGGCCCCAGGGTCAAGGGTTCTGGTGTTAGGACGGGGCTCATTTGATTATATAGTGAAAATACATTAAAACTTTGAAAATTTTCTTCTTTGCTCCTGCGTATTAAGCAGATGAACTACCTATATAGTTATGTGTATCTTCCAGAATTGTGAATTTCAAGGCCCCAGAGTCAGGGGTTCCATAGAGGGGGGGGGGGGGGCGCTGTATGTATATACTGAAAATACAATATATATAATGAATTGTTTGAAACCTGCTCCTTGGTATTAATCAAATATTTTTGAAAAGCAAGAATGCCTGTACAAAAAGTGTTCAATGTGTAGATCTAGGCCTATGGGTCAGGGGTTCATGTGTGGTAGGGACACTACTGATTATTGCTGAATATTACTGATTAGTTCAAATTCATTTTTTGTTCCCCTACCCTACCTTTGGGTATTAAGTAACCAAACTAAGCAACTGCTAAGTGTATACTTATGATGACCAATGGACTTGCAGCTCTTTCAAAATTGTGAATGCCATAGCATCTTGCTGAAAATATGAATCAAATTCAATCACTGGAAAGTTGTTGCATAATGCTCAGGTGACCCATAAGGCCCATGGGCCTCTTGTTGTTTTTACACATTTAATTTACTAAATATTTCTTTTTTAGTTCGACCATAACTTTGAAAACGCTGGTGCAAGCAGCACAGCCCCCCCCCCCCCCCCTTCTAAAAGAAAAAACATCGCTCATATATTTGATCAATTACATTGTAAGAAGTGCCGGATCATTGTTTTGAAGTTAACATCACCAGTAAAGTGCAGGGTGCATGTAGATTTTTTTTCAAACCTCATTAATACAATATTCTTTCTCAATCATAGATGGCATTTGCAGAGGATCATGATAATTTGATATTTGGAAGTGCAACCCGTACTGTTGTCTGTTGACTTCCTTTTTTATCTCTGTAAAATAACCTGTAAAAAGCCATTTCCCACAAATGAAGTTTCTTTCTCTACCCGTCTGTTCACTGCATATGATTTTTTTTTAATCAGGATTAAAAGAAACTTCGACATTTTTATTTTAAGATTTACCCGCCCTCTCATAACCCGACTATAAGAATGAAAAATTAAAAAGGATGAAAAAAAAATTAACTACGGGTTTTTTTTTTCATAAAATCCTAAAATGATCATTAATTTGTGACTTTATTAATTTTATTGGGGGAAGGGAGGGGGGGGGGGGTATGGCGTACACACATCACTCGGAGCTCCTTGGATGGCTCGTATGTGTTTGAATGGAGTGTAGCGGAGTAAGCCAAGGATTGCCGGTTGTGCACATTATGCATAATGATCTGTTTATCACAAATAATTCAAACTTTTGCTTGCAGTCACAATCTACCGTGAACAGCATGTATATTGTACACTGTTTATTGTTTGGATTTTCAGGATCGAGTAAAACCTATTTCACACCATCTTTACTTAAATTGTCTGGTTCTCCTTGACACTGAATATGAATTTAATTGATTATTCAATTTACATTTATGTGAAACTATGTATCAACTTCTATATTACAGCAATGTTTAGATTGGACATCTGTAAGGTACCGGTAAAATGTCACCCGGGACCCTTGACTTGTTCAATATTGAATGAAATATTGCATGAAACAACGTACAAACACGTGAATAAGGTGGCGCATAAAAACAGATCATACATTTCAGTTATATTTTAAAAAATTTACTATACTCTGAAAGTCGAATTTAACATCTGACTTCGAATTGATTGTGTTGCATTAAGCCAAGATATATAGGTAACTTTTTTTTATAGAGCTGAACAAATTTATTTCCTAATTATTTTAACATGTTTAATATGCGAATAAAAACATTTTTGTTTCTTTTTACAAAATTGTAAAACATTCACATTTTTATCTTTTAAAATTTATACCACTGCAAGCACCGAAGTAACGCGACTTTGTTCTAAATTAATTTTTAAAAGTCATGCATCCGTTTTACTGGAGGGGGTGGGGTCATTGGTTTTAAAAAAAACATTGCAAATCAAAAAAAAAATGACAATGAAAAAAATATTTTATTAAACTTATTATATCACAACAAATAAAAAAATGAACGCAAAATTAAAATCAGTAGGGACTAACATTATTCATGTTTTCGGCTGTTTAGGCCTTTATAGTTAAAGTTTAATTTGGGGTAAATAGGTAATGTGTCTAATTGTGTTTTTATTTAATATATTTTTTAAAATAATGATTTAAAATGCTTTTTGTGAATATTTTCTATCGTTTTACTCACATACCAATCAATAGTATAAACGTAAATAGTATGCAAACGATTTGCTTCCTCGGGTCTTCTTCGTTAGATCTTTAGCGTAGGGCTCAAAACGAAAGGGTTCTACTCCAAAAATTTTTGTATTATTGCACAGCAATGAATCCTCATCAAAACTTGACGATCCACAAGATATTTCTAGCGATTCTTTTTCTAATGGACTATCAGAATTATCCGAAACAGCGTTTTCTGTCATTATTTACCTCTCACTTGAGGGAAGTGACACATACTTGTGACGTCATTGAACTTGATTGCATTTAAACCGGAAGTGACATTGTCAATCATTATCGATCGTTTTTACAGGTGCAAATGCAGACGTTCAACATTGATTATCTTTGAAACGGCGGTACCGATTTTAGTCGGGTTTTCGCCAATATGTTTTATAAAGCAGGTTTAGTTAATTACGTTGATGGGTAAAAGTACCGTGGCCTATCTTTAAGTGCGAGCGATATAGCTTTATTATTCAATAAACGGCCATGTCGTTTCAAAGCGGGAATGGGCTTAATCAACAAAGGAATCTTTTTAAGGAAAGGAAAAATAAAATAAAATTTTTGTACCAGAATCTACTGCGACACGGGATATAGGTTTATAAGGTCTCATTTGAGGAACCAGTCTTAAGGTCTCAAAGAAGGAATAAGGAAAAAGCTCTTAAGGAATATAGTGAGAGTATAAGAAATCCGCGTAATTTTCTACCCGCGGATTAAAAAGAAATAGAGATTTCAATGAATTATGATTCTGGAAAATAGTACGTCTACAGTATTATTCTAAAGATAAACAACAGTTTGTGTGGCCAGGTCAATATGCAAGATCACCATAATTAAAGTGAAAATTTAATTTCAGCCCTTAGAATCAAAACACCCTTAGGTGATACAGATTCAAGCATTTTAAAATAAGGAACCATGCCTTCTATCGAGGCTAGACATTTTTAAGTAGAGTTGTATATAAACAATTTTTAGGTCATTTGAAAAAGAAATAGTTTGTGCAAGACGCTGTTATAATATTTATTACAAATATTTAATTTTTTAGCTCTATTGGTCAGAGACCAGAAGAGCTTATGCGATAGTAATGCGTCCGGCGTCCGTCCGTCTGTCTATCTGTCTGTCCGTCCGTCTGTCTGTAAACAATTTTTCAAAACGCTACTCCTTCTACAGTTTTGGTCTTGTTTCAATATTACTTGGCACACGAGTAGACTACATTAAGATACATAGAATAGTGCATCGGTTTTTGATTTCGATGAACGATTTTGCCATGGTTACTAAAAATAGAACTCTGTGAAATTCCTTTAAAACGCTATTCCTTCTACAGTTTTGGTCTGATTTCAATATAACTTGGCACACAAATAGACTACACTAAGATACAAAGAATAGTGCATTGGTTTTTGATTTCGATGAATGGTTTTACCATGGTTACTAAAATTAGAATTTTTGTGAAATTCCTTCAAAACGCTACTCCTTCTTAATTTTATTCTGATTTCAATATTACTTGGCACACAAGTAGACTACACTGAGATACATAGAAAAGTGCATCGGTTTTTGATTTCGATGAACGGTGTTACCATGGTTACTAAAATTATCATTTTCTGTGAAATTCCTTTAAAACGCTACTCCTTCTACAGTTTTAGTTTGATTTCAAAATAAGTTAACACACAAGTAGACTACAGAAAGATACATAAAATAGTGCAATGGTTTTTTTATAAGTACAAACCAGTAGAGCTACAGTCTCAACAGAGACTTCTTGTTCCTTTATATTCTATATCAATATTTTTAATTACAGTGTATTAGGCATTAATGCGGCAAAGATTTTCAAGCGTCGAAAATGTTTTATTTCTGAAAAAATTACGTTAAGGAAACAACGGTGTAAATATCTAAAGACATGAAAAAGACCATAACATATTTTATTTAGGTATTGTAGAATCAAAATGTGTATCACAAATTTAGGCTTGTGAAAATTTTTGAAAGTATCTTTAACACAAGGTTAGGGAGATAACGAACAGTATTCAATCTCAAAGTCCATTAAATAATATACAAAACTAGTGCTAATTGTAACGGGAACCGTTACAGATGTTCCCCAAACGCTCCCCAACTCCCTTTATGTGCCATATTCCCTGTAAGCCTCATTAAATAAGACAAACTCTGTGCATTTTTGAATTTAACAACATTTTCCCAGAAGGATACCAATATTCAAATTTTAGCATTGCACTCAAGTGAATGCATGTGCGTTATGACCATATCATCTTGTCTACACTAGGCCTATCTATATATTTTGATATACTGTATATTAAAGCATTCAGTCCAAAAGTAATAAAAATCACTCATTCAAATGTATTTTTAATTTTACTCATTCCAAATGCACGCACATCCGTGCACGTGCATGATGATCATACCTTCTTGTAGGAGTCCCTTACATCTATCTATGTTCTAAATCCCATCCTGTTTGGTTGAAAACAAGGGAGTTATAACCATTTCAAGTTTCAGCCAATCAGATTGCAGCACACGTGCATGCGCGTGATTTCATGAATTTTTTGAATATCATATTGTGGTATATCCTAATTCATGACTATATTTTAAGTTTCAAAGAATTTCGTCAAAAAACAAAGGAGATATAGCCATTTAAAGTTTCAGCCAATCAGATTGCAGCACACGTACATGCGCGTGATTTCATGAATTTTTTCTATATCATATTGTAGGATATCATAATTCATGACTATATTTTAAGTTTCAAAGAATTTCGTCGAAAAACAAAGGAGATATAGCCATTTAAAGTTTCAGCCAATCAGATTGTAGCACGCGCACATGCGCATGCTTTCATGAAAATTCTTATATATCATGCTGTAGATCTTCATAATGTAGGATTATGTTCAAAATTTCAAAGGATTATGACGAGAAACAAGAAAGATATTGAGACTTTAGTTTCAGCCAATCAGAGCAAAGCGCACGTGCATGCGCGTGAGATCTTGCTATTTTGACCATGCTATCTTGTCTATACTACTAAAGTATCATTACATTATGAGTTTCAAAAAATTTCATCAAAAAATAGAAAAGTTACGGCAATATCCATTATATTGGTCATTTTACGTGTTGCACGTGCGCGCTCTTGCAAGCACGTGCACGCAAAATGACCTTCGTTTGGCAACTCTACATAACATGCCTACTAACCCTAAAAAGGTTTCACCTAAGTCAGATGTGTAGTTTACAAGATCACTCGTGGACAAAATTTTCCCAGGAAGAAGAAAAATAATAATAATAATAATAATAATAATAATAATAATAATAAGAAACAGAGTAAAAACAATATGTTCCCCAACTTCGTTTGGGGAACATAATAAGAGCAGAGCAAACACGAACCTCCAAAACATCAGAGGTGGGATCAGGTGCCATGGTGGAGTGATCATCCCCTGCCGACCAGTCACAAGACCAGTATGTTATGGCAAAATTTTATGCTTTTTGTAAAAAAACGCCAATATTTTATTAACACAATTTTCTTCTTATGTGTATAATGTCACATTATACATATACGTATTATCATCTTTGAGTAGATTGAATTTATTTATTGTAGCTTTGCGTGCTACAAAAAGTTGAAAATTACAAAAAAAATAAACCTACTTGTTTTTATGAATTTTGTAGATTATTTTGAATTAAAACAAAATTACATTATATATCAAAGAATTATAGACTTTGCAATTAAGAAAATAAGCTTAAGATGCAGATTTAGGTTTTTCCAATAGCAATTTTTTCGAACAGGAAAGAGTTTCATACATGTAATTAGGGGACAAAATACCGTAAATCTGGAAATTTTATACGTCGATTTTATTTTGCGAATTCGGGTCAAAATGGTGTTGATTAATTTTTACGTTTCAAAATTTTGCGAATTACCACTGCTTTGTTTACATTTTATTATTGGTAATTTATTTTTAAGAAAAATATTTTTGCGAATGCATTGAACTCGCAAATTTGCTAAAAATTTATCTAAAGCAAAATTTTCCAGATTTACGGTAATTAGAGCCCCCCTCTCTTTTGCTGAAAGTAAAGGCTTAAGTTCTCATTAACATTATTAATAAAATTTTCTATCCTTACTTCCAGAAACTTTGAAAAAACCTCTTAATTATGAAGTTGAAAGGTTCTAAAAAAAAAAAAAAAAAAAAAACAGAAATTCAGAAATTATAGCATGAAATGTAAAGTTTCAACATTTTAATTATTTTTAAGCTTTTGCAATACAACAGGGTCAAACATTTCTTTAACTTAGAAGACTTTTAATTTTAGAGAAAAAATTTGAAAGGTCAAAAGACGGACAAAAAATGATATCCATATTTTCCTGTCATTTTTGCATCTTTTTCATCTTTGACATATGTACCTTTATGAATACCTCGTTTATTGAAAATAAGAAAATCGTATGTAAGATATAGAACTTAATTTTGGGTACGGATTCATTGTTTACATCTTTATCCAATTTGTTTTTTTTTTTTTTTTTGCCCCGCCATTACTTTAAAAAAACTTAGAATATATGAGCGCAATTAGATAAAATAAAGATAATAGAGATAACAAACATTTATCATGCTCAAAGCCCCATTTAGATATCACAAATTGGGTGTAGAGCAAACATGGACCCTAAAAATTTACCAGAGCTGTGATCAGGTGCCACTATATCTAAGCGATTGATGATTACCTGGATTGACTTTTCATAACCTTCTGACCTGTCTTGATTACAAACTTTTTTCTATGCATGTCACGTGCTTTACATTTGTCAAACTTGCCCAGTTACGTGAGGTCGATACTACTTATCAACTCATATTGTAGCAATTTACACTTTGCTTATACAGTGTATATCCATATACTGATTGTAGATTGATAGCTTTGTTAATTGTTGTGGATTGGTATGAAATTAGTTGCAGTTCAAAATGAATACGGTATTCCTGAACAATAACCGAAAGAATTATTTGGGTTAAGATTGTTATATCTTACCTAATATGAGGCATGTTGTATAAAACAAAATTAAATAATCTTTTCATTTTAGAGTGGACCTCTTATTGGGTTGAGATGACTTTCAAGAAAATGCTCAAACAGCGAGAAGATGCAGAATATGAAGATAGAATGAAAGAACTAATTAAATATCTCAATATCGAGACTTCTCATTATCAGTCAGATCAAGGATACCACACAGAAAACAACGAATTCGTGGATGTCATTCAGAGGATAAATTATCTGGACTGTTCAGGACTTGAGCAGCAGAGTAATAGTTTTGACCCATTCTTTCTTTCAAGTGTTGATGATTTTAATGTACGGATCGCAAACTATGAAGTCTTCAGAAAGATGGGATCTTGGAAAAGTCGACTTATCTTATCAACCTTATTCTCTGCATATACAAAAGAAACATTATTACAGTTTAAGCCTAGAAACATTACATTTATGATCCGCCGGTGCCTAGAATACGCAATTGAAAACCAAAACCACATATTGGTCATAGAACTTGTGAGGTCTTACATTTTTGATTTTGATCTTCATTTGAGCAAAGTTTTTGTAGAGAAAGAAATAAATTCTGTTGTTATGGACACATTCTTGACAACGGCCAAATATAGTATTTTTAAACAATACCCAAGGCTTAAACAAAATTTTGTTAGACTATCATTCTGTCGTGAATGCAGCCCGGAAAGCAGACTAGTGATCATGATGATATACAATGGAAGTATCGAAATAAAAGACGAAATTCCAGAAAAAGTCATGGGGGTTCAACTTGTCCTCCATAACTATACACAACCATCCGATGAAGCATCTGCTGTCTTTCACACCATTGCAGCTTCTTGTTTATCGAAAAATTTGCCTATAATCACAGAAAAAGATGCAAGGAAACTGTTCAAGAAGCATTCAAATCTCACTCTCATATCGGCATCTCCATATAAATCATCCGGATATTCAAAAGGAAATCACATTATTGTTGAAAAACACTGCATTAGTCTATTGTGTTTACATAAAGGCTACATTCCTTTTGGAGAAAGAGAGTTTCCAAAACAAATCAACGGGTTTGACGTAGATGTACAGGAGGGCTACTGTTCTTTGGGTAGATCAGTAGACTCTGGAGGACATATCCGTCGTGCAAGAGGAATAAACACTCCTGGAAATGGAAGCATTGGGGGCTTTGTTGATTTGCCAGATGGTTCTGTTGGTTTGATAACATGTGCTCATGTTGTATTTTCAACAGAGGAATTGAAAATTCCAAATACTGCACTGATGAAATATGTACAGGACAGCGGAACTGATTTAAATGTAGAGACGTTTGATAGAAATCAAAATAAATTTCAAGTATGCGGTAGTATTGTGGATAAATGCTTTCCGCTCTCATCTAGTAAGAATTCAGTTGATGCTGCTCTGATAAAACTTGACCCATCTGTGAACGAGTTTAAATTTCCCGTTACTGATCAACTATATTCAGCAGGTAAGATTTAAACATTTTTTTTATGAATTATGTATGTTCTAGATCTCCACAGTGTCTAAGTTTTTTTAGATGATAGTTTCACAGTGTAATTTAAAGCCTCAAAAGCTCCGTAAGTAAAGGGTTTACTCCCTGATCGGAAGATCGTATGTTCAAACCTCAGCCGCGACTGACCTTAGTCGATAAAAAAAGGTAGCAACTGTTCCTTAACAAAGAACTCTGCACTTTGAAATCGAAGTTGCAGGTCCTTTAGATAAGACCTTAAAACCCTAGGCCCCGCTCAATGTAAGTGTAAACACAATAAAGAACCCTCATTGCTCAATATACTGAATTCCGAGTAAAGGTCTAAATTAAAAGCCCTTGATCTGTATATGGTGATGTTTCTATATGTGTGGAACATTCTCAAATGGGACGAAAAACAATATTCGATTAATCAGTCAATCAGGGTGATATTCCAATACGTTCTTTTTGCAAACAGTTTTATGATCTACTTGTAATCATTTCCAAAACCAAAGTTTCCAAAAATGACAGTCAACAGTACGTTTTCATTAAGTTGTTTAACGTCTGTCCTAGTAGGATTTGATTTTTTTAATATATCAAGAGGGCTCAGGATTCTTAGATAACGAGGTATTTCTTGAAAATCGTACTTAATTTGTTTTTAGAGTCTTCCATTTTCAAACCAGTTAAGAAAAAATAAATGTTTAATATCAATATCACAATGTTCATTCTCATAAATATAGTAAATAAAACGAACTGTGAACAGAGCAAAAAATATGGACCAATGGAAACACAATGGTTTGGATCAGGTGCGTATGGCAAGTAAGCATCGCCTCGAGACAGGTCACACGGAACATACTGATCCGAAAGACGGAGATCCTTTTTTACAAAATTAAGTTTGTTTGAAAGCAGTGAAACTAGGGAAACATACAGTTGTATCAGACGACATAAACCAAACAAGACCAATAAAGAAAATATTGAAAAGAACTTATAAAATCATTTATTGTCCGTTGGTCTCAGTTTCAAATTGATGGTACACATATGTTGTAGCGAGATGAATAAATTGGGAGACATGGGTCCAGATAGATAAGTTGATGATGCGATGGAAAAGCTGAATTCGTCACGTTTGTTATACAAATTAGTCATTCGTTGGCCTTTGTCGTCTATGGTCAGTATAAATTGACATATAATATTTGGGTTTTATAATAACCCCGCTGCGCTCCGTACCATTGTGTGTCTGTGTGTCCGTGTGTCTGTCCGTAAGAACTTTTGGTCGAAGTTTTCTCAGCAACTACTCATCACAAATGATTGAAATTTTTGCACACCATTTTTAGGCATGTCTTATGGTGGGATTCATTTTTGTTGAAATCTGATGTCAAATTCTTGTTTATCCGTGCGTCTATCGAATCCATACCAAATTTTGGTCACAGTATTCTCAGCAACTACTCATCACAAATGATCGAAATTTTTGCACACTATTTCTTTAGGCATGCCATATGGTGGGATTCATTTTTGTTCAAATCCGTTTTCAACTTCCTGTTTATCTATGCGTCTGTTTGTATTAAATTTTGGTCGCAGTTTTCGCAGCAACTACGCATCGTATATGATTGAAATTTTAGCAAAGTAAATGAATGGGCATGCCTTATTGTAAGATTCCTTTTTGTTCAAATCCAAAGTTACTTTCCTGCTTATCAATGCATCTGGCCGTACCAAATTTTGGTCGCAGTTTTCTCAGCAACTACTCATCACAGATGATTAAAATTTCAGCACATAATTTGTTTAAGCATGTCATATGGTAGGATTCAGTTTTTGTTTGAATTTGACATCAAAATGAGAGAAAAAATTCCCATCAGAGCGGGGGAATAACTAGCGAGCATTCGCTAACACGACTTCGTGTTTGTGGTCCGTCTATTGTGAAGTTATATACGGAAAATTTAGATAATAAGATATATAATTCTGAAGAACAGCCTATATTTCATTTTCAGGTTTTGACCCACATACACCGCCCACATTTACAGGGGAGGTTATTAGTGTGCCTAATCTTGACCCTTCCTTCAAAGAAGGAACCACCCTCTTAGATAGAAGCATAATTCCGGGTAGACTAGACAGTGTCGTAAAGTTTGGCAGTCAGTCTGGATTCACGAAAGGAAATCTCTTCTTAAATGGAACACATGTCCGCTTTGTCGACGAATATGCATCATTGCCTGACCATACATGTGTTCTTATGTGTAATCAAATTGAAATTCAAAGCCTTCCCCATGGGACTTTTTTTGAGATGGGTGATTCTGGAGCATTCGTGTTTTGTATCAATCCGGATAAGACACTAAGCTGTCTTGGGATGGCGATAGGTACGACTTCCAAAGGGGCATGTTTTGTGACACCAATGGATAGAATTTTGGATACCTTCGGTCTCCCTCATAGATTAAAGCCGTTTTCTCCTAAAGTCTCCGGTGAAACATCTAGTCTGTCAGAAGGTCATCCAGGTCTTCAATCAGTGGAGCAAGGTAATACTTAATCCGCTTTTTCACGATATTTAGGAGTATTGATGGATTTGATAACTCAAAATCAACAATTTAATTAAGAAATAAGGTATCATTTTTAAACATTTATAGGGATATAAATACGGGTGGGTCACGAGATTAAATTCCATAAAGCCCGAAGGGCTTTATGATGAATTTAATCTTGTATCCACCCGTATTTATAGCCCGATAGATGTTTTAAAATGATACCTTATTACTTATATTTACATTTGTGACTTATTGATACTTTATATTTGCAAGATTGTGACTTTGAACATGTGAAATGATTTATTTTTCAAACCCAACGGCATGTATGTAATCCACTAAACGCGTGTCAACCCTTTATGACGTCATTGAGAAATTACGTCAAACGTTTGTCCATACGCTCATCTATGACCTCTTGACCCCGTACCTGTATTTATACAGTTATAGATACGCATTGCTTTCAGTAGTGTTATATAAAGGAAAACATTTGCAAATGTTAATATAGGGGCATGGACACAGTTTCTGCTAAAATTAAAAAAATTATTTTTCCATTTTTACTAATATTTAACTAGGGTCTTTCTACTGATCATAAAAAATTTTAACATCAGTTGTCCAGATATAAGACAGACTTAGAGCTCTAAACCTTTGTTATGTAAACAAATCTAATGTCATGTTTTTGTTTACACAGGTTAATATACTAATATATGTTCGTTCAAAGTAGATAATTTCAAATAAAAGTTAATTCTAAATACGATTCGAAAGTTACTATTGATTTGCTGAACTTCATTTTGTTGTAAATTTGATGTTTTCTATATGTAAACAAAAACAAGGCACAAGCCTTATTTACATTATGACGAATTTTAAGATCTATATCTTGTTTCTTAATCGACAAATGATGTTCAATTTTTTTGCTAATCAATAGATGATGTCTTGGGTAGGAATTGTTAACATTAAAATTGGGTTTAAAAAATCAGTGGAAACTGTGTCCAGGCCCTTTAATGGAGATCTTCATACAGAGTAATTAAAGATTTGTAGAACATAATTAAATTTCCAACGGAAGACAGTTCTATTATTCTATTGTTTCTTTTTCACTTTTATTATTAGTTGAATAGTTGTTGAACAAAAAGTGTTCAAAATCCTTAGAGCTCTAAGGTAAAATAAAAGAAGTCTCCCATCGATAACTCTTTTTTTACTTAATATTTTGTAATACATTACTGAAGCAAAGATGTTTATCTCGAATACAACAATATATTATGATTTTTATGTCGTATGACACATACTGTATACAGGGTTATTTTCGCCCCGTGTTATTTTCGCCCTTTCACATCTGAAAACAAGTTTGCCCCGTTTCAAAAGATTTTTGTTTAAGATATTATACCGTTTACTTTGAATTCGCCCAGTTTTAGGGCGAAAGGGGCGAAAATTAAATGGGGCGAAAATTTCCCTGTATACAGTAATTAGGGGCCACAAGGGGCCATAATGCAAAATCTTTTATGCTTTATATCTATAAAATGGGAAATATTTTGATAAGTAATTTAAAAAAAAATGTTAAAAAAAAAATGTTTTCGCTAAACGTCCCAATTAAGGAGTTGAAGGGTTGGCCCCTAAATATTTCTTATGCAAATAACTCGAAAACGAAAAAGAATCTCTGAATAGTTGTTGAACAAAAAAGTGTTCAAAATCCTGAGAGCTTTAAGGTAAGGTCTGATTTCAGTATAACTTGGCACACAAGTAGACTTCATTAAGATACATAATTCTGTGTATCAGTTTTTTGATTTCGATGAAAGGTGTTGCGTGGTGACTGAAAATAGAAAATTCTGTAAAATTCTTTCAAAATGCAACTTGTCCTACAGTTTTGGTCTGATTTCAATATAACTTGGCACAGAAGAAAAGTACACTAAGATACACAATTTTGCATATCAGTTTATGACATGAACGTTATTGGCTTGGTCACTAAAAATAGAAATCCTGCATGTTAAGTTTATACGCAACGTAGTTTTAACTTTAGTGGGTTCTTCCTTGGAGTCGAAGAGTTCCAATAAATGAAGGATCTGTGTGCAATACTTTTAATATGTATATATGGATTTATTCACCTCTTCTATAACAAATTTTTATGGGAAAAAATCTGGAATTTATGTTTTGTAATTTTTGTATATTTTTCTTTGAATAATGCAAAAATGTTCATAATTTGATATCATCCAAAAAACCCAGGTAATGCATGCATGCTGACTGTTTCTCTATAGACATCTGATGGCACTTTAATTTTAAATTTTGAATAGCTTGAAAAATTATCAGTAAGTAAGGTACCTTGCAGATATCCTTAAATACTCTCAAAATGCTTCTCTAAATACCGTTTTTGTTTGATTATAATATAATGTGGCATGCAAATAGACTACACTAAGAACATTAAGAGACCTCATCAGGGATCATTTTTAAGGCCGGGTTAGCTAGCTAACCACTTTATGGCATGGCTCCAAAAACCGTAAACTTCCATAAGGCGCTACCTATCTACATCGCTTTATGGCACGTAACCTTATCCTTCTGCAACCAAAACCGGAAACTTCCACAAGGCGCTAACTATCGACAATGGTAACTTCAGCAAAGCGCTTCCTATGATTTGTATACTGTTGGCGTAATACGCCCCCTGGTGAGAGATTGACAATATGCTGTGTATGAAGAGTGGCTATTATAACGATTATATCGAATTCTTATTAGTATTTACCAAAGCATTGACAATACTTAGAACACTAACTTCAAAGAACTAAGAATTTGGTCCTTATTACATGTACATCGTTCGATCGCGATTTATAGCAACTGTTAGTTTATTTTTGAATGATTGATTGTATGTTGTTTAACGTCCCTCTCGAGAATTTTTCACTCATATGGAGACGCCACCACTTGCCGATGGAGGGCTACAAATTTTGTCCTATGCTCGGCACTTAGGGCCTTTGAGCAGTGACGGATCTTTTTTGTGCCAGCACCTACTGCGACAAGGGGTCTCTATTTATACGGTCTCATTCGAAGGACCGGCGTCCACGTCCCACAGTGGGATTCGAACCCGCGACGTAAGGATTGACTCCTTACTTCGCGACTAGTTTATTTTCGAAAGTTGAACGATACGGTTAATTATACAGCAGGTTGAAGGTTATTACAGACTGCAAAAACATCAACAAATCTCTCGATCGAGTTTGATTTTCCTTGCCAAAGTATTAAGAAACACCATTTATTAAGTTAAGTAATACCTGAAAAACGCTTCTATAAAAAGACCAAATACATCTGTAAGTTTTAACCTTTTTTATGGAAACAATAGGATTACCTCCACAATGAAACGTTTGTTTTCTTCTCTTTTCTTCTCTGTCTTATAAACAGATTATAAAAACTGTGCTCCCAGGGGTAAATTCTCTACTCCGTCTTTGATAATTTATTACAAACGATCATAAGGGATCACTTACTTTTAGTTTTGAAAAAAATAATGGGGCACTTAAAGTAGTAAAATCAATTTTGAAAAAAAAATGGCTTAATATATATTAATTTTAATCGGCATTGTGATCCTCTTCTAAAAATCAACCGATATTATTATTTACAGAAGAATGAGGTACATGTATAAAAAATCTTGGCAATTAGCAAAAATTTAAAATATATACTTAATGCTTATTTATACGTTTTGAAACTTTGATCAATGGCTAGGGAACGTATTATTAGTTGTGAAAATACCTCTTAAATTTGAATTTGTCTAATTTGTCGATTATTATTTTGAGCGTTTGAGAAGAATTACATTTAAATACAAGTGTTTAGAGGCACATTGATAGAAAAGAAATCAGTGTATATTGTTTAACCGACATATTGAAAAAAGTGACACTGATAACTTCTTAAGTTACATTGCCCATGACCCAAGGGTTTGTCATGACCTTGACCCAAGGTCATTTGGAGAAGTTCAAGGTCACTGGTAGAAAAATTTCACAATTTGTGTCCGGTACATATCTTTCTTAGGCATAAATTTGGTCGGTTCTCATTTCACACAAAGATTGCCCATGACATAAGGGTGTGTCATGACCTTGACCCAGGGTCATACGAAGAAGTTCAAGGTCACTGGTAGAAAAATTTCATAATTCATGTCTGGTTCATATCTTTCTTATGGATAAACTTGGCAGGTTTTTTTTTCACACAAAGATTGCCCATGACCCAAGGGTGTGTCATGACCTTGACCCAAGGTCATTTGGGAAAGTTCAAGGTCACTGGAAGAAAAATTTCATAATTCGTGTCCAGTCCATATCTTTTTTATGGATAAACGTGGTAGGTTCTCATTTCACTGAAAGATTGCCCATGACCCAAGGGTATGTCATGATCTTGACCCAAGGTTATTTGGGTAAGTTCAAGGTCACTGGAATAAAAATTTCATAATTTTTGATTTTGATACATTTCTTTATTATGGAAAAACTTACTTCTGAAAAACCCAGCGGGGGGTATTTCGTCCCGTTTGGACAGTTCTAGTTAAGTAAAGTTACGCCATTTTGAGAGAATGAAACAATGTACTATTTACTGATTGTATTCGTTCATTTATGTAAATCGCACTTCACCCGAGTATACCCGATAGACCGGACGCATTTCATAGCGGTCCGGATTTTTTTCTTTATAAGTGTTCTTAAAAATTTCGAATTCAACATGTAATTAAGTATGTAAATATCTAGTGTTTAGTAGTTGTAGTAGTGCTAGTAGTTTTTGTTTCTATTTTTCCTTTGTTCTTATGACTTTTTAACTTTTTTCTTTGTCCTGAAGAAGGGACAGGGCGTCCCGAAAATTTGACAATTTTTATTGTTCGTGTCGTTGGTCATTTTTAGTGCTTCATATAAATTTCCATCCGTGACCTTGTATCTACTTGGTAGATCCGACATTTAGGATATACTGTGTTGTTGGTTTTTAGTGCTTATATATATATATATATATATATATATATATTCTGACAATCTATAAACTCTGGTTGTTTTAATTTTCTTGATAGGTTTCTGTGAAGCCAATGGGTCTCGTTTTTGATGGTAGTACCTACTTTGCATCAGAATTTTATATCCGAATATGGTTCACGCAACTCTCTTTTGAGGCAGAAACTTTGGCTAGTAGACAACAGGACCAGTAAACCCGTTCGTTCACCCTTTAATGTTTCACTTTGCTTTGCCAGAAATTTCTTGAGTTTATTCTCTGACATAGGAGAGAACCTGAACCGCAAAAATTTAGGGCGGGGGAGGGGGAGGAGAGGGAGTATATAGCAAATAAATGTTTAAAATGTCTACAGAAAGGGGTAGGAGAGACATAAGTGGCCAGGACAATCCCTTTCCAACTTTACAACAATCCTAGGGGCGCTTCAAATTTTTATCAAATTGATAGTATTTTTAATTGGCATGGGACGCCAAAGTTTGGCGGCAAAATTTCACAATGGCTTAATTGGCCGCCAATTTTGAAAAACTGATTTTTACCTGTTAAACCTTGTAAAAATTTAAACTAAGCGTAAAATATATGTACACAGTCTACTTGAACCTTACCTAAACTAAAAATGGTGATATAGTGCCTTAAATCTAGATAAAAGGTGAAAAATATAAACTAAAACGTGCTGTGATATAAAGATGGGTGCTCCTTCATAAAATCCCGATCCCATATCGAGAGAATGAAAATGTGTACAATTTACTGAATGTCGTAATTAATTAGGATAATTAATTCGTTCAATTATATGTAAATCGCTCTTCACCCGAGTATACCCGATAGACCGGACGTATTTCATAGCGGTCCGGATTTCTTTCTTCAATTATAGTGTTCTTAAAAATTTCCAATTCATCATGTAACTAAGTTTGTAAATATATACTGTTTAGTAGTAGTGCTAGTTGTTTTTGTTTTTTATTTTTCCTTTGTTCTTATGACCTTTTAACTTTTTTTTGTCTTGAGGAAGGGACAGGGCGTCCCGAAAATTTGACAATTTTTATTGTTCATGTCGTTGGTCAGTATATATATACCAAGATGGATGTGTATAACTAGTTTTAGTTTTGACTTATTGGTTCTGGTATTATTTTTTTTTATTTGTATTGCTTTCCTGCAAATATTGTTAAATAGAAAATAATCATTAACCCTTTTTGATATGACAATAGAGAGGTTGAGATTTTAAACTTGTACGCGTACGTGTATTTGTATATATTTTGACGTACACGTACACGTTTTTTTTAAATTTGTCTATTGAGAATTTTTTGACGTTTAACATGTACGTGAACACCGCGATCAGTGTCTCTTTTTCAACTATTAGGAAAGTTTTTTGTCGTTAGTTAGTAAACAAAACTTGATGAAAATAAGTGCTCGTAAAAGTAAAAATCCTATATAATTTATAACAATCACATTTTCATACTTATATTGGCTAATTTTTATTATTAAAGCTACACGTTTTCACTTACGTGTAGATTCCATTCTACAAGTTTTACGAACGTGTAGCAATCTTGACGTCACTAAAATTGATGACGTAATACACACAGAATTTCGGTTATTCCCCTACTAGACGTACCCGTACACGTACACGTTTGAAATCTCAACCTCTCTATTATTAAATTATTTCCAACTTTTTTATTCAAGGTGAAAGCTAGGTATATTGCATACCATTTTGTGGGGAATGTCGTAGAGATGATATTTTATTACTATTCAGATACCCAACAACTGACCTTATTAGTAAAAGTGGAGGTCAAATGTCAATTAAGTGCAAAATTTTATGGAATTTTTTGATACTTTTTAATCTTCAAGCTAAATATTTACTATGAAGTATGTTGAAATAGGAAATTTTGGATATACTCACAAAAGAGCATGATACTGGACTACATGAAACACATAAACTTTTTTTTTCAATTCTGCATATAACTACTTTAAAGTGGTTGCTTAGCAAACCAGAATTTTTTTTTATTTTCAGGCAAGAATTTTCATTTATTACTCATCATAGACACATTTATGCATCCCAGCACATATAAAAGTTAGATGTGAGGTTATAAAATTACAAGGGACGAACAGCAGATAAATTATCTTAAAGTTTGACCCAATTAGAACTATTTTTAGGAGGTCAAAGGTCAAATAAGTGCAGAAGTTTCATCAATTGTTTTCAATAATTTTCAATATTCTTGGCATAATTTTACACAATGGATGCTGAAATGGAAAATTCTGAATATACTCTTAAGAAGGGATCAGAACTGCAATATCCATGCATCCTTTTAGTTCAAATATCTGTTTAATGACCTTTAACTGGTTGCTAAGCAACACCATTTTAAAGTTTTTGGCTATATACGTATTTGTTATTTCACACTCTGGACACAATCTCGACACTTTTTGTATATTTCATGATATTGTGTGTACGATATGGGCCATAAAGATAAAAGAACATTTCTGTATTAAAAATTGACCTTGACACTCTTGTTCTTAAGGGGGTCAAGGTCATATCAGTACAGAATTCTGCTTTAAATTGTAAGAAAATATCAATTTTGAAATGCTTCAATCATGGCTAAATCATCTAATAGTTGACGTGATAAAAATGGCGAACGACAAAATTTGCAATAAGGATATGGAAATAACGAACAGTATTCAATCTCAACGTCCATTAAACAAATATACAAAACAAGAGCAGAGCAAACACGGACCTCCGAAACATCAGAGGTGGGATCAGGTGCCATGGAGGAGTGAGCATCCCCTGCTGACCGGTCACACCTGCCGTGTGCTCATTGTCATAATCAGGAAATAACGGAAAAAATCCGTAGTCAATTCAGTGTATAAATAATGGACTAAGAATTGGTATAAAAAACGTCAGTCAGCATTTCATTCAATGATAAATTGTATTTGCTGACAAGGTCATTGTATCGACCATAGAATTTACGAAATGATGACTTTAAACGAGACTGTTGATATTCTTGTATCATCCACTTGCTTGTCAATAATTTACTTCGTTTAAGAAATTGTTCATACGTAGAGCATGCTGTTGTGTATCGAATCAACTGAGATATATATACTCCGTATGCAGGTGATGAAGGTATATTGTTGCATAAGTAAGGGAAGTTGACGATAGAAAAGTTAAAGTCATCACGTTTATCATATAGCTTGGTTGTTAGATTACCATTTGTGTCTTTTTCAAGTAAAATATCCAAGTTTGAAGCAGATGTGTTGGACTCTGTGGTATCTTTTATCTCAAGCTCACCAGGATATATCGTGTCGACGTAGGAATGGAAATTATCATTATTAATTGACAATACGTTGTCGATATATCTAAATGTCGAGTTTAAGGCCACAGCAAGTGCTTTTTTCTTTTCACGCAAAAGATTTTGCATAAATTCTGCTTCATATGAATATAAAAATAAGTCTGCAAATAACGGAGCGCAATTTGTACCCATGGGAATTCCAATAGATTGTTGGAATACCTGGTCTCCAAAAACCACATAGATATTGTCAATCAGAAACTCAAGCATCTTCTTGATGTCAACTTCAGAGTACTTATGTGTACAATTAGAATCTGTTTTAACAAAATAATTTTTCAAAGGACCAATGACGAGGTAAGTAAACTTACGAGTTCCATTTTTGTTGAAGAAGCAGCTGTCAATGATATCAAGAAGCCTGGATTTTAATTTGTCGTGCGGAATTGTTGTGTATAAAGTTGAAAAGTCGTAAGTTTTTATGCTGTTGATTTTTGTAAAGTCTTGTGATTTCAAATTGTCCAAAAGTTCTTTAGAATTTTTAAGTATCCACATCTGATTGACACCACTTCTTGAATATATAGTTGTACAGTACTCTTGAAGTTTTTCTTTCACTACTGTCAATATTTTACACTACTGAACTTAAAATTCCCTGATATTCTGAAAAATCTCTGATAAACTCTGTTACCCACTGTTAAAGTTCTGATTTTCTCTGTTTAAGCACTGTACAGTCACTGTACAAATTCCCTGTACTTACTGTAATCCTCGGTAAATCACAGTACAAACTCACTGTTATTTTTTGTACATCCCTGTACATTACTGTACGTCCCCACTGTACAGCACAGTACACCTCTGTCTGTCATTGTACGCCTCCACAGTACAACACTGTACATCACAGATGCGTACAGTACTCAATCTCTGTACAGCACAGTACACTACTGTTGATCACTGTACGCATCCCAGACTGGCACTGTACATCACTGAAGTTCAATGTACGCATCCCAGTTTGACACTGTACATTACTGAACCATACTGTGATTTTTTTAGACTTGTTTAACTTCTGTAGTTCTTAAATTTTACATTTTTTTAAACTTCACTAATTGTTTAGATAAAGCCGTTGGTATTTTAATCTTAGTAAATAAAATATTTATTTTGAGAGTGATAATTTTGTGCTGATAAGTGCGCTTAGAATACACTAATGCCATGTATAAAAAGTAAGAAAAAAATAAATTCTAATCATTGATTATACGTTATATCATAATAATATTAAATAATTATGATTTCTCTAGTCTTAAAGATTTGAATTGACCGATCAATTAAATTAAAAATATCTTTTCTTTTATTTTCCAGGTATTTGATTTCATAGAAAGATTATTTAATTTTAAATTAGTAATTTATTAAGGCCTTAAATAAGTAAACTTTTATTTTACTCTAAAAAATCAGTTCATATACATTTGTATTTAATCTGGTACTAGTGGATATGTATTACGACATCTAACGGTACCTTAAATAAGTAAACTTTTATTTTACTCTGAAAAATCAGTTCATATACATTTGTATTTAATAAGATCAGATGTACAAGCCAAATCTGCAGTATAATATGACGCGCACTCTTAGCCTAGCTAATAATTTACGAATTACGTGCATAACTGTTTAAGAAATGCATTCACCGTTATAAAAGACATATTTCAGTGGTCAAAATGGTTGGAAAAATATGTAATAATTATTATGTTCAATGTGTAAATCCATAACATTATACAGAATACTAGTGCTACATTAGTATAATTTTTTGGTTGCTAACCTTGGAAAATACTTTTGAAGCATAACTGTAGTGAAAATATCCAAAATAATTAATTCAACGGAATTCCCCCGATGGTTCTAGTTCGTTGTCAGAAATTCTAGTCTTTTCACTAATGCACATTTTATTAGGTCACCTGAGTAACTCAGGTGACCTATTGCTATCCGTTTTCGTCCGTCGTCGTGCGTCGTGCGTCGTGCGTCGTGTGTCGTGTGTCGTGTGTTAACATTTGAACATTTTCAGCTTCTTCTCTGAAACCACTGAACCAATTTCAACCAAATTTGGTATACAGCATCTATGGGTGGAGGGGAACAAAAATTGTGAATTTCATGGTCCCCGCCCCCCTGGGGCCTGAGGGGTGGGGCCAAAACCACTAAAATTAATGAAATCTTTAAAAATCTTCTTCTTTACTCCTGGACATCAAGCAGGCAAACTATTGGCATGAATGTAATAAGCATTGAGTCCTATACCAAAATTGTGAAATTCATGGCCCCAGGGTCAGGGGTTCTAGTGCTAGGGTGGGGCTCTATAGATTATATAGTGAAAATTCATTATTTCTTTGAAAATCTTCTTCTCTGCTCCTGGGTATTAAATACACTAACTAAGCACATAGTTATGATGAGCAAGAGTGCCTCTTCTAGATTTGTGAATTTTATGGCCCCAGGGTCAGGGGTTCTGGTGTTAGGGCGGGGCTCTATAGATTATATAGTGAAAATGCATTATTTCTTTGAAAATCTTCTTCTCTGCTCCTGGGTATTAGATAAACTAACTAAGCACATAGTTATGATGAGCAGGAGTGCCTCTTCTAAATTTGTGAATTTTATGGCCCCAGGGTCAGGGGTTCTGGTGTTAGGGCGGGGCTCTATAGATTATATAGTGAAAATGCATTATTTCTTTGAAAATCTTCTTCTCTGCTCCTGGGTATTAGATAAACTAATTAAGCACATAGTTATGATGAGCAAGAGTGCCTCTTCTAGATTTGTGAATTTTATGGCCCCAGGGTCAGGGGTTCTGGTGTTAGGGCGGGGCTCTATAGATTATATAGTGAAAATGCATTATTTTTTTGAAAATCTTCTTCTCAGCTCCTGGGTATTAGATAAACTAACTAAACACATAGTTATGATGAGCAAGAGTGCCTCTTCCCAAATTGTGAATTTTATGGCCCCAGGGTCAGGGGTTCTGGTGTTAGGGCGGGGCTCTATAGATTATATATTGAAAATGCATTATTTCTTTGAAAATCTTCTTCTCTGCTCCTGGGTATTAGATAAACTAACTAAGCACATAGTTATAATGAACAAGAGTGCCTCTTCCAGATTTGTGAATTTTATGGCCCCAGGGTCAGGGGTTCTGGTGTTAGGGCGGGGCTCTATAGATTATATAGTGAAAATGCATTATTTCTTTGAAAATCTTCTTCTCTGCTCCTGGGTATTAGATAAACTAATTAAGCACATAGTTATGATGAGCAAGAGTGCCTCTTCTAGATTTGTGAATTTTATGGCCCCAGGGTCAGGGGTTCTGGTGTTAGGGCGGGGCTCTATAGATTATATAGTGAAAATGCATTATTTCTTTGAAAATCTTCTTCTCTGCTCCTGGGTATTAGATAAACTAACTAAGCACATAGTTATGATGAGCAAGAGTGCCTCTTCTAGATTTGTGAATTTTATGGCCCCAGGGTCAGGGGTTCTGGTGTTAGGGCGGGGCTCTATAGATTATATAGTGAAAATGCATTATTTCTTTGAAAATCTTCTTCTCTGCTCCTGGGTATTAGATAAACTAACTAAGCACATAGTTATGATGAACAAGAGTGCCTCTTCCAAAATTGTGAATTTTATGGCCCCAGGGTCAGGGGTTCTGGTGTTAAGTCGGGGCTCTATTGATTATATAGTAAAAATACATTTATTCTTTGTAAATATTTTTCTTTGCTTCTGGGTTTTAAGCCAATTATCCAAGTATATATATATTTATGATGAAGAAAGGTGCATCTAGCAAAGTGGTTTTTAACGCCCCCAGGGTCAAAGGGGGGGGGGGTTACATAGCCTGAAAATAAATTAAATCTTTGAAATCTGCTCTTTGGTATTAATCAACCATTTTATGATAAAATTTGCAAAATTTTGAAATATATGGCCCTGGGTCAGTGGTTCCTTTGGGGTGAGGTGCACAACTGGTTATAAAGTGGAAGTGCATTTTCTCTTTGTTACTCTGATCTACCTCTGGGTATTAAGTAAATAGAGTAAGCATGCTAAGTTAATAATTATGATAAGCAATGGTGCCTCTTTCAAAATTGTAAATTGTGAATTTCATGGCCTCCGGTTTAAACACGAACCAAATTTAATTGTTTGAAAGTTGTTACACAATACTCAGGTGACCTATAAGGCCCGTGGGCCTCTTGTCTGTAGATTAATCAAAGCCGTAATCGGTTATTAAAAAAGACTTTTTGATGACATTTTTTCGAAAGAAAATTAAGATCTCTGTCAACCAGATGCATGAATATTGAAATGAATGGGTGGATCAAACGAATTTTTTTCTTCCATAATACAAATTTTTACTGGATAATGCTACGTAATTTCATTGATTTTTTGTGGAAATACACAGCTACTGACAGATGGGTTCAACCAACGAATAAATGTATTTGCTACCAAAATATGCAAAGACAGACGATCGTATTTTTATTGCTTGGAATATCCAATGGATATTTATAGCCAATACTGATTGGGCATTGATACTTTATTTAGGGCGAAAACATACGACGTTAATATTTTTTAAAAGAAAACTGCGCCCTTTCCATGTTACGGCATATAAATAAAATAGTTACAAAAAAGTGCAATATGGGTTACATCATTTTATTTATAAACACATATGCTAACATTTTAAGCCCCTATTTGATTATATTCTTCAAAGTTTGCAATAAATTTATTTAATAAATAACATCTAAATAGCTTGAAAAAAAAAACAATACGCCAGGATATTATATAACTGTACCAGGTATCCTGTAGAATTTCATGAGAAAATACGGATAAAAGTAAACTATTATAAAAATTTCTATTAAAAGTCCTTGATCCGCGCCTTTTCTTTCACATGCTTACGCACTCGGGTAGAACCAAGGTAAGTTCTTGTATATCACGTGTTATTCGCTATGGTCAGTTTAACAATAGACCCTAATTGCCTTTTGTTCTGGGCTCGCGTCTTGCCAGTGATGTAAGTTGCAAATATACAAACTAACTAACCACTCGGAACAAGGTGGAATTTTCACAAATCTCTATACATCACAACAATCGTAACTTTTTTTAATAATCAAGAAGAAAGAATTCATGCTTTTTAGATGGAAAAAAAAAATGTTTGAATTAAAAACTGTAGCACATAGATATTGTACTAGAGACACAATGCATAAACTGATAAAAAATAGGAAAAAATTACATGTATATAAAATCAAATTACAAAAATTGAATTAACCCAGAAAGAGAGAGAGGGAGAGAGAGAGAGAGAGAGAGAGAGAGAGGTGCAGAGAGAAATGATTATTATAGCAATTTGTAAGATACATGTAAATCATAAGAATAAAACACATAGAGAAAGAGTGAGAAAGAAGATAGAGGATACATCGATAAACAATAATGGATCATACATTAAGTAATTACAAAGTAGTATTTTGTCAAAAATTATTGGAAACTTGAGATACACGTGCAGTCTTAATTAAGTTAATCCACATCAAATAGGCCTAATAGGAAGTCCTTTAAATGGGGGAGCTGGGGAGGGGGGGTCCTTCAAATGGGGAATTGGGGAGGGGGGGGGGTTGATGATGCATAAGATGTAAATACGGCATTTAATGAAAATAATGACGTTTCAAGTAAGTTCCAAGAGAAAAATTCATTCAGAATCGCGCTTAAAAAATGGATTATATAATATATTGAATGAAGAAATACATGAAGCATGTAATATTTGAGTTTTATCGATCTGTTAGTAAATTAATATTTTGTTGATTGAAGCCGTTTTTCCAGTTTGTCAGCAGTGGTTATCTTTCCTAATAAGGATTTTTTGGTATGTTTTCCTCCTTAAATGCGTCCAGATCACAATACCCATAAGTGCAGACTCTTGGATTATCACAGTAATAAATAATTTCTATGTGTATGTTTTAAAGCCATATATGGCGTAACTGATCAAAATAATATATTTTTGAAAAATACAAAATTAAGTAAAGAAATATAGTTAATACATTCAAATTAAAGCTTTTCATATAATTCTGAACACGGAGAACACCGCGTCTCATCTAAAAATACAATTTTATCTACTCTGTTATGTGTTACATGTATTTAAATCTTTTGTATTTTTTTCCGATACGGAGAAAATTCCGAGAATCAAATTTAAATTGTGATATCTTTATAACGCAATTGACTTAGATTTTGTAAGTTACGGAAAAGTTCTATCTTTATATAAAGTAATGATACAAATAATAAGTTCCTATAATCTTAGTGTAATAATTTTCATTTCACATACGCCATATATGGCTTTAAATTTGTGTTGGGAGAATCAGTATCGCACATCGGAGCAAAAAAAAATATGCTAAGGAGCTACAGACAGACACGGGCCCTGAGTGCGAGTACATGATCCCTAAATGTAGAATATATTTGTTTATTTTTTTCACAAAAACTAAGCAATTATATATTGTATATATTGAACATGTTTGAGAAGAACGGTTTACTGAGGAACAAGACACGGGGCCTAAGGATCAGAGAACAAGAAAGCTCCCTCACTGCTGAGTAATGTGCCGTGTAATAGATCAAAATAATAATAAAGAAAAATAATCAAACAAATAAATAATTAAAAACAACAGAATATTGGTTGACGTTTGCACAAGAATAAGTAACTTTGATTACTTCCTATAGATTTGTGCATTGGTAGTCCGTCATGGCACAATTGCTAGGATTTGATGGCACGGAACTGATGGCACGTTTCTGAGGAGCTGAAGACACGGGGCCTAAGGATCAGTGAACAAGAAAGCTCCCTCACTGCTGAGTAATGTGCCGTGTAATAGATCAAAATAATAATAAAGAAAAATAAATAAATAAATAATCAACAACAACAGAATATTGGTTGACGTTTGCACAAGAATGAGTAACTTTGATTACTTCCTATAGATTTGTGCATTAGTAGTCCGTCATGGCACGATTGCAAGGATTTGATGGCACGGGAGCGAGAAAGATCCCTCATAGCTTCACAGTTTAAATGTAAATTTGTTATAATTCATTGGTAATTTTAGCATTTAATAATTGAATTTAGAGTTCTCAAAGGGTCTTGCATGCAAAAGAAAAAATGATATTTTATCAAATTAAAGCCGGTGAATTGCCCGGGGCCATCAGTTTCGTGCCATCAGATCTCTGCATTATTATACTCAAACGTGCCATGACCGATTTTAGGGGATCACGGTTGAATTTTATATTTAAACACTTAAGGAAACCTTGATTGTTTTTCCTTTTTGGGGTGAGGGGGGCAATCACGCGACATTATTAAAGATGCATGAAATTTTTTGACAATATCAATGATTGGAATTGGATTTTCTTCTCTCTATTTTCTTTCTTATTCTCTTTTATAATCTTTTTAAAATAGCATATCAAAGGAGGGGATGTCAAATATCAACATTTCTCATTGATGATGGATTGCATGAAGTTTGATTCGTAAAAACAAAATAACTAATAGATTTTTTTTAACGTTTACTGAGATATATTAAGGGACTTGTAAAAATTTGTAAGTCACTATGATAGTGCTATAAGCTAGTATTTAGACTGACAGAGTAAATATTTTTGAATATAAAAAATGTAATTGCGAGTAACAGAGAAAAATATATTAGTAATCATCGTTCATTAACACTGACTTTAATTCTCTTGCTAGAAAATATTTTTAATTTCTGTCAAAAGTAGTTTCTATATCTTAGTTAATTAAAGTCAGAATGTAATGTACATGTAATCTTAACAGTGTCCGTGACAATTATTTGATACCAAATTTTCGAGAGTATTTATGTCAGGTTAAAAAGATTTCAGAAATTTGTAAATCTAGCATCGTTTGTTAACAAACAAAAGTGTATACACACTATCGGCAGCGCCGGGAAGTACCCCGAACAGTAAGACGACAGGTGTCACTGCCGCCATGGACACTCGCTGGCTACATGTATATACAAGCATGCAATATTACGCAAGATTGAAGTGACACGTGGAGTAGGAAATATCTTTTCTCTCTCTCTTTCTCTCTTGTGTTTCAAGTAAAGTGTAATTATTATTAAAAAAATAAAATAAATAAAAAGTAATTGTTAAAATATTACAATTTATTGTTCGAAGTGAATTTAAGCTGGTTCTTACATAAATACATTTTTAAATTATTAAACTGTACTAGTATAATCTTTCTTGACACTTTTCATTTAAAAATTTTGTTATTTAACTAAACTCAACTCTTTTATAATTTTCCTTTTAATATAACTAATTAAATGTTTTTGAATTGAAGGAAGTGTCGCAATGTCATCAGTGAAAAATTGCTACTTAAAATCTTAAGGTAATTCTTGAAAAAAAAATTATTATTTTTTAAGTCATACAATATCAATAAAATTTTTTAAATCATTTAAGAGTAATTATGGTAGACTCAACGAAGAATGCTTCTTTACGAACATAACTTAGTCCAAGTCCGTTTTTAACTGTAAATTCATTTTATTAACACTTAGTATTTGTGCAGTTTGACATCACTCAAATTCATTTTATTTACACTTAATATTTGTGCAGTTTGACATCACTCAATTTATTTTAACTTGAGAACATGATTTATAAAGAATTCAGATTTATAGATAATTATATGTGTGCATTATCAGTTCATGTAGAAAATACAAAATTTATAAATGCCCTAGCAATTGTACACACGATGCTCAAATTAATTTTTTCAGATTATGTAAGATTAATTAGTATTAAATAACAA
Organism: Saccostrea cuccullata; assembly: GCF_032062105.1. NCBI lineage: Eukaryota > Metazoa > Mollusca > Bivalvia > Ostreida > Ostreidae > Saccostrea > Saccostrea cuccullata. Next base: position 528,105 of record NW_026935523.1, read on the forward strand.
AACAATCCTTTAGTATTTTATTCATTAAAAAAATACTTAGGCGAAATGGATATTTTAGTATTTGTGAATATTATTACTGGATTGATATAAAAAATTAAATGATATAATTATTTCAAATTTAATTTTATAATTAATGGCAATTTATGAATACTGCAAATGAAATAATACATGTTATACCCAACAATACTTTATGCTGAATATATTAAATCTTCATTTCCTTAATTCACCTAAGAGCTTACTAAGGCGAAACGGGAATGCTTAATTTTACAGTTAAGGCGAAATGGGAATAAACCGTATTATCTTGAAAGAAGGGGAAAAAACTTTTGTTACATTTGATTGTGATTGTTTGTTTAGATACAAAAAATAAAAAGAAGAGGAAAAAACATAACTATAAATGATTGAAATTTATCTAGTACATAATCACTACATTCATAATTGTAACTAAATAAGTTTAAGTCAATAGAGTTAGAGCAGAGGTAAATGCTTTTGGTTTTTAATTTACAAAAGAAAGAAAGCAGAAAATAAAATTTTCAGCAGATTTAGATAATTAGGTTAACTCAAAGAGTTAAATTTCAACATAAAGGTAACGGGGTATTTTTGGGTTTATTATATTGGTCCTCTGTACACGGAAACATAGAGAAATGAAATATTTAGTCATCTGAAAAAAAATATTGATTAAATATTTAAAAAAAATAAAAAAAGAATCCATTTTAAGTCAAACTCTTGTCTTGGCCTTTTTTTCTTCTAACGGGCGTGATATTTGAAATTTAACCTCCAAAATGCTTACACGGAAATACTTAGGTTGAAAAATATAAATACAAAACAAAACTTTGAAAACAGAATTATTAAACATTCAGTCATTTACTAGAATTAAAACTTTTTATAAAATAAAACTCTATGGGTAAAAGGACAGTGTAAAACTGTGCAGTACAGTGATGTACAGTTATGTGTACTGTGAAATACTGTGATGTACTGTAAGAAACAGTATATGTGTACAGGGAATAATAGTAATGTACTGTGAAGTACAGTAATCTGTACAGCAAAACTCTGTGACGTACAGTGGAAAACAGTGACTGCGTACTAGGACGTACTGTAGAGTACTGTGATGTACAGAGGAAATGTACTGTGAAGTACAGGGAGGTGCTGGGAAATTCTGTGATTCTGTACAGTGATGTACTGTAATGTACTGTAATGTACAGAGCCAAGTACAGTGATTTACAGTGAAAGTACAGAGTCTATCAGAGATTTTCAGAGAATAATCAGAATATCAGGGAATTTCAAGTCCAGTAGTGTTAGTGTGAAGTAACGAAAGAGGCTTGGTTGAACATATACTGGAACCTGCAATGTATCTTTGTTTGTAAGGATTCTTATGAAGTTTCGGAATCCAATATATATAAGGTAGTTCAAATTCATTTTGGCTCTGTGGAATATTAAAAGTATTCAAAACTGACAGGCGATTTTGAAGAATTTCTTCCTTAGAAAGAGTAGCATATGTATAAGTAGGATTACCACTCGTAGAATTAAATCCAAGTTCTTCTAAAATGCAATTAATATAATGAGCCTTACAAACGAAGACAATGTTGTTACCTGCTTTGTCGGCAGGAACCAGTACGTACTGATCGTGTAATCTATCTAATTCTTTTTTCACTTCTGGTTTATTGAACACAGAAGGATAGATGGTTTTCATTTTGCCCCTCAATCTTTTAATACGTGACTTTAACATGGATCTGATACATTTGATCCATTCTGACAAGGTGTCAATGTCTTCTTTTTCATATCTTGCCCATCGTCTGGCGTAATTTTCAACAGAATCCATAATATTTATGAAATTCTGACGCCAGTTGAAGGATCGGGGTTCCGTATATTTAGGACCTTTTAAAATAAGTGATCTAAGGTCCTCATTACGAACTATATTTATGTCACCTGTAATAACGTGTCCAGCAGGACTATAGTTATAGGGCGAAGAAGAACATGAACACGAAAGGGGATTATTTTTCAGATAGTCGATATCCAGGCCATGTAAAGTATTTTTGTAATCGAAAAGTTTGGAAGCAATGGTCGATGTATATTTGTAGGAAATACAAGGCGTAGTCTTTAACTTGAAATATGGTGGAATATAAGACTGGACCCTTTTGTGATTAAGAATATAACTAATATTTACCGCGTCAATTCCTTTATTGGCATATTGAAGTTTAAGGAAAAGACGGATTGTTTTAGCTGCATTTTCTTCCGTGAAACGTGCGGGTTTAAAAAGCCTATGATGTGCAATATCCATAATCACAGAACCGAGCCTATATTCAGGTGTCGAGGAATCTAAATTTGGATGTTCCTTGGTCTTTTCAAGAAGACTATTTAAAAGTTTCAAAGGGACAGAGTAAGGTTTGGTTCGAATATGATGTAGACCTAACTGTTGATTTACATAAGGTAGTAATGAATCAAAAGAGACGTCGTGTATTGCAGGTTTATTGTACGAACGATGTCCATGACTACGCTTACGTCTCTGAGTATTGTTAAAAAGTCCCATCACATTTACATTATTACACTGTGGGCTTGTTAGATTTCCTACACTATCGACATTGTCATTACATCCATAGGGAAAGGCTGTCCCTAGTTTCCTAATCCAAACTTCTTCACGTTGTCTACGGAAAGGTGTACTCAAAGATGGACTATTTGTGTGGTGATAAATCTTTTCCAGAATTCTAACTTTCATTGATAAAATAGAATGATCAGGTGAATTTAAATGTTTATATAAAAGCTGCTGACCACCATGATTTATTTGAAATCGATGACCTGATATTCTTTTGTTAAGCGATCCCTTGGTTTCACCGACATAAATAAGTCCACACAGATTACATTCTATTCCATAGACAACATTAGAAGATTTGCAGTTCAGATTTTCCCAAGTTTTGGTATAGAAGCTCTGTCCAGTAAGATTACTGGTAAAAGAAGTGTCAGTTATCAAAATGTCACAGGTTTTACAGTTTCGTACAGAACATTTTGAAACCGAAGACATTGGATCGCAAAAGGAATCATCCAATATACGCAGTACAGTTAAGGCAACATTTTCTATAAAAAGTAACCGAAAACGATACAATTAATATTTAACTATTTTATTTTTCAGCAAGACACTCTAGTTAAAAAAGCTTTATGTTATTGTGAAGAGTATGTCCATCGCTATACACCTAGAAATTTTTGTGATCATGTGACCCTCTTAAGTCACGTGGGCTCTGATTTTAGGTCAACAAATGAAATTTTAAATTTAACCAAACAGTTCAAGGGCAAGGCAAACAAACAAATAACTGCACAGTGTTTTAAATTGTTCCTATGTATCTATACTTTCGCAAAAGTGATGCTCATTCAGTTGGTTTTTCGATACATTTGAGTTATTCACCTGAAACAGTCAGTAGTATATGAAAAATGGGGTATTTTCCTAATATCATCGGAAATTATAAATTACCTTAAGGATTACAAAGAAATGAGCATCACTTTTTGAAAAGTATACAATAAAATGAATAATTTAAAATAAAAAACTACTTAATAGATTGTCGCCTTGCCCTTGAACTTTTTGATTAAAAATTTACATCTTGGTACAGTCAGTCTAAATATAGTTTTCAAACGCATCGCTGACCCAGCATTGGAGATAACTCTTCCGTACTTGATAAAGTTTGTTTACCTCGTAGATTTTAAATAACCAGGCCTATACTTGCATAATGCGCCGGGATCTTTTTACTTAATCGAACAGTATGCATAAAACACTGGATATTACTTTCTATTTTGTGACTTCGTTCTCTATACAATGTGTGAATTATGTATGATATAAGACGTCTTTCAGACCTTCCGCATTTCCTCGAATCAGTGTAAACACACATGCAGCTAAATGTAGGTGTAAAGTTTGCTGCAGCATGTAATCTAAAACGCTGATTGTTAATAAAAATGGGAATATTTAATTATAATAGTCAATTGAAAGCCTCCATCAATAATTAATTCGATAATCATACCCCTCTGTCACTTGTGAACAAATATTTTTTTTTTCGCATACAAGATTATATCATGGCTTTCTTTAAAACCTTCAACTCCTATGGGATTTAAGTCATACGTTTTAAGAACTAAGACTAGGTGGAAAACATACAAATTCCTGTATTTGTTAAAGGGACTACCATTTAATTCAAAAGGGGGGGGGGTTATATCTGAAATGTTTAAAATAAACATGTCCCAAATAGATTAAAAAAAATTAATCTGTCCCAGACCAAAGTTCCCCCTCCTATAATTTTGTTTAGCTTGTCAGACATTTTTCAGTAGGGAGGAAAATAAATAATCTGTCCTTCATAATATTCGAAGTAGATATTAGTAGACCTGTCCTTCATTGACTTGAAAAGAAATAAAAAACATAATGACTTGGGAAAACTTGCCAACCCCAACAACCCCCCCCCCCCCCCGCCCCGCTTCCCTTTGGAATAAAATGGTGGTCCCCTTTCTTCTTTTGAATCAATAAGGGGGGCTTTTAATCTTCTTTTTAGTTACTATTATTAAGAAAAACAAATTAACACAATGTACATGCTGGAAAAAAATCTTGATGGACATTGACAGCCTGGCACTACAGAAATATATGCAAGTCAAGATTATGTTAATCTTAATAGCCTTTTCAACACCTGTACAGTAAGTACATGAATATGAAAAAGTCAAATAATTTTTTATGAAGAAATTTTATTTCATAAACAGCTTTTCAAATTAAGATAGACTGTACAAAGAATACTGGGGGGGGGGGGGGGGGGGGGGGGGCTGCAATTTTTTTTCCCATCACTTCATGTTCTTGTGGATGAAATCAATTCTGAAAATACATGTATGAGAAAATCAGGACATTCATGTAGTAACATACCATTACTAAGCTAAGAGTAAATTGGTGATTAAAATAAAATTTAATTAAATTCAGATCAATGCATGGAAACATGCATTGGATGTATATATATATATTAAATGTTTGCAATTCTACTGTTATATATTGTTTGCCAGGAATATTGCATGGTAATTTGGTTTATAGCTAAAATGGAGCATACCATTTTCCTTACATCATGGATTAACTTGCTGTCTGATCATGAATTATTCCATTGGTCTAATTCTTTGGGAATATCTGCAACACATTATATATGCTATTGCTATGAGATTACTAAATAAAATACATTGTAAAGTAAAATCACTTTATATTCGACAAAACAATTCATGATATATTGTAAACTGTAGTGAATCAAAATTCATATAAAATTTAAATTGAAACAAAGCTGTATTTATTTACAAAACTCTTCTGGGAAATTAAAACCTCTGACATTAACAAGAACAAATGATTAGAATATGAAAAAAAAAACATTCTTCCATCTTTACCAAAATGAAAAAAAAAAAAATAAAATAGGCCTAATCATGCATACAAGCATGGTTAAAAAAATGTGAAATGCTTATAAGTGTATATACCCTGTGGAGAAATGGATGCATTTTTATTTATTTATACTTCAAGCCTGGATCCCTTGACTGCTACAATAAAATTACAGAAATTAATTGACTTAAAAATTGAAATCATATTAAAAAAAAATAAATATTTTATTCACCATTAATTTAGAAATTCTAAAAATTTAAACCCATAGATCAAAAGTGGAGGTTCTTTGTTTTCATCATTATGATACAAATAATATTTGTTACATTTAGCAGGTTTGTATGCCAGAAAGACCATAGGCACTTGGGGTATGGACCCCCCCCCCCCCCCCTTTACATTTTTTTCTTTTTAAATCTGGGTTCGATTCACCTTTTACCTATTTTTCTATTCTAATATGCACTATATGTTATCAAAAATGCAACTCTCTTTCGTCTCTACAATCTGTTTTTAAAAATGCCGTTTTTCACTGATCAATACATATAAAGAGAGAAGGCTTGCAACTCTTTTAGTCATTCGCCTCACCTCGCTTAAACTTCGCTCGATTATTTATCTAAATCAAAATAAAACATGGTATATGCATACATTAATAATTTTGTTATTCATTTCTCTTCCTTTTCATATTTCCAATTAATTTTCATATACCCCGATTTGTAAATATTTGTAAATTTTGTTCATGTGCATCAACCGGGACGGAAGTACCAAAGAACGATAACTCTATTTTACAAATGTTCTGCATTACAAAAAATCCAGGATTTGTAAAAACAATATTATGACATTTGGTAAATTATATCGTGCGTTAAAAGTGAATCTGTATCTATAAGAATCTATTAGTTACAGCTTTCTAGTTATATATCGAACTTACTGTTACATATTACATAAAGAGAAAATTCGGGATTCAATCTCTCTCGAATTTGATGTTCCGAATAAGATAACACATTATGATGACGCCAGAAAATACCGGGAACTTCCGTCCCGGTTGATGTTGAGAGTTGCAAGCCTTCTCTCTTTATATGTATCAGTGAAAAACGGCATTTTTAAAAACAGCTTGTAGAGACAAGAGAGTTGCATTTTTGATAACATATAGTGCATATTAGAATAGAAAAATAGGTAAAAGGTGAATCGAACCCAGATTTAAAAAGAAAAAAAAATGGAAAGGGGGGGGGGGGTCCATACCCCAAGTGCCTATGAGAAAGACAACAACATTACATCATAACATGTTCAGTAAATCATTGTCAACACATTGACTGCAGCAATGAAATTTCAAATTTAATTTAGTCTAAGTTTGTATTACTAATTAACACCCTTATTACACATGTCATCTCAAAGAAAATGAGCTTATCGACTCTATATTTAGTACAATTACATTTTTAAAATTTTTAGTAAAACAAAGTGATCAACTTTATGTGGGCTGTTAGGGGGGGGGGGGGAACACACTGCACTGCATTGGTTTTTTACTGACCGTGATAATACATCTAAATATACACGTACACACTCGCGATCGTTTTTTCTTCGATGTTAACAGAAGCATATCTACATAATGTTCAAACATGTGCATACATACCTGGGCTGAATGCAATGCAGTGATGGATCTAGGGAGCTGGTGCAGATCGTCTCACTCTTCCATTATTTTTTGTAATAATGTCCTCATATTCTCGTAATAGGGATAAACAATGCCTTGCCTCTTATCATATCCCTAATTCTTTAAAGAATGTCTGATTCTTGCATATAAATCCACTGCATATCTCAGCTGATGTCGCCACGTTTTTAGATGTAAACAACATTCCGTGTCATCGAGTGCAAGCGCTTGGCTGAAGCCGAATGCAGCCAAACGGCACATAAGAAATCGGATTATTTTAAAAACATGCCATTCTATATAGTAGAAAATCACTAATAATTATTTATTTAGACATGGAAATATTGCCGTTTGTTACAAATTCTAGCAAATATCGGTAAATAGTTATTTTGAGCTCTATTTCCTTATAAGGATCAATCAGGGCGGAGCAACTGTCATGACGTCAAACCTCATTATGACCTCATTACCATATTTTTTCCATGGGTTGCCTTAACCGTACTGCGTATATCGTTGTTATACTGATCCGTCCGTCGGTCTGTACCAATAACAACTGTCTCTCCCTCAAACTATTCTTAAATTTTAAAGTAACCAATTCATCATTAAATTGTCAATTTTCAATTCATCATTTAATGTGCTAATGGGCACTGGAATTTTTACTCTTGCAGCGAACGATGGCCGAAAATGTTTTTTTTTCATGCCAAAAGCCCATGGTTCTCTGAACTCCTTATTATCTTTTTGGAAAAACTTGATACTGTCCTATGGATTTGCAATATGGTTTTGGCATTTTCCTTTTCAGCCAGACGGGCGAATTGGGGTCACAAAATGACATTTGTTTAAATGCAAAAAAACCCCTGTATTTCTTAATCTTTTTACACAGTATCCTTGTCAAATTTTGGGAGATGGTTGGTCGTATCATGAAGATGTACATCGATGTTTCTTTCCTCTTTCGTAATACAGTACATGGAATATGCTCCGATAGTAGGGCATAACTTTCTGTTGTTAGGTAGATTTTAAACCTTAAATTAAGGTAATTCTACGTTAAATTACTTTTAATTCTCGAGAACTTTTTTTGCATCATTACGCGAGACAATGTATTAAAGTATTCCTTACCATTATATAGAAGAATGAAAATTATTCTTGAAAATTATGTATTTCTTACAAAGAGTCAATGAAAATGTCGCGAAAATAAGTTGTCGCTTAAAATTTAGTGATTAACTGTTCTTTAGTGTAATATGCTTAACACCACAAAATAGGTTTCGAAAATTACCCCAAACCTTTTATAGTGAATATTGATTTGTTTTCAAAAAATGTTTTAACATAAAATTAACATGAACATATATATGGAGCCTAAAAAAGAAACTGAACTTTTTTTTCTTACACAAAAACATTCTCCAAATACTTTCTTAAAGCCGCTTCATCCGAAACAGGCACATATTATCTTTATCAATAAAAGTATGTCATTACATAGATAATATATAAAAATTAATTATAAGATTGATTTAATAGTTTATTACAACAATCCTTGCATAGAAAACATATACATAAAACCTTGTTGATAAACAGCAGTTCCTGACGGGAAGTTAAGATCTGTTTTGAAGTCACCTTTGAAAAAAATACCTTTATCGGATATATTTAATTATGAAGAGATTTCAAACCCGAGTATTTTTTTTCAATTAGTAAGTCATGAACTATCTTTAAAAATTAAGGAATTAATTGAATATAATCCATAGTAATTTTTGTATTAATTTACACATTTACAGAATAAAGGAAAAAAGTGGGTTTAGTAACGAGGGCTAGAATATTGCCTGTATACACTTTGTTGTGGAAAATGCTCGGGTTTGTTCTTCACGAGTTATACATGTAAGCGATAAATTTAATTTTTCGAAGATGACTTCACACAATGTCAACAAATGTCAACAAAGGATTATTTATTGTCTGACCTAACAAAAATTATTTTTTTAACTTTTGAATTTTGATATCTTTAAAAAGAAAAAGACTTTGGGGATATAATTTGACCAAAGTTGAAATAATTTATAGACAATTATTTTTCAAGAAGAAAAACGAATATATTTTTTTAGCGATTACAATCGGACCAAGCGGCTTTAAGGAGAAGTCTTAAATCTTTGACTGGTTAATTCGATAAATTTCTAATTGAAAATACACAAGACACGAATAGGCGATTTATCCTGCGGTGTAATTTTTGTTCAATTTATTGTATGATTGTATTTAAGTAAAGGAGAAAAGACACAAACTGTCCGTTTTGTGAGAGAAAGACCTATCAAGGGCCGGCCTTTCTCCTACTTAAAACATGATTTTTTTGTTCTGAAAATTTAACAAAAAATGTACAAAACAGGTAGCACACATACTATAGATTCATTGTTTACAGAATGGAAAGTTACAGGTAAGCTTGGGATGCACCGCAATTTGTTGAATAGCCATTGTATTTTCAGTCGCAAATTACAAAATATCTTTGTCTAAAGAACGGACAGTTACAGATGGATTTTGGGGGATAATAGTTTTTATATTAGAATATAGCTCCTCAAGATCAATTTCTATTTTGCATCTCTGATGAAGATAATATTTTACGAAACGAAATTGAATTGAAACCAAAAGATACACACAAACAGCGATACGTTGGCCTGGAAACAGGGAACAGTAAGCGCAAAAGTAAATATCCAAACTTTGATGGATTGGACAACACGGACAAAAGTTTACGTCACAATCATGTTTTAATGTTGGTTAAAAAAGTATTCTTGGCTCATTATCGAGGTAGAAGGGAGATATAAGAGAGAAGTCCGCGTCTCATGACAGCATAATGTAACTAATATCCGTCCGGTGAAACCGAAGGGGACTATTGGGTGTCACGAGTCTGTCTGTTTGTCAGTCTGTCCCTTTTAGTTTTCTGCACTTTTTTTTCTCTAAATGCTATCAATTGTTGAGTTGATTTTTGTTGTAAGTGAGTGAATCTTGATGAGTTACATCATTATATATAGATTTGGTTAAGTGTAGAAATATTTGAGCATGTACTTATTTGAGCATTTAACAGTTATTTTTTTTTAATTATTATTATTAAATTCACCAATCAGTTTTCCAAAAAATTAATGCTCTTTATATTTGAAAAAAAAAAAAAAAACAAATGCTGTATTTATTCGAAATTGATCGCCAATTGACCGCAAATATTAGTACTTTTAGATTAGAAATGATGGAGAACACTGATACTCATATGGAGACGCCACTACTTGCCGGTGTAACGTTGGATATTGACCCGAGTTGAAAATTGACCCGGGGTCATTTTTCGACGTTGAATATTGAATCGGGGTCATTTTTCACCGTTGAAAATTGAGACCACAAAAGTCGTGGAATTTATACCTGGGGTTATTTTTCAACAGCTTGGTATTTTTCCCTTACCTTATGACCTCAACACGTTGAAAATTGACCCTGTTGAATACTGACCCCACCTCAAAGTTTGAACATTTTTTTTAGCTGGGAATTTGTTTTACGTAATTTATCATGCAATATCACTTTAATTATATTTTGCTTTCAATTTTTTTCCCCTTTTCAAAAATGATAGAAATAAACATTCAGTATCACCCCGTGTATATATGTAAATTTTGATCAGTGCATGATTTCAGTTATCTTCAAGCATGAAAACTTTTTTTAAAAATACAAATGTAAATACTTTCCAAAATCCATGGCATCCATAAATAACTACAATATAACGAATGGGGCATAAAACAAAAATCTTTAAAAATTGCTGTCTAGAAAGTGAGTCCTATATATATTGATCAGGCGGGTGAAACATCCCATCTAGTCAAATTCAGTATAAAAAATAACAAAATTAATAGTCTAAAAATTAGAATGAAACACATCGACCAAAATGATTCAATCGATAGGTTATATTTGTGAAAAAGAGCAATATTATAGCGACCATAGCATGTGAGTAATGCTGACTTTAAATAAATTGCTGAAATCCCTGTAACAATTAACTTTTTTGTCAATAGCCTGTCTCAGCTTCAAAAATGATCGCTTTCGGACCATAACCTTGAGAATGAGATTATTCTTATTCTAAAAAAATCTTATTTTATACAACGTGATTCCTATTTGATTAATTGTTATTTCTATTCCACTATTTGTAATTTGTATTCGATAAATTGCTATTCCAATTACAGGAAATGTGGCAATATGATTCATATATCATAGTTTTCTCTGAAAACACGCGTTTCCTATTCGATGTCATTAATATTTAAAACAATCGGTTGCTAGTCGCTAATTTTTCATTCCTATTCGATAATTTTTTTTATTCGATAATAATTTATTTTATATGCAATAAAGTTGTTGTTCGAAAACATACTAGCATCCATTTCTATTCGAAAAAATACGATTCCTATACGATAAACTTCTCATCTTATTACATGATTTAATCTCTATGATCTCCTAGGCGATGTTTTGTTGTCTTAATTTTTTTCAATAATTGCCATGATTGCATTTTGGGAAATATGACAAATTAAACTAGAATTGGTTGTAAACTCAATTAAATAGGAATGTAACGTTTAACATTATTATCGAATATGAATCATTTCATCACATAAATTGACAAAACAAATTTAAAAAATTTTAGAATAGGGCAAAATTTTCTCTCTTCAAGACTGAGGGACTAGAGATCAGCATAAATTAAGCTGTTGCTATTTAATATTAAATAAATGTGTTTCGTTTTATACATTGATGGAGTAATTATAGAGGATTTAGTTATTCAGAATACTAATTTGATTATGTTTTGTATCATTTTTTGACAAAGATATCCAATACGTTTTTATATAAAGTACAAGTAGATCCTAATTCAAGACTTTAAAGCATTGTTACGTCTCATCAATAATGGAACATTAAGAAATATTAATATACAAGTATTTTTTTTCTCAGAAACATCAAGTCATACTCTGTGTTATATTTAATTGAGAAATCAATACTATTTGATGTCACTCACTTTAATGAAATTTTCTAAAAGGACTCCTGCAATATAGCATATGATCACAAGAAAAAAAACATGAAGTCAATACACATTTCAGATTCTATAAATAGTAACTCAAGTCTTTATGCTGTTATACTTAATCATGTGATCAAGTTTGAGCCAATCAGAGATCTTAGAATAAAAGGTGATATCATCTTTTCCTGGTAAATACTTGTAGGTGCTATTACTTATTTGAATAACTGCTATCACCTATTCGAATATGTGATATTACCTGATTGAGTTTCTTAAAACAATCAATACTGAATGCTCCCTATAATATATAGATAACCACTGGAATCAAGAAAATTAGGACTACCCAGTTGTCATGCGTTTTGTACGATTTTCTTGTTGTATACATGATATATAAGTGAAATAAATTAATTTGTAAGCAAAAAAAGAAACAAAAACAAGCTGTTCGACGGGAAAAGGTGATTTCACCCAATTGAATAGGCGATTATAACTTGTTCGATATCCTTACGTTAGACAAGGTTGCTGATAATCCTATAACAGACTTATGATCGTTTTCGGAGGATAACCTAAAGAATGAGATTATTATAACTCTAAAACGTATCATTCTTATTTGGAACACTTTTCACAAACTAAAGATAGTGTTGAAACGAACTATAAAGTAAACAACAAGGTATTATTTAAACTTGGAATGATTACTTGACATAGATTTCAATTAAATTTTATTTTTTGCTGTAGTTGCAATGTTATTGATAATTTATTTAAAAAAAATTATTTTTGTTGTAGAAACTGTAAAAATTGGTAATATTTTTAACTTTATCAAGAAAAGTTTTGTTTTTATGCATGTTTTCATGTTATTTATGTTATTTGTTTGTTTATTTTATTGTTAATTGTGTTTTTGTTTATGTTTATATTGGGAAAGGGCTTCTATGTTCTAAGTTTGTTGTCACCCATGCGCAGAAGGGTTAGTCCATGCCAGGCATGGACTAACCCTTTTGCGCATGTGTCAATTTTTGGCTTTCTATATATTCCGTATATTTCTGCAGTCAAATGGCATCACAGCGTAATTATTGAAGTATTTGACTCTATACTCAGCTACGATCGCATCATCATCGCTAAAATTTCCCATCGAGTTGATGAAATCCGTTTATCACTGTCGGCATTGCGTAGCCCTGGGTCTTCATGAATGAAGATTTCGACGTACCGATTTCCTGAAGAAATACTTCGCAGGGAGCGAAAGTATACACATACCAATGCACATTCAATACGATAAATGCAAACACTTACAAATATTTTTTCAGTCCTATGAAGTTTAAATCCAAGAAAAAGCCAGAGAAACGCGTCCATGTAAACACTGCCAATACACTACCTTGATCGACGTCATTTTTCGAGGTACGACGTCACAGGTACACTGTTTTCCCGTACTTTCTGTGGCAAGATGGCGTATAGCCTATATAGGCATTGTACGTAATATAAGGCATTCTGTCATCGTAGTACAACAAACAAATTTTATTATTTTAGCACAAAGTTTCCTTTTACCAAGCTAATCAAATATCTCAAGAAGATACAGAAGTGGGAAGTGATTAGTACAGAAAACAGGCTCCAAAGATTTGAAGATCCATGATCCGTCCCTCGTTTTACCTCCAGCTAAAATGTGCAGATTTAGTGTGCACATCTCAAGTTTTCAGTCCATTGTGACGTAGCACTCGAAGAAAGCTTTACAGCATGACAATACTTATACTGAACATATGATAACGAAAGGGAACACATTCTATTAGAAAAAGTTTAAACATATTTTTTTTTCAATTTTGCTTTTAAATTAAAAAAAAAAAGAAATTGCTTGTATCTTTCATTTCAGTTCTTTTTTTTCTTTTTTTTTTTTTTGGTAGATAGATATATAGTAAGATCGGAATAAAACAAAAATGCGCAAGAGTACAATCTTCATGGCGGAGGTCGCATGGGGGTTGTTCTGGTAGATTAAAAGATTGAAGCAAATATGTGGTACACCCCCCCCCCCCCCCGGGCACACACACATCATATCGATACTACCGATAAATAGGCCCCTATTTACTTAAGAATCTTGATAAACAACTATAGATATGGTTCATAAGTAGGCGTCGGAACCGGGGGCTTAGCGCCCCCCATTTTTGGGAAATATATACATTATATAGGCATTGAAAATTGGGGTTTACCTTTTTGGGGTGGTTAAGCCCCCCCCCCCCCCCCCGCCTTTTCCAATTTGCTTCCGTCGCCTATGACGTCGACATAACTCACAATAATATTTTATTTGTTAATATATCTTCAAATACAAATATTCTTTAATCGAACCCCCTGTCCCCCGATCCACCCAACCAACCATTCCTGGATCTGTCCACGTACCTGCTTTTTAGCATTATACAAAGGACTAATGTCATTTTTTTTTTTGCTACACCTGTACTTGTATTTTGCGTTACATTTAAGCCACTATTTATCACACACACACCCTTTACAGTCTGTGAAAATTATCATTATACGTTTATTGACTGATTTCGAGGACAACAAGCGTTTTGTCGGACCCAACATTTTAGGCCAAAAACAAAAATGTCTGCCTGTCAGTTAATAAATGTTTTGTTATACTTTTCATAAATATTTATATTTTTTGACATGCGTGTATTTTGTACTGTCTTCCGTGATGTTAAATCAGGTCTCTCGATTCTTAACAACCATGAATGAAAATGAGAGTAAGCTTCCCCCAGTATGTGACGTAGGCGGTCCAACATCTCGCCAACCGGTCCAACACCTCACTCAGCGGTCAAACATTGATTTCTTTCTGCCCCCCCCCCCCCCCCCCGGCAAAATGTTAAACTTCTTTCGTATAGATTTGTATAGGAACACATTTTCAGAGGTATAGCAATGGACTTCTTGTCTTTTTAGGATTCAAAAGACCCATCTTAAAGAGATGTCAGCTAATGATGTCGGTAACGGATTGTAGAGAGTTGATCACGTTTCTTCTTTTTTTTGCTTCTAACCTTTGGAAGCGTGAAATGTAAAAACGTAATAATTATTTCTTATAAAGACAGACATCGCATGGATTTAATATGTATCCTCGTACCTCATTGTAACTAGTCTCTTAAATATATGGCCAAATTATAGGCTTCATTTTGTAAGGTGTGGACATCTGAGTACTCTATTTTAATTGCCTAACTTGAAAAATATTTCATGTAGAACTCGATCACCAAAAGTGCGATTTATTCCCCCTATCATTCTGGTTTATATATAGCTGCAGATCTGTAGCTCTCCGAAAATATATATATATTGATAGACCGGAGAGCTACAGAGCCACCCATTGAAAAAAACTGTATATTTATTGCGCACAAAAAATGCGCTCGTTTGTCAATTTTATTCTCCATGTTTTTAAAGCTGTAATATCGAAATATTACTAACCGTGTGTCCTTAACATATTCTTTGACTCTTTCCACAACAAAACATTCCTCATAATTGTTGTTAATAGTCCTCCTGGCCCTGATATTGCAATCATCGGACATTTCGCTTATTTATACTGCCATTTTGGTTTCAAAATTAATTCGGTCCAATATGCTTCGTTCGGATGTCTACTACGAGAGAACTTGATAGAGGAGAGATTCATTTTTTGAAATCTTCCATTTTTTGCAATTGAGGTAAGAATTTGGAAAAATTCTTCAAGAATCGAGCGCACTTTTTTATGCGCAATAAATATACAGTTTTTTCAATGGATGGCACTGTAGCTCTCCGGTCTATCAATATATATTTTTTCGGAGAGCTACAGATCTGCAGATGGTTTATATATTGATTTTTTTTAGATGTATTGTATTCATACAGTGTGGTGGTACAGCTCAGAGATGCTCACTAGAACAGTTTTAGTTCTTGTTCGAATCGCCGAGTTTACATTCTTATTTTTTTTCAAACTTTCATATACTGCAGGTGTCACAACATCAGAAAAAATCATGCCGAGGAAAAATTTTCAAGAACGTCTTTGGGCATAAAGGTTTTATAACTCGTTGCCATTATCAAGGCATCATGTAAGGACCCTTATAAATATAAAATAAGGATGTATCTCTAAATACCGAGCCTCGGAGGTAGGGTCAAATGAACACATGTGCACATTTAATCAGAAACAACAAAACTACTCGCATGTGACCTAAAGTCAGCGACCAGAACGGATATCCATAAACTACAACTGAAACCAATGTAGGTACTATAGGTCAGCACATATAGAACTAGAAGAATTAGCAAATAATACATGTACATATCCAATTATCAATTATTTCTATTTGAAAATGATAGGAGTTGTGTTTTCATAAAAAATAACTACTTTTCTAAGAAAAATGCACTTCATACGGTAATGCCACCCGAAATGGTGGTGGTGGAGGAAGGGGGGGGGGTCATGCTGTTATCAACAGAACTTGATTTTATAAAATAGCTAATTTAGGAAATATATTCACTTCATGGACAATACGACCCCCTCCCTCATAAAAGGAGTGATGATATTAATTGTTGACTGCAGTTGTCCCTGATGTACAAGTAACACCATGTACCAAAAAATCTACGGTAATGTTTCCATCTACATTGTTTATTTATATCAAAATGACTCCATATTCTGTTAATGCTAAAAGAGAAATATTAGAAGGAAGATCTGAAACACATGCACACTTTTCAATTTGACATTTACAGAATCGTGTACACGTACATGTATATTTTTTAAAAGCTGGTAAAATCTCAATATTTCTATGTGTTACACATGATGTGCATCCACTTCAATCTTTCGTTGTTTTGAAAGTATAAACTGAAATCAATTGCATAATTTCTAAACCAATCTTCCTACAGATTTCATTAGATTTGTGTGCATCTTGTAATAATCTGGTATAGCTGTAGATCCTGTGGCTCGCTGAGCCTGAACTGAAAAAATTAAGATGGATTACCAGAGAGCTACAGTGCCACCCATTGAAAAAAAACTGTATATTTATTGCGCCAATAAAGGTTGCGCTCGTTTTTGGACTAATTTCTCTAAATTCTTCCCTCAACTGTAGTAAAGTACAATTTCACACTATTCCTTTGACTCTATAAACTCTCCTTTATATCTTCACGAAGCGCGTGGGACCAAACTACTAGTATTTTGCCGTTCAAAATTGCAGTGTACATGAGGAAAATTTTCAGTGGTTTCCATTTCAAGCCAAGTAAGGCTATTTACAGCGGTGTTATGGAATGCTTTGTTTTGGAAATAGTACAAAAATTATTTAAGAACACATGTTTATAATATTTTGAGATTGCGGTTTGAAAGACACGAAGAAATACACAAATCTAACTTCAGCGCACTTTTTTGTGCGCAATAAAACTACACTTTTTTCAATGGGTGGCACTGTAGCTCTCCGGTTGTTAATTATATTTTTAGGAGAGCCGCAGTTCTGCAGCTAAATCTAGTACAGTATGTTACAACACACTTTGAAAAATTACACACTTTGAAAAAAATTTTCAAAGTGCGTTAAATTTGGGACCAAATTAATCGCATTTTGAAAAAATAAAATTTCTTTTCAAAGTGCGTTAATATCGACCATATTTACGCATTTTGAAAAAATTGTATGGTTTGCTCAATATGCTTGCAAATCGTAGGTATGATAAAGAATTGAACCTGTTTGATAACTCTTCGGTGATGAGGTCACTTCAGGATGTGAAATTGATCGATTTTGATCTTTCCATGCTTTAAAAATTCTTTCTAGCTCTTTTTAATGTTTTAATGTAATTATTTTTTCCAGTTTGCATGCATTTTATGTAGACTATAAAATTTTTAAAAAGTTTTCAACGTCATACCAGTTATGAAAATGCATATACTTGGGTGTAACATAGGCATCGGTACCGGAAAGGGGGGGGGGGGTAAGGCAAACAAATGTTTTGCAAAGATACATACATAATATAGGAATTGAAAATTGGGCTTACCTTGGAGAAGGGGGTCCACTTTCAATTTGCTAATGACGGCTATGTACAATGTATAAGGAAAAAAAAAAAGAGTTAAGCTTAGAGACCTTCTCCTCGTCTTCTCCTTGTTATCAATGAGATTAAATGAGTACATGTAGATTTTAAAAATTTCAAAAATAATATTTATTACTAAAATTTAAGTTTCGATTTTTTTTTGTTTTATACTTATTTTTTTCAAAGTGCGTAAAATGGCCCCGTGGTAAAAATGTCGATGTACACTCTTAACGCACATTGAAAACTTTTCTCATTTTAGTGCGTTGAGTGTGTCCCAAATTTAACGAACTTGGAAATTTCAAAGTGCGTTGATTTTGTCCCAATTTTAACGCACTTTGAATTTTTTCAAAGTGTGTAATTTTTTCAATGTGCGTTGCCACACTGGTACGACTTGACTTTTTGTCTCAAAAAGAGTGATCTCCAGGATCCGACTTGAGAAGAGTCACTGCCTTGCATCTCGACAAGCGGAATAATATGTCAAGTAAATATAGTAAGCCGATATTTTCGTTATGCTTGCCCGTCTACTTTTCTTTTTTTTTTATTTCCAGTCATGGGTTAGACTGTTTGATTGATTGTATGTTGTTTAACTTCCCTATCGAGAATTTTTCACTAGAACAGGAAGGCCACCACTTGCCATTTGAGAACTAAAAATTTTATCCTATGCTCGGCTTACAAGCGATCATTATTCTACATAGCTGAAGTATTAATTGTTTACAGATTCTGGATAATAAAAGCAAGTTCAGAGTTCATTTTATTCACTCAAATCAAAAGATTGGTACATTGGGTTCCTTAACAGCGTATCTACAATATACTAGTATAAATAAATTGGTCAGAGGTAGTCTTTGATAGCAGCATGAAGGTACGGCAAAAGACACCCCCAGTACTGCTGGTCTTCTCCGCACTTGATTTTTAAGGTTACATCTTATCGAATTTTCTTCTTGATCTATCTTAAAAATTAACAGAATAAATTTGTGACACCCCCCTTTGCTTATATTTGTAACTTCCTAAATGCATATTCAGGTAAACTTTCAAAAACACACTCAAAGGTGGGTAATTTGATACAATTGATGACATTCTAATTTTAATTTTAAACAAACTAAACAAAACTTTTTTCTCGTTAGCCTGAGAGCCTCTGTCCCAAAGGTAGTGCTATGCCAATAGATCATCATCAAGATTGAAGAATATTGAAATCTCAGATGGAAAAATCTTAATTGAACATCCTGAAAAGCAAAAAAAAAAAAAAAATCTTTGATTCAATTATTAAACACAGTTTTTATTTGTAGAGGAGTGCAAAAGAACCATTGGTACTCGTATGGTACAAATTTGCTGCAGTGTCAAGATGTCATTGATGATCTTCTCTGCTTCTTTCGAATTCTTTATTACCTGAGAGTTTTCTTTTTTAAGTAATATTCACCAAAAAAAGGGTTCTAAGACAGTTACATCGTCAGTAGATGAAAGTGTTACAATGCTTCGTACCGGAAGTTTAAAGTGACCCGAAGTGTTGCTGTTTGTAGCAACAGGGGGGACCGTCGCCACTGTCACCGTCACCTGAGCTGAAAACTCAAGTTTTTTTTTCTGATAACCCATTGTTCGACGTCCGTCCGACTTTAAACTTTTCTAATTTATTCCAATCATGACCCTTTGGGATTGGACAAGGTCAAGATAGGTACTAGTATTTCAAACGGGGAAATCTGTTAAAAACAGAATGGCCACAGTTACTTATTTATGTGAGCGATGAAGCCCATGGGCCTCTTGTTTCCACACATTACTTTTTACTATCGATTTTCACGTATATTGGAAGATCAGCCTTTTTACTATCGATGTGCAGTATGGTAAAAGACCATAAAGTTGACAGCCCCCCCAACCACCACCACCACCACCAATTTTTGCTGCACCATATGTAATCAAAAGAGGGAAACAGGTAGCGTTTAAAAAAATAATACTGAATAGAGATCGACCCCCCCCCCCCCCGCCCGATTTCCTTTTCTTATTTTTTGGCATGTTTGTCAGGTTTTATTACAGGTTTGAATTTAATAATTCTTTTTCTTTGCGTCCCCCTTTTTGTTTAAAATCGATGCTATGTCCCTGTCGTGCTAGTATCTAGATTGTTTTGGGCGACATCTCCTGGATGACTGCATGAGATTTCACAAAAATATGTAGTGTATTACGCCTCTGCTTGAAAAAGTTTGGGCCCGGGTTCATGCATGTCTGTAGCACTTTCGTGGATCTAACATACTTACATAGGATATACATATAGCTCTTTCATGTGTATCTTTAAAAAATTATTTTAGGAATGTGAATGCGTATCTTTAAGAAATTATTTTAGGAATGTGACATCCTGCCCACCACAGCTAGGCATGCATATTTTGTTTAGTATAAACTGGACACCCGTATTGTATCAGCATAATTTACCTCGATTGAACCTCAGCACTTCTTAATTTTTTTCATTGTCAAAATATTCTACCTCCCTCCAACATTACTTTGAATTGTTGGACCTTCTCCGACGACGATTTTTTTTTTCTGTACATGCACTTGTACCATACATTTACATGTATAGGCGTTACCGGTAATTTAAAGGGGGCGGTTGAGAGTAAGATCTATCCACATTTCATAAATATTTCTTCCAAATATATATACACGTCTGTCTACCACAATGGAAAAATTAGTCTGTGTTGAACAGAACATACATGTACATGTAGCTGCAGAACTGTAGCTCTCCGAAAAATATATATTGACAGACCGGAGAGCTACGGTGCCATCAATTGAAAAAAATGTATATTTATTGCGCACAAAAAAGTGCGCTAGTTTCTCGATTTATTTCTCCATGTTTTTAATTAAAATTGTCATCTCAAAATATTACTAACCGCATGTTCCTAACATGTTCTTTCACAGTTTCCACAACAAAACATTACTTATATATTTTTTTTTTTTTTAAATTGAGATCATCGAAAATGTCGTCTATCTATATTGCCATTTTGGTTTGCAAGAAAATTCGGTCCAACGTGCTTCGTACAGATGTAAACTACGCGAGTAATTGACAGAGCAGTAAAACACTAGCTTTTTGCAATTCATGTAAGAATTTCAACGAATTAAGCGCATTTTTTTGTGCGCAATAAATGTACAGTTTTTTCAATGGGTGACACTGTATCTCTCCGGTCTGTCATATTTTTTTTCGGAGAGCTACAGTTCTGCAGCTATGTTGAACTTAGCTACAGAACTGAAGCTCTCCGACAAAACGTTAAAAAAATTTTGGAGAGAGTCTTGCAGAGAAAGAAAACAAAAGTTCCATCCGGCAAATAGTTGGGTTCAAATTATCTTGTGTCACATTGTTCGGATTCAAATTGTATACTATAATTATATTTTTTTCCGTACAATTCATTGTCAAATCCAAACATATTGTTTATTTATTTATTTGTGAATTTTGTTTAATAAATAGATATTTTTTTTAAAGAAGTCTTTGAGACTAAAATAAAACATCGTAGAAGTGTGTGATATTCTACTATATGGATAATTGGATATTTTTTTAAATTTGTTAACATTTATAATACTTGCTGAGCGTTAAAAGTAGAGACGATACTAACATATATCGGTAAATATACGTCCTTAATTGTTCACAATTATGTTTCCAATTTTAAAAGGAAGTACAAATTATGTGTACGAAAATACCCGGTATACATGTATTGATTAACTCAACTTAAATGCCATATCAGGATTACAAACGAGAAATTAAACTATTGTTCTTGGATTATTGAAATGTTCGTATTTTACAAGATGTAAGTGGACTTAGGCTCTTCTTGAAGGGGATCGAAAACGTAAAAAGGGACTTCAATCATTATTCAAGGCATTGCGTGTCATAATTTTCCCACTGAAAAATGAGGAATCGATCATTTGATAATAAAGGGGAATTTGACTTCAATTTTATTTTAAATTTTTATTTATTTAATGGACCTTAGATTTTTTTTATCAAAACTATAATTACAAGAACTGTATATTTTGCGAATGACACGTGATTCGGAAACTTCCAGTATTGCATTAGCAAAAAACGTGCATCTTGTGATCATCTACACGTGTGCCGGAGGAAAACCCTCTATTAGACGAAAGAGACGTGACTTAAAAAAAACTTTTCAGCAGTGCAAGTCAACATATAATTAACACTGTATAGATTGGTGTTTTTTTTTTTCTTTTGAAGAAGGAGCCTTGCCAAAATCCGAAATCCTACCCCATTTTTTCCACAGGCACTTGGGAACCACCTCCACCCAAACTTCCGTGTCAGTACCCTAAGAATTCTTGGACCTTGTTTAAATACAATATTTTTCTATGATATATATAGAAGTATAACAAAAATCTAAAATTTAAGTTAAAACAAGTCTAAAAAATAAATCCATCTTCTCTGATACTTTGATATTTAAACGAAACTGTTTTAATGAGGGTATGAATCATAGGCGTCGGAACCGAGGGGGGTGGGGTGGGTTAGCCCACTTTTTTCCAAAGATAGACTTACATCTAGTATAGACATTGAACAATGCTGTGTAGGTTTAGCCCCCCCCCCTTTCCACAGACATGTTGCAGTATAGGTTTAAATTGGGGGAACGTGGTGGTGTTTGGTACAAATTTTTGGTACTGAAGTTCGAACTAACCTCCCCCCCCCCCCTCTCCCCCAAATAGGATTTTCGTTTTTGGACTTTTTTTTTTATTATTTGGCTTGTAAGGTTTTTTTGAAGGTCTAAAAAAATCTTCTTAGACTTACTTTCTCCCCCTACTTTCAATTTGCTTCCGATGCCAATGTGAATAATTTTCCACCTGTAATACTTTGCGAGTATGTCGAAATATTCTATTTAAAAGGTCAAAAGAACCCTTGGGGTACGTTGATAAGGGGGGGGGGGGGGGGGCGCACTTGTGAATTTTTCACTATTTTGTGATCGAACCTGCAATCTTTTCTTCCTGAAACGGTGTGAGAATGAAAAATTAAGCCATTGTTACAACTGTCGATGTGTATTGTAGAAAAAATACGTTGCCATACATTTGTGCCTGATATAATATCAATGTATAGTGAACCAGAATTTCAGATAAATGTTTGTACCGATTAAACTATAATTATATTTTTTATTTCAATATTTTCTGACTTTTCTGTGTCTTCGTTTCACAAATTTCCCTTTCTCGGCAAGTTTTTCTTTTCAGATTCGACGTTTTACCTTTCAATTAACATCACTCCCCACCCCCAAACACACACACTTTTAATTTGCTTCCGACACAAATATGTTTTGGTTTAGTGGGGGTTGGGGTATAGGATTTGAGATTCTATAAACACAATGGCCAAAGTGAAACATCAAATATTTCGAGACCCCCATTCCCGGCCCTTTCAAATTCACGACCTGGAAGAGCAAAATCAAAGTGAAGAAAAGCATTTTTCTCTCAATTTTAGCACATGTATTAATTAATTTATTTTAATTTAAAAGCAAAATTGAAAAAAAATATGTTTAAACTTTTTCTAATAGAATGTGTTCCCTTTCGTTATCATATGTTCAGTATAAGTATTGTCATGCTGTAAAGCTTTCTTCGAGTGCTACGTCACAATGGACTGAAAACTTGAGATGTGCACACTAAATCTGCACATTTTAGCTGGAGGTAAAACGAGGGACGGATCATGGATCTTCAAATCTTTGGAGCCTGTTTTCTGTACTAATCACTTCCCACTTCTGTATCTTCTTGAGATATTTGATTAGCTTGGTAAAAGGAAACTTTGTGCTAAAATAATAAAATTTGTTTGTTGTACTACGATGACAGAATGCCTTATATTACGTACAATGCCTATATAGGCTATACGCCATCTTGCCACAGAAAGTACGGGAAAACAGTGTACCTGTGACGTCGTACCTCGAAAAATGACGTCGATCAAGAGTAGTCTGGTAGTGTATTGGCAGTGTTTACATGGACGCGTTTCTCTGGCTTTTTCTTGGATTTAAACTTCATAGGACTGAAAAAATATTTGTAAGTGTTTGCATTTATCGTATTGAATGTGCATTGGTATATACTTTCGCTCCCTGCGAAGTATTTCTTCAGGAAATCGGTACGTCGAAATCTTCATTCATGAAAACCCAGGGCTACGCATTGCCGACAGTGATAAACGGATTTCATCAACTCGATGGGAAATTTTAGCGATGATGATGCGATCGTAGCTGAGTATAGAGTCAAATACTTCAATAATTACGCTGTGATGCCATTTGACTGCAGAAATATACGGAATATATAGAAAGCCAAAAATTGACACATGCGCAAAAGGGTTAGTCCATGCCTGGCATGGACTAACCCTTCTGCGCATGGGTGACAACAAACTTAGAACATAGAAGCCCTTTCCCAATATAAACATAAACAAAAACACAATTAACAATAAAATAAACAAACAAATAACATAAATAACTTGAAAACATGCATAAAAACAAAACTTTTCTTGATAAAGTTAAAAATATTACCAATTTTTACAGTTTCTACAACAAAAATAATTTTTTTTAAATAAATTATCAATAACATTGCAACTACAGCAAAAAATAAAATTTAATTGAAATCTATGTCAAGTAATCATTCCAAGTTTAAATAATACCTTGTTAAACTAACATTTTAAACTTGGTTATTATGCCCTTGCAATATTGGAATTTATAGATAACCCCTAAACTGCAAGGATAATTGCTAAACTCATGTGACGTCGACATCACGTGACAAGTCTAAATAAAAAATCTAAAAGTCCCCAACATGTAGATTTAAACCACACTACATTTTTTTAAATCATTGAAGTCCTTAAAAGAAGTGCCCATTCTAATAAAGTATGTATTTTCTATCTTAAAAAATCGGCGATATTTCTATTTGCAGCCTTACAATTATAACGAATTACAGATATGGGGAAGTAATTTCATAAATCACAGTGGCTTCAGGAATCACTGTCTAGTTTTGAGAGTATGCCAGGGCATCAACAATAGTGGGAAACATGGGATAATTTGCATGACGGGCGAAGCCTGTTATGCTAAAATTATCCCATGTTTCCCACTATTGTTGATGTCCCTGGCGTACTCTCAAACTAGACAGTGATTCCTAATATTTCTATTTCATTGTGAAATAAAATTGTATATTTAGACTTTAAAAATGTAGACATAGACTTAATTCTCACGAGGACTTCCATGCCAATTTCAATAGGCCTCGCCCCCACAGACGTCAAACACAAAGGCAGCCGCACGAGATTTACATGCATATTTGGCCTCCTTAGCGTCAGACACAGAGACAGATGTGCACGAGATTTGCATACGTATAAGGCCTCTTTGGCACCTGACCTATCGACATGCCTAATTTACATTCTGGCAGAATTATCAAGAAATAAACTCCGACAAATTTCAAAGAGTTAGCACAGAGAAAAAAATTAGAAATGGAAATATTTCGATATAACCGAGTTTTGCTGTATGTTTTATGAAGAATTTGGCTTCAATTTGACAACCCTTCTGATGAGAAGTTTTTGATCATTTCAGAGATTAAGACCAGGCAAACAGCTCCACGGAGACCTACTTGTCTCCCGAATGTTTTTACTGCTGATGACGTTATCGCCCCCCAGACTTACAAAGTCTCCCCTTTCTATAGATTACACACCCTTGGGACTAGGAGGCCGAGCTTTGGTATGTGGATATCTTGAGGTTTTTATTGGTCTATTATGTACGAGTTTAGGACCTCTGTCTTGCACTTTTTTTGCAATATCAACCAGAACGCAAGTTTACCTCGGGTTTTTGGGACACTTGAACAACTTGAACAACTACTGAAACCTCCTCCAGTCCTTGTTTTAAAATTTTAAAGACTTTTCCGCATATTTAGTAATGTCTTTAGAGAGAAAGTATTTTTGCTAACTCTCGCAGCTACAAGGAGTTTGGATGGGTGAATCACTGACATAAGTTCCATTCGGCCGTGGGGGTTCCTTATCGTGCCAGTACCTATTTTAACACGGGACCTAGGTTTTGAACCTCAGACAAGATTTTGTCATTGAAGTATTGCTACTTAAACATGTTTACTTACAAAATATTGAGGTACCTAATCAGGCATTTTTGCGCTATACCAGGGGTAGTTTTTTTTTTAATATAATCATTTTGAGAAGAAATATAATTTTCCAATTTCGAAAGTTTAAATGTTTTGATTTCTTAAAGACGCTTAAAAATTTGTTTAGAAATTAGAATTTAATTGAAAGTGAGTTTTTTTTCATTCATTACGAAGATATACAAAACATAAATTGAGGAACTTCTCCGTTGATTTGTTAAGGCAGCACATGGATCGGAATTTGACAAATTAACACTATTTAGCTCACCTGTGAGCTTTTGAGCATTGAACTTTTTGATCAAAATTTGTCCGTCGTCTGTCGTTGTTGTCGCTGTCGTCGTCATTGTTGTCGTAACTTTTCACATTTTCATCTTCTTCTCAAGAACCACTGGGCCGATTTCAACCAAACTTGCCACAAAGTATCCTTTGGTGAAGTTGATTCAAGTTTGTTCAAATTAAGGGCCACGCCCTTATTGAAGGGGAGATAATTCAGAAATAATGAAAAATTGATGCTATGTATTAAAAATCTTCTTCTCAAGAATCACTGTGCCAGGAAAGATGAAACTTATAGGGAAGCATCCTCAGGTAATGTTGATTTAAATCTGTTCAAATCAGGACCCCCAGGGGTATGGCGGGGCCAAATTGGTCGATCAAAGTTTTACATAGAAATATATAGGAAAATTCTTTAAAATCTTCTCCTCAAGAATCACAGTGCCAGAAAAGATGAAACTTATAGAGAAGCATCCTCAGGTAGTGTACATTCAAATTTGTTCAAATCATGACCCCCGGGGGTAGGGTTTGGCCAGACTGGCTTATCAAAGTTTTAAACAGAATTGTACTGGAAAATTCTTTTAAATTTTTTTCTCAAAAACCGTTATGCCAGGAAATTTGAAACTTTTAGGGAAGCATCTTCAGGTAGTGTAGATTCAAGTTTGTTCAATTCATGACCCCCGGGGGTAGGTCGGGGCCACACTGCTCGATCAAAGTTTTACATAAAAATATATATGAAATATATAGGAAAATTCTTTAAAAATCTTTTTCTCAAGAACCACTGTGCAAGGAAAGATGAAACTTTTAGGGAAGCATCCTCAGATAGTTTAGAATTAAGTTTGTTCAAATCAGGACCCCCGGGGATAGGGCGGGGCCACACTGGTCGATCAAGGTTTTACATAGAAATATATAGGAACATTCTTTAAAAATCTTTTCTTCAAGATTCACTGTGCCAGGAAAGATGAAACTTATAAACTGATAAATATGCAAGCATCCTTAGTTAGTGTAGATTCAAGTTTGTTCATATCATAACCTCCCCCTTTTAAGGATTGTTTGGGACCACTTTTGGGTTTTAACTTTTTTAAAAAATAAACTGATTTATGCTTTTTTTTCTAGCTACATTGCTAAGGTGAGCGATGTGACCCATGGGCCTCTTGTTTATAATTATGTAACACTAATAATTTGGAAAGTCAAGGATAAAACTGTTGCTATCATTATGCATTCTATAGACTTCAATGGGACTTATACTACAGGAAGCACTTCACCACGACGTCACCACGTGACGTCTATCAATTTAAAATATGCCTTAATAAAAAAAGTAAAAATGTCATGTCACAAACTGAAAATTATTTTTTGTGTTTTGCAGTGACATGAACATATTTATGGAGCCTAAAAAAGAAACTGAACTTTTTTCTAACACAAAAACATTCTCCAAATACTTTCTTAAGGAGAAGTCTTAAATTTTTGACTGGTTAATTTGATAAATTTCTAATTGAAAACACACAAGACGCGAATAGGCGACTTATCCTGCGGTGTAATTTTTGTTCAATTTATTGTATAATTGTGTTTAAGTAAAGGAGAAAAGATACAAACTGTCCGTTTTGTGAGAGAAAGACCTATCGAGGGCCGGCCTTTCTCCTACTTAAAACATAATTTTTTTGTTCTGAAAATTTAACAAAAAATGTACAAAACAGGTAGCACACATACTATAGATTCATTGTTTACAGAATGGAAAGTTACAGGTAAGCTTGGGATGCACCGCAATTTGTTGAATAGCCATTGTATTTTCAGTCGCAAATTACAAAATATCTTTGCCTAAAGAACAGACAGTTACAGATGGATTTTGGGGGATAATAGTTTTTATATTAGAATATAGTTCCTCAAGATCATTTTCTATTTTGCATCTCTGATTAAGATAATATTTTACGAAACGAAATC
The DNA here is from genome assembly GCF_032062105.1 of Saccostrea cuccullata. Classification (NCBI taxonomy): domain Eukaryota; kingdom Metazoa; phylum Mollusca; class Bivalvia; order Ostreida; family Ostreidae; genus Saccostrea; species Saccostrea cuccullata. The sequence continues at coordinate 556,326 of NW_026935523.1, forward strand.
GAATTGAAACCAAAAGATACACACAAACAGCGATACCTTGGCCTGGAAACAGGGAACAGTAAGCGCAAACTTTGATGGATCAGACAACACGAACAAAAGTTTTACGTCACAAGTCCGCGTCTCATGTCATCATAAGGTACATGTAACTAATATCCGTCCGGTTAAACCGAAGAGGACTATTGGGTGTCACGAGTCTGTCTCTTTGTCAGTCTGTCCCTTTTAGTTTTCTGCACTTTCTTGATGAGTTACATCATTATATATAGATTTGGTTAAGTGTAGAAATATTTGAGCATGTACTTATTTGAGCATTTTACATTTTATTTTTCTAAAATTATTATTCTTAAATTCACCAATCATTTTTCCAAAAAATTAATGCTCTTTATATTTGAAAAAAAAAAACAAAAACAAGTGCTGTATTTTTTCGAAATTGATCGCCAATTGACCGCAAATAATAGTACTTTTAGATTAGAAATGATGGAGAACCCTGATACTCATATGGAGACGCCACTACTTGCCGGTGTAACGTTGAATATTGACCCGAGTTGAAAATTGACGCGGGGGTCATTTTTTGACGTTGAATATTGAACCGGGGTCATTTTTCAACGTTGAATATTGAGACCAAATGTCGTTGAATTTATACCCGGGGTCATTTTTCAGCAGCTTGATGATTTTTTTTCTTTCACCTGATGACGTCAACAAGTTGAAAATTGACCCTGTTGAATATTGACCCCATCTCAAAGTTTGAACATTTTTTTAGCTGGGAAGTTGTTTTACGTAATTTATCAGGCAAATTCACTTTATTTATATTTTGGTTTCAATTTTTTCCCTTTTCAAGAGTAATAGAAATAAACATACAGTATCACCCCGTGTATATATGTACATTTTGATCAGTGCACGATTTCAGTTATCTTCAAGCATGAAAACTTTTTTTTACAATACTTTCCAAAATCCATGGCATCCATAAATAACTACAAAATAACGAATAGGGCATAAAACAAAAATCTTAAAAATGTGCTGTCTAGAAAGTGAGCCCAATATATATTGATCAGGCGGGTGAAACATCCCATCTAGTAAAATTCAGTATAAAAAATAACAAAATTAATAGTCTAAAAATTAGAATGAAACACATCGACCAAAATGATTCCATTGGTAGGTTATATTTGTGAAAAAGAGCAATATTATAGCGACCATAGCATGTAAGTAATGCTGACTTAAAATAAATTGCTGAAATCCCTGTAATAATTAACTTATTTGTTAATAGCCTGTCTCAGCTTAAAAAATGATCGCTTTCGGACCATAATTAACCTTGAGAGATTATTCTTATTCTAAAACATTCTTATTTTATACAACGTGATTCCTATTTGATTACTTGTTATTTCTATTCCACTATTTGTAATTTGTATTCGATAAATTACTATTCCAATTACAGGAAATGTGGCAATATGATTCGTATATCATAGTTTTCTCTGAAAACACGCGTTTCCTATTCGATGTCATTAAAATTTAAAACAATCGGTTGCTAGTCGCTATATTTTCATTCCTATTCGATAATTTTTTTTATTCGATAATTATTTGGTTTATATGCAATAAAGTTGTTGTTCTAAAACATACTAGCATCCATTTCTATTGAAAAAAATATGATTCCTATTCGATAAACTTCTCATCTTATTACATAATTTTATTTCTATGATCTCCTAGGCGATGTTTTTTTGTTTAATTTTTTTTTCAATAATTGCCATGATTGCATTCTGGGAAATATGACAAATTAAACTAGAATTGGTTATAAACTCAATTAAATAGGAATGTAACGTTTAACATTATTATCGAATATGAATCATTTCATCACATAAATTGACAAAACAAATTTGAAAATATTAGAATAGGGCACAAGTTTTCTCTCTTCAAGACGGAGGGACTAGAGATCAGCATAAATTAAGCTGTTGCTATTTAATATTAAATAAATGTGTTTCGATCGTTTTATACATTGATGGAAAAGGATATGGAAATAACGAACAGTATTCAATATCAACGTTCATTAAACAAATATACAAAATAAGAGCAGAGCAAACACGAACCTCCGAAACATCAGAGGTGGGATCAGGTGCCATGGAGGAGTGAGCATCCCCTGCCGACCGGTCACACCCGCCGTGTGCTCGTTGTCATAATCAGGAAATAATGGAAAAAATCCGTCGTCAATTCAGTGTATAAAAAATGGGCTAACAATTGGTATGAAAAACGTCAGTCAGCATTTCAGCATATACAATTTATCGACCATAGAATTTACGAAATGATAACTTTAAACGAGATTGTTGATATTCTTCTGTCATCAATTTGCTTGGACCATAACCTTGAGAATAAGATTATTCTTATTCTAAAAAATTCTTTTATTATACAACGTGATTCCTATTTGATTACTTGTTAATTCTATTCCACTATTTGTAATTTGTATTCGATAAATTGCTATTCCAATTACAGGAAATGTGGCAATATGATTCATATATCATAGTTTTCTCTGAAAACACGCGTTTCCTATTCGATGTCATTAAAATTTAAAACAATCGGTTGCTAGTCGCTATTTTTCATTCCTATTCGATAATTTTTTTTATTCGATAATTATTTGGTTTATATGCAATAAAGTTGTTGTTCTAAAACATACTAGCATCCATTTCTATTGAAAAAATATGATTCATATTCGATAAACTTCTCATCTTATTACATAATTTTATTTCTATGATTTCCTAGGCGATGTTTTTTTGTTTATTTTTTTTTTCAATAATTGCCATGATTGCATTCTGGGAATTATGACAAATTAAACTAGAATTGGTTGTAAACTCAATTAAATAGGAATGTAACGTTTAACATTATTATCGAATATGAATCATTTCATCACATAAATTGACAAAACAAATTTGAAAATATTAGAATAGGGCACAAGTTTTCTCTCTTCAAGACTGAGGAACTAGAGATCAGCATAAATTAATCTGTTGCTATTTAATATTAAATAAATGTGTTTCGTTTTATACATTGATGGAGAAGGATATGGAAATAACGAACCGGTAATCAAACTCAACGTTCATTAAACAAATATACAAAATAAGAGCAGAGCAAACACGAACCTCCGAAACATCAGAGGTGGGATCAGGTGCCATGGAGGAGTGAGCATCCCCTGCCAACCGGTCACACCCACCGTGTGCTCGTTGTCATAATCAGGAAATAACGGAAAAAATCCGTCGTCAATTCGGTGTATAAATAATGGGCTAACAATTGGTATGAAAAACGTCAGTCAGCATTTTATTCAATGATAAATTGTATATGCTGACAAGGTCATTGTATCGACCATAGGATTGACGAAATGATAACTTTAAACGAGACTGTTGATATTCTTGTGTCATCAACTTGCTTGTCAATAATTTACCTCGTTTAAGAAATTGTTCATACGTAGAGCATGCTCTTACATATAGAATCAACTGAGATATAAACTCCGTATGCAGGTGATGAAGGTATATTGCTGCATAAGTAAGGGAAGGTGACTATAGAAAAGTTAAAGTCATCACGTTTATCATATAGCTTGGTTGTAAGATTACCATTAGTGTCTTTTTCAAGTAAAATATCCAAGTATGAAGCAGAAGTGTCGGACTCTGTGGTATATTTTATCTCAGGCTCACCAGGATATATCGTGTCGACGTAGGAATGGAAATTATCATTATCAATTGACAACACGTCGTCGATATATCAAATTTTCGAGTTGAAGGACACAGCAAGTGTTTTCTTCTTTTCAAGAAATTTATTTTGCAAAATTTCCGCTTCATATGAATATTAAAATAAGTCTGCTAATAACGGAGCGCAATTTGTACCTATGGGAATTCCAATAGATTGTTGGAATACCTGGTCTCCAAAAACCACATAGATATTGTCAATTAGAAACTTCAGAGTACTTATGGGTGCAATCAGAGTCTGTTTTAACAAAATAATTTTTCAAATGACCGATGACGAGGTAAGTAAACTTACGAATTCCATTTTTGTTGAAGAAGCAGCTGTCAATGATATCAAAAAGCCTGAATTTGAATTTGTCGTGGGGAATTGTTGTGTATAAAGTTGAAAAGTCGTAAGTTTTAATGCTGTTGATTTTGTAAAGTCTTGTGATTTCAAATTGTCCAAAAGTTCTTTAGAATTTTTAAGTATCCACATCTGATTTACACCACTTCTTGAATATATAGTTGTACAGTACTCTTGAAGTTTTTCTTTCACTTCTGTCAATATTTTATTGATTGTTTGTTTGTAAGGATTCTTATGAAGTTTCGAAATCCTATACAGTACCGACCAGACCCAACCTGACACCAAAGCAGTCCACGAAAGCAGTCCCCGGGACTGCTTTGGGACCGCTGTGGGACTGCTCTGGGACCGCTGTGGGACTGCTATGAAAAGCAGTCCCAGCAGTCCCAGCTGCCCCTGGGACTGCTTTCTGGGACTGCTTTGTTCACTCATGTGTGACATTGGTTCTGAGTGACAGATAGTTCCGCCTCCTTGTGTATTCTGAATTTGACGGCTCCATGTTGTTTTGTTTACTTGCAGCAGAGAGGAGTTTAAACTGTTTAATATGCAAGGATTTCTTATAATCTTTTACTAACTTGAGATTACATGTATTTGAGTTAATTTATAGTTTTAGGGACTGCATATTTACACATATGTAATATAGAATATTTTTAAAAATAAAATTGTTAAATAAGGAAGTCAGGAGGAGATTTTTATTTCTAAAATATATAAAACTACAGGCTCATGAGAAAAAAAAAACTACATGTAGATTTTTTTATTATTAAATCTAAAATTAAATACTCAACATTTTCAGTTGGCACCATTTATATACAAGTACATATAAGATATTTTAATTGAAAAGGCTACACGTTTTACAAGCATCACGCTTAAAGAGTATTACATGTACATGTAACCCTAAAATAAAAATCTAACAATTTATTTTATGACATGAAATGAAATTATGCCACCATTCTCCCTTAATATAAGCAATGTGAACAAGTATACGGGAATTTACAGATGAATTAGTTTTTAATTTATAAATAAGTTATTAAAAGAGTAAATTAAAAAAAAATAATAAATAATCAGTTGGAAATACCGGGAATTGTGATTTATTTCTTTTTTGTTTTGCTTTTGTTTACCTGGCCAATAATGTGTAAAAAAAACGGTATAAACACCTGCGCGGTTTCAATCGCCTTTGGGCAGAAAACCAATCATGCGTGTTATTTGGGTACATGTATCAGTGTTACACATCATTGAACATGCTGCTCAATTAACAATGGCCCTTATTTCAATCTTTGTAAAAAATGTAATGAAAAAAAGATAAATGAAATGAGTATAAATTTCTTTCAAGATTAATTAAAGTTAAACATAATCTTATGATTCTATACTGGTCACTTACAATGTATACAATTTACAAATAAAGCAATAATTTTTTAATCAACATGTAAATAAAGAATAATCAATACTTAAAAAATATTACTTCGCAAAATTAGCAACGAATTTTACAAAAACCCTAATACTTTAAAAAAAAAATGCCTTAAGAGTATCCCGATTGTATGGAAACCGGCCTAATTTATATTGATAAGATCTATTTAAAACTTATTCTGGTGAAATATATTTAATTCAATTTTAATTTTCTGTGTAGAAAATAAAAATGGGATCCAGTATCAATCACATAAAAGCCAAGATAATTGTGATTAAATATTCATGTTCAATGTAATTTATTTATGTAGGTGTGTAAGCTTTAATTCTTCCTTCAATAAATATTATTTCAAATTGTTTCAAATCTATACGGGTACTGCTCATGTACATGACCTTCACATTGTAAAGATTCCTGGCATACTGCTCAGAAAAAATTCAGCTGCCTTTTATAGTTCCATTGTTTATTGGCAATCTCATTTCTGAGTTAGCCCCGCCCATTAAATTAATAAACCCCGCCCACTGGGACTGCTGGGACCGCTGGGACTGCTTGGACCGCTCTGGGACTGGTGTGGGACTGCTCTGGGACCGCTGTGGGACTGCTCTGGGACTGCTGCGGGACTGCTTTAGCAGTCCCAGAAAGCAGTCCCCGGGACTGCTCTGGGACTGCTTTGTGTCAGGTTGGGTCTGGTCGGTACTGTATATATATATAAGGTAGTTCAAATTCACTTTGGCTCTGTGGAATATTAAAAGTATTCAAAACTGACAAGTGATTTTGAAGAATTTCTTCCTTAGAAAGAGAATTATATTTATAAGTAGGATTACCACTTGTTTAATTAAATCCAAGTTCTTCTAGAATGCAATTTATATAATAAGCCTTACAAACGAAGACAATGTTGTTACCTGCTTTGTCGGCAGGAACCAGTACATACTGATCGGGCAATCTATCATTTTTCACTTCTGGTTTATTGAACACAGAAGGATAGATAGTTTTCATTTTGCCCCTCAATCTTTTAAGACGTGACTTTAACATAGATTTGATACATTTAATCCATTCTAACAAGGTGTCAATTTCTTTTTTTTTTTTCATATCTAGCCCATCGTCCGGCGTAATTTTAAACAGAATCCATAATATTTATGAAATTCTGACGCCAGTTGAAGGATCGGGGTTCCCTATATTTAGGACCTTTTAAAATAAGTGATCTAAGGTCATCATTACTAACTATTTTAATGTCACCTGTAATAACGTTCCAAAAGGACTATAGTTATAGGGCGAAGGAGAACATGAACACGAAAGGGGATTATTTTTCAGATAGTCGATATCCAGGCCATGTAAAGTGTTTTTGTAATTGAAAAGTTTGGAAGCAATGGTCGATGTATATTTGTAGGAAATACAGGGCGTAGTCTTTAACTTGAAATATGGTAGAATACAAGACTGGACCCTTTTGTGATTAAGAATATTACTTATATTAACTGCGTCAATTCCTTTATAGAGGATTTAGTTATTCAGAATACTAATTTGATTATGTCTCGTATCAATTTTCGAAAAAGATGTACATAAGTACATGTTAATCCTAAATCAAGACTTTAAAGCATTGTTACGTCTCATCAATTATGGAACATTAAAAAATATGAATCCAAGTTTTTTTTTCAGAAACTTCAAGTCATACTCTGTATTATCTTTAATTGAGAAATCAATACTATTTGATGTCACTCACTTTAATGAAATTTTCTAAAAGGACTCCTGCAATATAGCATATGATCACAAGAAAAAAAACATGAAGTCAACACACATTTCAGATTCTATAAATTGTAACTCAAGTCTTTATGCTGTTGTGTATAATTAATCATGTGATCAAGTTTGAGCCAATCAGAGAGCTTAGAATAAAAGGTGATATCACCTTTTCCTGCTGAATACTAGTAGGTGCTATCACTTATTTGAATAACCGCTATCACCTATTCGAATAGGTGATAATACCTGTTTGAGTTTCTTACAACAATCAATACTGAATGCTCCCTATAATATATAGATAACCACTGGAATCAAGAAAATTAGGACTACCCAGTTTTCATGCGTTTTGTACGATTTTCTTGTTGTATGCATGATATATAAGTGAAATAAATTAATTTGTTAGCAAAAAAAAAAAAACAAACCAGCTGTTCGATGGGAAAAGGTGATATCACCCAATCGAATAGGCGATTATAACTTGTTGGATATCCTTACGTTAGACAAGGTTGCTGATAATCCTATAACAGACTTATGATCGTTTTCGGAGGATAACCTTAAGAATGAGATTGTTATAACTCTAAAACGTATCATTCTTATTTGGAACACTTTTCACAAACTAAATAAATAGTGTTGAAACGAACTATAAAGTAAACTAACATTTTAAACTTGGTTATTATGCCCTTGCAATATTGGAATTTATAGACAACCCCTAAACTGCAAGGATAATTGCTAAACTCATGTGATGTCGACATCACGTGACAAGTCTAAATAAAAAAATCTAAATGTCCCCAACTTGTAAATTTAAACCACACGACATTTTTTTTAAATCATTGAAGTCCTTAAAAGAAGCGTCCATTCTAATAAAGTATGTATTTTTTTTATCTTAAAAAATCGGCGAAATTTTCCATTTGCAGCCTTACAATTATAACAAATTACAGATATAGGGAAGTAATTTCATAGATCCCAGTGACTTCAGGAATCACTGTCTAGTTTTGAGAGTATGCCAGGGCATCAACAATAGTGGGAAACATGGGATAATTTGCATAACAGGCAAAGCCTGTTATGCTTAAATTATCCCATGTTTCCCACTATTGTTGATGTCCCTGGCGTACTCTCAAAACTAGACAGTGAATCCTTATATTTCCATTTCATTGTGAAATAAAATTATAGATTTAGACTTTAAAAATGTAGACATAGACTTAATTCTCTCGAGGACTTCCATGCCAATTTCAATAGGCCTCGCTCACAGACGTCAAATACAAAGGCAGCCGCACGAGATTTACATGCATGTTTGGCCTCCTTAGCCTCAGACACAGAGACAGATGCGCACCTGACCTATCGACCTGCCTAATTTACATTTCGGCAGAATTATCAAGAAATAAACTCCGACAACTTTCAAAGATTTATCACAGAGAAAAAAAATTAGAAATGGAAATATTTCGATATAACAGAGTTTTGCTGTATAACTTTTGAAGAATTTGGCTTCAATTTGACAACCCTTCTAATTAGATGTTTTTGGTCATTTCAGAGAGAGAGTTTAAGACTAGGCAAACAGCTCCACGGAGACCTACTTGTCCCCCGAATGTTTTTACTGCTGATGACGTTGTTGCCCCCCAAACTTACAAAGACTCCCCTTTCCATAGATTACACACCCTTGGGACTAGGAGGCCGATCTTTGGTATGTGGATTTCTTGAGGTTTTCTTGGTCTATTATGTACGAGTTTAGAACCTCTATCTTGCACTCTTTTTGCACTATCAACCAGAACGCAAGTTTACCTCAGTTTTTGGGACACTTGAACAACTTGAACAACTACTGAAACCTCCTCCAGTCCTTGTTCTAAATTTTGAAAGACTTTTCCGCATGTTAAGTAATGTCTTTAGAGAGAAAGTATTTTTGCTAACTCTCGCAGCTACAAGGTGTTTGGGTGGGTGAGTCACTGACATAAGTTCCATTAAGCTGTGAGGGTTCTTTATCGTGCCAATGCCTTTTTTGACACGGGACCTAGGTTTTGAACCTCAGACAAGATTTTGTCATTGAAGTATTGCTACTTAAACATGTTTACTCATATAATATTGAGGTACCTTATCAGGCATTTTTGCGCTATACCAGGGGTAGTTTTTTTAATATAATCCTTCTGAGAAGAAATATAATTTTCCAATTTCGAAAGTTTAAATTTTTTGATTTCTTAAAGACGCTTAAAACTTGTTTAGAAATTAGAATATAATTGAAAGTGAGTTTTTTTTTCATTCATTACGAAGATATACAAAACATACATTGTGGAACTTCTCCGTTGATTTGTTAAGGCAGCACATGGATCGGAATTTGACAAATTAACACTTTTTAGCTCATCTGTGAACTTTTGAGCTTTGAGCTATTTTGATCAAAATTTGTCCGTCGTCTGTCGTTGTTGTTGTCGCTGTCGTCGTCGTTGTTGTCGTAAACTTTTCACATGTTCATCTTCTTCTCAAGAACCACTTGGCCGATTTCATCCAAACTTGCCACAAAGTATCCTTTGGTGAAGTTGATTCAAGTTTGTTCAAATGAAGGGCCACGCCCTTATTGAAGGGGAGATAATTCAGAAATAATGAAAAATTGATGCTATGTATTAAAAATCTTCTTCTCAAGAATCACTGTGCCAGGAAAGATGAAACTTAAATCCTCAGGTAATGTAGATTAAAATCTGTTCAAATCAGGACCCCCTCGGGTATGGCGGGGCTAAACTGGTCGATCAAAGTTTTACATAGAAATATATAGGAAAATTCTTAAAAATCTTCTCCTCAAGAATCACTGTGCCAGGAAAGAGGAAACTTATAGAGAAGCATCCTCAGGTAGTGTACATTCAAGTTTGTTCAAATCATGACCCCCGGGGGTAGGGTTGGGCCACACTGGCTGATCAAAGTTTTAAACAGAATTGTTTTGGAAAATTCTTTTAAAATCTTTTTCTCAAAAACTGTTCTGCCAGGAAATGTGAAACTTTTAAGGGAAGCATTCTCAGGTAGTGTAGATTCAAGTTTGTTCAACTCATGACCCCCGGGGGTAGGTCGGGGCCACACTGCTCGATCAAAGTTTTACATAAAAACATATATGAAATATACAGGAAAATTCTTTAAAAATCATTTTCTCAAGAACCACTGTGCCAGGGAAGATGAAACTTTTAGGGAAGCATCTTCAGATAGTTTAGATTTAAGTTTGTTCAAATCAGGACCCCCGGGGATAGGGCGGGGCAACACTGGTCGATCAAATTTTTACATAGAAATATATAGGAAAATTCTTAAAAATCTTTTCCTCAAGAATCACTGTGCCAGGAAAGATGAAACTTATAAACTGATAAATATGTGCAAGCATCCTTAGTTAGTGTAGATTCAAGTTTGTTCATATCATAACCTCTCCCTTTTAAGAATTGTTTGGGACCAATTTGGGGTTTAACTTTTTTAAAAGATAAATTGATTTATGGTTTTTTCCTAGCTACATTGCTCAGGTGAGCGATGTGACCCATGGGCCTCTTGTTTATAATTATGTAACACTAATAATTTGGAAAGTCAAGGATAAAACTGTTGCTATCATTATGCATTCTATAGACTTCAATGGGACTTATACTACAGGAAGCACTTCACCACGACGTCACCATGTGACGTCTATCAATTGAAAATATGCCTTAATAAAATCAAAGTACTGAAAGTACAGAAAAGCGGTTAGCATGTTTTCATGGAATTTGACTGTACAGTGTAGACTAACAAAAAATGCATTCAGTGATGATATTAAAGTAAGGATGCATATTTTTGTCCGATGTCATCAGCGAAGAAGCAGACACACTGACTTTTGTAGTACTTAACTAAATGGAAAAACCAATAACATCCCAGACTGATGTCACAAATGTATGTTTCAAAATATCAACCTGAGATTTTCAGTTTGAAAGACAGGAAGTTCAATTTCAAAAATTTCTTCCTAATTGCTTCCATTGGGGGTGTCCAAATGTGCTCAGAACGAAAAAAAAAATATGTTGATGTTGCAAATTTAATTATCTTTCATGCTCTGTTGACTCTGAAATAAGGTAACTGTAAAGCCTACTCAAAAAGAATATAAAACAAGTATACTTTTCAAAAAAGCTTACCGTCTTTAGCAACAATTTTAAATAGCAAACAGACCTATACTTCTTTTGAATTTCTTGATTTTGTATTTCTAAATAAGCTTTTTACGGGCATTAGCCCTACCACGGTTGTCGCTCGGTCATCTCCGTAAACGTTGACTGGCCGAGAGCTTTCGGCAAACCTCGGCTGATTCCCATTCACTCTTCAAACAAGAAAGGGGAAAAGAATAATAACAACTTGTAAAGCCTGCAAGCATTAACTATCAAATTTTATTTATAATGAAACTAAAGAGACCTTTTTATTTATCGCTATAAAACACTTTTATCACTATAAAACAGTAAAAACGCTATGTTTTTAAGAATTAATTACTGCTGATTTTGTTGTTCGTTTTGTCATTTTTTTAAGATTGGAATTGTACGAAAAATATATCATCAGAAAGTTATCTTCCTTGCGTTGAACAGCGTTTCAACCAATGAAATAATTGAAAATTTTCTCATCATGCAATATCTACCAATCACAAAAGAGAGGAAGTGCATAGTCCGACACGGTAAAAAAAACTTCAACTATACAATACCGTCTTCCAAGGAAGACGGTAATTATAATTCAAATTCTTAAGATTAATTTATTTGGAGTTCTGTACATAGATCTTTAGCTGGCTAGTCTGAGAAAAACTGATGCACGAGCAGAGAATTTGTAAATTAATTTAATTTCAGAGGGCTTCAGTTTCGTATGCTCACTGCGGGTCAGCAGGTGTGACCTGTTATTGGGGATGCTTACTTCTCCTAGGCACCGGAACTTTCAAGGATCCGTTTTTCATTTGAGACCGATCACTATTCATTCTCTATTTTGATACAGATACTGAGTACATCTGTTTATTAGTCCCCTACCGGTGAAACCGGGGGGACTATAGGTTTCCTCTGCGTCTGTCCGTCTGTCTTTCTGTCCCTCCGTCTGTCTGTCCCCGTCAGTCTGTCCCACTTGGTTTTCGACACTTTTTTTTCTAAACGCTTGCAGATATTGAGCTGAATTTTGGTATGTGAGTGTATCTTAATAAGTTACAGATCAAGTTTGAATTTCGTTTCGCTTCATTGATTTTTGACAGAATTATGGCATTTTGAATATTTTTCATAATCGCTTAATTGAGATTGGGTTCGAACTGGGCTAACTTCCGATCGTCTACAAAACAATGAAGCGAGGACAGGACGGTGGATAAATGAGTTGAATTTTCATCTTAATGTGGATTATTTTATTAGTTTTAAGGCATTTACAACTTGAAAATCTTTCAGGTTTACCTTGGACATGACTTTTGCATATTGTAAAATGACATCCTGAAGAAAAAGGGGAGCCCGGTAGGGGACATGTATTGCTTATGCAATACTCTCAGAATGCTTGTTAATATAATGAACTATTTCTCTCACAGGAAGAAAGACAAATAAACAAGATAATAAAGTCTTAAGAAATGTATACTATTGACTGTAAATACAATAAATGTTCGAATTAGTAAATGGTACATGACAATAATTCTAAAAGAGTCTTGAAAGCACGATATATATAAACGAACATACTCGTATACTGAGTATTTGGCAAATATTTAAATAATGTGACGTTTATAATCGTTTGTAATGATTAGACTGAGTACAGAATTGATCCCTGGAAACAAAGCTTTCATCATCTTTTAAATAATTTCAATTGAGAAAAAAAGGAGAAGAAAACAAACGTTTCATTATGGAAGTAATCTATAATTGTACAGCTTACAGATGCAGGGTTCTCTATGAGCTGTTTTACTGTGTTGCTCCCGACACAACAAAATTTTCTACGACACAGTAACGATTAAAATTTTATGCATGCGACACATTTTTAAAGAACTCGTAAGAATATCATCCCTATCATTCCTTTTTTTTCCTTTGCAATTCGGTAATTTGATAAAAAAAAAGAACTGACAAAAAAGTACAACAACTTTACTTTCAAAAGTGGTAATTAGTTTGATTGTATCGATCAGAATGTCCCCTGCTTTTCATAGCACGTGTTTTTACTTTTATCAATATGTGTGACGAAAATATTTGTATATCGAAATAGTGATTTATTTTAAAAAGTGTGCGCATATGTTCCTATATAAGTTTAATGAAAAGTAATTCAGTTGCGAATTTGATCTCTAAAATAGCGCGAAATTTTAGTGCTTCACGTAAACTCTGCAACACAGTTAAATTTCAAATGATGGAAAACCCTGCAGATGTATTCAGTTTTTTTTTATATAAAGCTTTCTTCATGTACTAGTATTACTTAAGTTAATTCAAGGGATGGCTAAATATTTTGGCAAGGAAAATGAAACTCGATCGAGAGATTCTCCGATGTTTTGCAGTCTGTAATAACCTTCAACCCCTTAAGCCAGTAATTAACCCTTCCTTTCTGTGCCAGTAGCATAATTCGATCAAATATTTATTGTTCATGAGGGGTGCCTTATAATTAATCACAGGCACCTGAATTTTTATCAGTAAGTCTCTAAATTAGCCAAATATCAAAACATTCTACCCCTCTATGAACAGTTTAGATACACAAGGTGTGCAACGACCCCCTGTTCAATTCAGGCTTCAATTTAATACATAAATCGGATATGCCTACTTGTTTTCGTGTAGCACTGGGTTCAAATACGAAATTTCTTGCTATATATTTCTTCCTTAAGTTTAAATCCAACGCGTTGATAATGTTATCAGCTAAACTTCATGCTGACTTAAAATTTTGTCACAGGGCCCGATCGCCATCAGCTGACGTCACGGAAATTTAATCTCGACACCAAATGCTCCTATACATAAAATTTTTAAATACAACAATAAATTTATTTCATTGACAAACAAAATCAGATAAAAATTAAAAGCCGAAAGATTATGTTGTGATAGTCTTGATTTTCTTTAACATATGTTATATGTGTTAGAAACAAATCATTGGTAGAGGCTTTCTTGAAGTTTCTGTTGTCGATAGGTAGCGCCTTATGGAGGTTTCCGGTTGCCGACACATGCCATATAGCGGCTAGCGAAGCTAACCGCTTAAAAAGTAAATTTAACACTGAGCCGGGGATAATTAATTTCAATTAGTAATAACAGTTATGTAAAAACATCTCTCTGTACCATGAAAAGTGCTGCTAGAATCCTACTGTCCTATCACAGAACTAATTATTTATTACTTTCGGACGAAACTTTCCTTTTTTTTGTAATTTTTTTTCATAACATCGAAAAAATGCATCAATTCCCGTAAACCATACGATTCTAGCAGCACTTTCCAAAAACAATAGAATAAGAACTTAAGATAGAAACAAAATTTAAGTTTCAAAGAATGCAGCATAATGTTGAACTTTTGCATCCTTTTTTTACGAACGACAGAGTAAAGGCAGATCGGCAAAGAAACACCCTGCCTGCTTTAATTTTACTAAGAAATTGTATAATTGTGTTAGCATACCTTTTTCATAAGCTTTATTCCCAGATGAATCACACTTAATATTCATTCTAAATGCTTTAAACTCCGATTTCTTGTGTTTGTATATATGAATTCTCGTTACGACTCATTTATACTTTACAACTGTATGATCAACATTCATGACCTCATGGGTTTCTTATTTAACCCCTGTGATAACTACAAAGACCGAGAAGCGACAAAACCCCGTTAATATCATGCCACCGCATATTTTGATTCATTTTGCGACCTCAAATCAATGTTAGATATCGATTTTAAGAAAACGTTACCTCTAAACTTCACGTCGAATAGCTTACTACGAAGTCATATCATATAGGCAAGTCGAAGATTTGGTTTTAATTTTTTTTCAATCAAAACAAATTGAAAAAAAATAAAATTGCAATAGACAAATTAAGATGGTGTATATACTGACGATTATTTCTATATAAATCTTGGACGTAAACTAATTGAAAGTCGTTTTAATATGCTTTAAAAATACTTTGTAGCAAGTTTTAAGATAAAAAATGTTTGTATATTGACAAGTAAGTTGATGAAACAAGAATATCAACAGTCTCTTTTAAAATCATCATTTCGTAAATTCTATGGTCGATACAATGACTTTGTCAGCAAATACAATATACATTGAATGAAATGCTGACTGACGTTTTTCATACCAATTGTTAGTCCATTATTTATACACTGAATTGACAACGGATTTTTTCCGTTATTTCCTGATTATGACAACGAGAACACGGCGGGGCGGTTGTGACCGGTCGGCAGGGGATTCTCACTCCTCCATGGCACCTGATCCCACCTCTGATGTTTCGGAGGTCCGTGCTTGCTCTGCTCTTATTTTGTATATTTGTTTAATGGACGTCGAAATTGAATACTGTTCGTTATTTCCATATTCTTCTTGTATAAAATAGGAATAAAAGATGAATTTTTGAGGATTAAAATAATTGATAAATGTGTTATCTTACCTATCTAAAAAAATATATAGATAAAAAATTGGACATTTTTATGGTGATTATTCATTTATTTTATTTATTTACATAACTGTTGATCATGAAGTAGCAGATTGAGAGTAAAACGTAACGAGAATTCATGCAAACAAACACAAGAAATCAGAGTTTTAAAGCATTTAGAATAAATATCATGTGGGATTTATGTGGTTTATGAAAAAGGTATGCTAAAATAACTCTACAGTTTCTTCGTAAAATAAAAGCAGAAAGGGTGTTTACTTGCCTATCAGCCTTGCCTCTGTCGTTTGTAGCAAAATGATGCAAAAGTACAACACTACGCCGCATACTTTGAAACTTAATTTTTGTTTCGATCTAAAGTTCTTATTCTATTGCTTTTGGAAAGTGCTGCTAGAATCGTACGGTTTACGGGAATTGATGCAATTTTTTTCAATGTTATGAACAAAATGTAAAAAGAAAAAAATTGGGAAGGTTTCCTCTGAAAGAATAATTATTTTTGTTATAGGGCAGTAGGATTCTAGCAGCACTTTTCAAGGTACAGAGATGTTTTACATAACTATGTCTACAAATTGAAATTAATTATTATAATAATATGATAAACTGACCCAAACCAGATTATACTCGATGATTTATCCAAGAAGAGTAATTCCTTTTAATTTAATTTTAAAATTGTTAAGCATTTGTGGATGTAAGATTGTGTTGCTTTTTATGAGTTCAAATTTACTGCACCATTATACAACCGTAGTAACGGAAGTGATGGGAAGCGAGGGAAGATAATAACTGATACATATATCTAGTAGCTATGATGTTTTTCACATGAGGTACGATCGAGTTACTGTTTGAAGAAGTATATGGAGATAACGAACATATTTCAATATCAAAGTCCATAAAAGGTCAATTGAAGTTAAAGGTACATTTATTAAATCTGGAATTTTTCATCGATTCCGAAGACTAGATCTAGAAATGGAGGGATTGCATGGCTAAAATGATTAAGCTGGTCGTCAAACGATGTTTCCCCATACCAAACCAGGATATACAAAGAATTGCGTTCCTTTTTAAAAATCATCCAATGAGAACAATGAACAATCAAAATAAATCATATAGATGAAATTAAGCTCTAGAAAAACAATAGAAAATTGTAAACAATAACAAAAAAGAATGTTCTTATTTTGTTATGCTGTATCTGTCATTTTCATTAAAATCTGCCACCTATGTCTTCATATGTGTAAATCAAGTAACTTGGGAATAAAATGTCGTGTAATGAGAATTTTGCTTAATAAAACAGGTGTGCAAATTCATTCTCATTGATTTTATTCTCTTTTGAAGACAGTCATCTATATATGTATCCCGGATGGCCTTTCTTCTGTCATTTGTGACAAAAACGATCCAACAGAACAACAATAAGGCGTATATTCCAAAACATAAGATTTGTACAGATGGAAAGTTTGCCCCCAAACTGCTTGGAAAGTGCTGCTAAAATCCCGAGTTAATTATGGTTAAACGAAAAATAATATAGGCTCAAATTTAAAAGAAAAATAAATAAAAACTTAGATTTGGTTTCATGCGAAAGGATGGAATAATTATTTTAAGGACGGAATCGTGGAATTCTAGCAGCACTTTGCGGCAAAATAGACGTTTTTAAAATTCATTATTTACTCAAAGAAATTATTTAACTCCGGGGCATTGTTGTTCTGCACGTTTTTTTTTATTCTGGAAAATTTCGCTATTTAGAGAAGTCACATGATGCCTTGGTGGTGTTGCACGTCGTTGCGTTAGACATTCTTTTATTCCAATGAAAAAGATAAGAATAGTTAACGTTTATCAGCGATTTTGATAAATTATTCAACTAAATTTTCTTTAAAAAGTCTAATTTTCCCAAATAATGACATCTATGCTTCCTAAATATACACGTGTCTATAATGTGTTTGTTGATTGAATCTGAATTGCAAAAGGAATAGTAGGTGTTTTTATTTGAATTTTCTGAAAATTTATTTGTGGTTATATAATTAACTTTAAAGATGAAATTTGAAGAATTATTGTAGGTAAGAATTTATTACTTTGAGAATTCAGCGACATTTTGTGATCATTTTCAATTAGCCAATGTCTATTTTTCACAACCTGACTTTCGGCGTACCTCAACTTTTCTATCGTCAACTTTCCTTACTTATGCAGCGTTATACCTTCACTACCTGCATACGGAGTTTATATATCTCAGTTGATTCGATACGCAAGAGCATATACGTATAAACAATTTCTAAAACTAGTAAATTATTGACAAACAAATTGATGAAAGATGATATCAGCAGTGTGGTTTAAAGTCATCATTTCGTAAGATCTATGGTCGATACAATGATCTTGTCAGCAAATACAATTTATCATTTAGTATAACGATGACTGATATTTTTTCATACTAATTCTTAGCCCATTATTTATACAATGGATTCACTATGAATTTTCCCCCCTATTTTCCGATCATGACAAGGAGCACATGGCGGATGCGATCGCGACCGGTAGGCAAGGTATACTCACTTCTCTATTGCACCTGATCCTATATCTGTTTCCATGTTTAAATTGCTCTGCTCCTATTTATTCTATTTTTTATGGAGTTTGATGGTGACTACTGCTCGTTATCTCCTGTCTTTCATGTACTGAATTCAAATTACAAAAATCTGTGATGCAGGACCAAAATAAAGCAACCAAGTTAAAATGAAGACTGTTTATGGTGAAGGATTTAAAATTACGAAACAGAGATTTTTTCATTAGATCTAAAGGTCATGACCCCGGGGGTAGGGAACCCAATCTTACATTACCATGTATAGGAGTAATCTTTTAAATCTTCAAGAACCTTAGGACCAAAAAGCTGAAACTTAGGTGGAAGCATCCTTTGATAGTGTATATTCTAAATTCTTCAAATCATGACCCCCGAGGGAATGAAAGGGCCACAATATCTCCAGAGTCAGCAATTCAACAAGGAAGAGGTTTTGTTGTCCTGTTAAACTTGGAATCTTGCCATGCTTCTTGGTATGGATGGTACATTTCCCGAGATGTAACTTCAGTGGCTTACTCTATATAGTATAAATAGCAAAGATATTACAGATTTGAAAGTTGTCAACCCTTCGTGTTCCATTAAATAAGAGGAAGAAAATGCTGTCTTCACAGTTGCAGAACTTTGTTTCATTTAAAAAATATAGGTATTTCAAAGTTTAAGTAATCGATGTTTTTTTTTTTTGTAATTGAATAAAGTTTTATTAAATGATTTTATACATTCTACCTTTAACTTGTAGTCTTGAAGTTATTTCTTGTCTATTTCATATTTGGACTAGACACAAAAGATGACACCGAGGCTACAGGTAAGATAAAAAGGCATACTAGTATACTGTTAAACGAGAAAATTTGGCGCATACGTATTTTAGCGCAAACGCAAGTGCGAATGCATTGCTGCAAATAGATTTTAGCGCTTTAACTTGTCAGTAAAATATATAAATGTGATATTTTAGGGTTTTTTATTCACACCCGTATTTCATTTTTGGTTAGTAAAGCACGGAAACACATTAGTACTCCCGAATATCAGTAAACATTCGTCACCTTTACGGTACGTGTTCCTATCACATGGACATGGTACAATGTTAATTATTTTTTGAAAATTTAATTTCAGTTAAAAAAATTGAGTTTTTTCTCAATCAAATCACATTTAAACAATGCATGCATCGACAGAAACTTACTTAGATTAAACGGTAATCCTAATCAGTATTGTCTGCAAGCTCAATCGCCAAGCTTGATTGCATTGTTAACCTCGAGAAGATAGATGATTGAAACGCCAAGAAACCAAACTTTGAATATGCTTATGATAACAATCAGGAAACAACTTCCGGGATAACAATAGTTTAATTAAATTATTATTTGGCAGAGTTTTCTGTCTTCCAAACATGTGCAGTGCTACAGTCCCTGAAACGTTCTACTTTCCCACCTGAACGGTGAGCGAATGTTGAACGAACGGTGAACGAACGCAGAGCGAACTCTAAGTGAACGATGTGCGAACGCTGATCGCAAATTGGTGAACGATGTGTGACCTGTGAACGGTAAGTGAACGCAGAACGCGAACGCGAGCGCAAAGTGAACGATGAACGAACAGTGAACTCTTCGCGGTTTATAAAGCGTAAACTGTCCCAAAGCATTTAATATCGTATAAAATTAAAAAAATAAGAATTCATTCCTTAAATACTACTGTCGGCACATGTATATTTTGAAATACTATTGTTTAATGACTGTTTGATGTTCGTTTAAGACTGTTTTTCTTGTATTACAACACACATTAAATTTCAATTACATTATAGTAAAAATACTAACAAAGAATTTGATTTCGGCAGAAAATGCGCCGGGGTGATGTGTGTGTGAGTGTGTGTGTGTGGGGGGGGGGGGGGTTAATTATACTGAATGGCAAATATATATTTATATACGACGAAGGACGGAATTATTTTTCTCTAATAATAGGCTTAACGTGAAGTAAAGACATTCGTTTGTATTACATTTGGAATAGTCTTTTTGGTCTTTTTCTTAAATTTATAATCACGCTATCGATTTAGTTAGCACTAAAGATATTTATTTTACTGAATACGAGGGCTGTTCAATAAATAATGTCCTCGGTGTTAAAAAAGAAACAAAAAACAATTGTCAATGTTTTTATTTTAATGATTTCCTTCAAAATACTCTCCTTTAACAGAAACACATTTTTGCAACCTTTTTATCCAGTTCCTAAATGCCTTTTTATACGCAATTTGGGGTATGCCCTTCATATACTGAAATACAGCAGATCCAATGGCGTTCCTTGAGTTGTACTTTTTTCCTGAGAGGTGTTTTTTTAACTTTGGAAATAAAAAAAAGTCACAGGGAGACAGGTCAGGTGAATAAGGTGGGTGTGGTAAAACATTAACCTTTTCCTTCTCTAAAAACTCTTTTACTAACCTTTTGTAACACTTTTTCTTTATATACTCGTCCAGTTATCGAACGACCTTTCCTAATAGGAATCTGAGCCACAGGACCTTTGCTATTAAAGAAAATAGCATATAACACTTTCTTAGTGCTTTGGCATCTTTTGGCTATCCCTGGGCGCTTTGCTCTTTTCGATAACCACATTTTGTTATTAATTTTTCTTTGGGGTTCAAAGTAATGAATCCAGGTTTCATCACCCGTTAGAAGTTCTGACAAACGTCGATCATTGCAGTTTTTGTATTTTTTCAATAATTGTTTGGATATTCTTACACGCTGTTCTTTTTGTTCATTTGTCAAAACGTGCGGTATCCAATGCGCGCTAATCTTTTTCAGGGCCAAATGTTTCTTCAAAACTGCGTAAACTGCCCCCGATGATATGCCCACTAACTTAGCTAATTGTCTTACAGTCAATCTCCCATCATCAGTAACAAGTTTTCGAATTTTAGCTATCATTGCATCAGATGTTCTTGTTCTTGGTCGACCAGGACGGGACTCATCTTTGACCTCAAATTTACCATTTTTGAATTTTGATATCCATCTGTTCATTTGTCTATATGACAAACATTGATTTCCATACACATCACGCATTTCAGTAAATATTTCTGTGGGATGCTTACCAAGTAAAACAGCAGCTTTTATGAAGCTTCTTACTTCCGTCTTCTTCAACAATTCTTTACTAGGCATTTTACACGCAGTGTCTCGAAAAGCCTTTCTATTAGAGGTCCTCAAAATAAAACTACACGATAAAACGTGATCACATAAGCGGTGGTCAGTTGATTAAAGATCCATTCATGCGTTAAAACAAATTTTATAATAATCTGACCCCTTAAATAACATGTCTAGTTTTTATAAAAAAGCACTCATCGCATATAGCGAATTTCAGTCAAAATTCGAGCCAGAGAACCGAGAGGAAATACTCAACCTCTCACTATTTGGTAATAAACTCATTCAATTCCGAGGGAAAGCCTATATGTGGAATGATTTATCAAAAGCGGTTCATTAAAAATTAAAGACATTTGGAATGAAGCGGAAAATTGTTTTAAATATAATGACACCATTTTTAATAAATTATTAGACAAAAGATGTTGGATATTTGAATATAGTAAAATAAAATCAGCCATTCCTAAACTATTTTATCCAATACTGAAAAGAAATAACTCAATATCTAATAGCGAAACAAAACTCCCTTATAAATTGAATAATAATTTACTCATAAAAAGAGATACGAATAAAGTGGTAACATATGAAGATATTAAGTTAAAGAACATAGAAAAACTATTAAACAAGACACTAATTCCAAAATGTCAAGAAAAATGGGAAAATATATATCAAAATAACATACAGTGGAACTTAGTTTGGGACAGTATTTCAAAACTGAAGGTTAAAAATAAAATTCAAGAATTCCAATGGAAATGCGTGCATAATATTTTGTACACCGAAGATAAATTATGTAAAATCGGACTATCCAATGGTTTATGCAACTTGTGTAAAAATCATAAAGAAAATCAACAACACCTCTTTTACCATTGCACAAAAGTGAAAACAACACTCAAATTACTAGAAGATATAATTAAAAATGTGCTTCAAATAAATGGAACTTTACAAATTGACCAACAAACAATAATATTAGGATACTTGAAGGAACCGCAAACCCAAAGAACCGTTGTTAACATCTTAATATGTATCTTTAAATGGGTCAGATGGAAAACAAGAAATAAAATTAAATATGAGAATATAAAAATAACTGACTTTAGTA
Organism: Saccostrea cuccullata; assembly: GCF_032062105.1. Taxonomy (NCBI): domain Eukaryota; kingdom Metazoa; phylum Mollusca; class Bivalvia; order Ostreida; family Ostreidae; genus Saccostrea; species Saccostrea cuccullata. Next base: position 578,764 of record NW_026935523.1, read on the forward strand.
TTAAAAATGCATTCAAAAATGAAATGAAATCGAATTTTTTACTATTACAATCACATGATTTGACAAATTTCAAAATGAAAATAAATCATATGTTTCAAAATTCCTTCTAATACTAGGTATAGTATTAATGACAGTACTAATTCTGTTAATGGCAGTATCCGATGCCGTGATAAACTATAAACATGTATATAATAGTACATGTATTCACATTTTTTAATCCACTATAAGGCACACAATTTTTTTTTTACTATGTCATTTTTCATGTAACTGGAAACTTTATGTTTAAAACATGTTCAAGATGAACATCATAAAATGAAGATGTAAAGCCAGATCAAACTATATACATGTATGTGAGGAAAAAATATTCATGTCTTTGTAAAATTCATTCATTGTGATGTGGTTTTTTTTTTTACAATCTAATTTTATTATAACAAAACTCTACATATTGTTTATAAGCTGTAAAACATAAAAAGACCCGTATTTGAGGGTGACCTGGCCCTAAATACTAGTTAAAGTGAGATTGATATAGACTTTTTTTCTTTTTTTTTCCACACAATCTCCACTGCAACAAGGGTCATTCTTCGGTTGGTGTTAAACGTATACTTTGTTATTATATATAAAAATAATACTTATATGCTTTGAGATATTTATGTATATGTTCGAAAATGAAGTCAATAATCATATAATATTATAATGGTATACTTTAATAGCGATATAAAAATGTTCCAATTTGTATAATATGAAAAAATTCTGTTTTCAAATATTGGAGATACATTATATAATATTATATCGATCCAGGGAGCTCCTGGCACCCCTGGTGTGGTATTACTAGAGGGCTTCTGCAGAAGTTTTGCCTCTTTGTTATATTGTATGTTATTGAATAAATGATTTTGAAAAGAAAAAAAAGTGACCTTTATAGAGAGGTGACCTTTGGATAGAGGTTCATCTTTTTTAAAGGAATTTATATGTCAGTTTTGTGTATATATATTATGAATTTCAATACAAAATATACAAGAAAGATAGGTATTGGACATAAGTGATCTCACTTAAATTGTTATTATTTATTCAGTGGATGCATTACTTTTAAGGATCAATTCAAACTAAATTTAATGAATCCAAAAAAAAAAATAAAAATAAAAACCTACATATTGAATCTTACACTTACAGGGTGTTGCAATATCCCCCATCAAAACAACATTTTTTTTCTTCTGTAAGGAATGAATAAAAATTGATTAAAAAAATTAACCTCTGTACATGTTTTTTTAAATACATGTACATGATTTGTTGTATGATAAGCTCTCAGACTACTCTCAGTTGATCAACAGGTGTACAGGTGTCCTGAGCAATGAAGCGTAACTAATCCCTAGCAGTCGTTTCTTATGTGAAATTCACAACATACCCAAGCCACAATGTGTAGATAAACCGTAATTTTGGCTTCAACAAATGATGCAAGTTTCCTAGGTGTGAAAATTAAAATGCCTTTCAAGCGTACGTAATACATTTACAACTCTCAGAGCATGCAGAGTTGGGCGCGAAATTGACAGTGACTGTGCGAAAATGGTAAACAAAAATATCATATTCATAAATAGATGTTTATAACGTTGTTCTGTATTAAAACTTGATTGAAAATCCAGAAGATATAAGACACTGATAATCAGGAATCGATTATAATAATATTCATTTTTTTTCTGTTAACTTTTTTCGTCATAAGCCTAGCTTGTTAGAGTTTTGTAAAATATATGCTAAAAACAGTTAGTTTGTTAAATGATTCATATGCTTATCCAGTAATATAACTGGCATTAAATAAAGTCCAATTCTTAATTTTTGTTCACGATCCCGCAACACTTGACTGATTATTTACATTAGTAACAAAAATTGGGAATCAGCTGACTCCAGATCAGGTCACGTGATTGGATAAAATGGCTGCTAAATACAGGGAAAAGTGGCAATTTCGTTTGAAATTTGATGACCGCTGACCGTGTTACGCAGGTGACCGCTTAATAGAGTTACTTTATATAGGGAATTTCATTGGAAGGAAAAAAAATGACCGCATAGGACAAGTGACCGCTGGATAGAGGTGACCGCTATGACAAGTTTGACTGTACTTTTTTCAATTATACCATTCCTGCTCAGTACCCCCTTGCTTGTCGTAAAAGGCGACTAAATGGGGCGGTCATTCGGATGAGACCGTATAAACGGAGACCCCGTGTCACAGCAGGTGTGGCACGAAAAAGATCCCTACTTGCTCAAAGGCCGTAAGTGCCGAGCATACGCCTAAATTTGCGGCCCTTCACCGGCAATGGTGACGTCTCCATATCAGTGAAATATTCTGGAGAGGAACGTTAAACAGTATACAATCAATCAATCAATCTAAGTATTACCATAGAATTTTAAAGTTCTCATTCCTACATACAGTTTTGAAAGTACATTAAATTATTATTTCTTCAAATATCCAAATGTTAAGAGTTGAGCAACTTTCAAAGATTAACAGATAAACACATGTACTTTATATACTTTAACATTTTTAAAGGAAATAACTTAGTAAAGTAGGCTTTTTTTTCTTTCTTTGTTTTTGCTCATACAATATTTTGTATAGAGTTTGTATCTGCATAATACAGTTCAGTTGAATTTGATAAAGATAAATGTTATGCCTGAAAAGGTATATTCCGTAGCCGACCTCCATTTCTGTTATAAAAAGAGTGAAATCTTTTAATTTAAAATCGCTTAACAAAAATGGTCAATCTGTCAAAGAAATATAGTGTTACAGAGACCATGGTCATACCGGGTATAATTGTAATGCTATTCATTTGACTTTATTTCTGGTTAATCTGTAATCAACATGGACCAGACTGCAATGTATTTGCTAAAAAGTGTAACAAAGTACAAAATCATAGGATGTCACGCACTATTTATTACATACACAGTCTGCAGATACCAGGTAAACAAAATGACGATAGTTGTCTTTTTCATAAAAATCACATTCAAATATGAGCAATGCACATTTTTTAATAATATAACCTAAAACTAAAGTATGGTTCATGTCGATGCAATCAAATTTTAATGTAAGATTAATTACTTTATAAATTCGCCAGGTCTTTTAATTATCATGTTTTTAGTATATACCCAAGCACTGTGCGCAAGCGCACATCATTTCTGTGTATAGTTTAAAAAATTTCATCGTGCAATACTTAAAAAGAATCAGAGACTGTGCTTCTTGAGCCAACAAAAACACTTTCAATGTTGAAGGTTAGTAATTGTGATTATCTAAAGGAAAAGGGACTAATCTACTATTCATATCTTTAGACTAATTATAGTAAACAACATTCCACAACTGTAAACAAGGAAGTTATCGGAGTTCCTCATGCACTGGAAAATATGTAAATTTTGAATTTTATTTTTAAAAAGGGCAAGATACTCTATCTTTTTGAGGCAATTTCAGGTTTTGGGTATTTTATAACAAGATAAGGCTGTTCTATGTACTCTATTTCTACATCATATATCATGCTCCGTTCCGTTCAAATGCATTTTACCTGACGAAATACAGGTCTGTCAACAAAGAATGGGTGCACCTTAACGGCTATCCATTTTTAGCCTTAAATCACAATGTATCGCCAGATAATATTAATCTTTGATTATTGCACATGTATAGGCTTTAAATTTGTTATTTATGATTTGAATTTTTGTTATGCATATATCAAAAATTACAAACAGGTATCCGCACATAGACGGAGAAATTTAAATCGCATGGATTTGGAATGTAAACATTAACACTTATTTTTCTCATTTATATTCTTCCTTACGAATGAGAAGAAGAGGATTTTGTAGTGATTATACATGTATTAGAAATATGATATAGATATTTTTAAATTAAAATAGTTATAAATGTTATTTTCAAGTTGAAGTAAGTGGAAGACATTGCATTGATTGACGGGCATATTAAAATTACATCAAACGAAACCTATTTTCAGGTGGAAACAGGATGCGTACAATACATTTAATGCACCTGTGATTCTTAAACAATGAAGCCCTTTTCAACAGACACCCGAGATTTACACCTTTTGTTTTTCTAGCATGGGAAATTCAAATACAATGCCTTCACGTAGCATCGTTTTTTTTTTTAAGGAAAAATAATAAATATAATTATGATACAATAGCATAAATGAGAGGGGCATAGTAAGCAATGAAAAAAGAATAAGAAAAAAAGAAAAGTTGACTTATTTGAAAAAAAAAACAAAATAACTGCCCAAACTAAATAATGTCGTACTATTCAATGTTTAACACTCTAAAATAAAATGAAATTCATCTGCTATTTGCCCTGGGGGGGGGGGGGTTTCAATGCAAGTTTTTTTTAGTTCCAATTTTTTGCATTCAATACTTATTTTCTCTTATTTCAATTCCATGTAATCTGTAGTATAAAGTGTTTGTTTTTGGGGGGTGACAACCAGCCTTTCATTGAACATTTCCAATAGTTAAATAAATGTTGGGAATAAAAGGGGGCCCACCCCCCTGCCCCCTGTTGCTACGTGCCTGAAAAGAAATAAAGTCTGGGAATTGTACTTGCGTCCAACGTTCTCTTTTCCTGTCTAATCAGTAGCAATTAAACATGTCAGGCATGCCTTTTCTTTCAATATCGGAGTAAATAGTTACAAATTTTTATAAATATATAGAAAAGATAATAAACACCACCCCACCCTAAAAATGCTAAAAACAAGAAATGGCATTGAATTCCTATTTTTACAATGAATGAATTTTATTTGATGTTTACATCTTATTTTGTTGATTTATGAAGCATTGTGTTTTTGCGCCGCTCTATTATAACATTACAATCCAAGCTTTCACTCACGTTAATGCTCGTTTTACCGCTTCAAAAATCAGTTCATTAGCCAATCATAAGGTGTTTTACAAAATAATTGCATTAGAACATGGACGGATATGAAGATAACAAACAGTATTAAATCTCAAAGTCGACAAAACAATAGAAAATAAGAGCAGAGCAAACACAGATCTCGGAAAAATCAGAGGTGGGATCAGGTGCCATGGAGGAGTAAGCATCCCCTGCTGACCAGTCACACCTGCTGTGTGCTCCTTGTCATTATCAGGAAATACCGGAAAAATCCGTCGTCAATTCGATATACAAATAATGGACCGGACTAACAATAAGTATGAAAAACGTCAGTCAGCATTTGACTCAATGGTAAATTGTATTTGCTGACAAGGTTATTGTATCGACTATAGAGGTTACGAAATGATGGCTTTAAACGAGACGGCTGATGTTTTTGTCAATAATTTTATCTTGTTTGTAAATTGTTTATACGTAGAGCCAGCTCTTGCGTATCGAGTCAACTGAGATATATTCACTCCGTATGCAGGTGACGAGGGTATATTGCATAAGTAAGGAAAGTTGAAGATCAAAAAGTTATTAAATTCATCATGTTTATCATATAGCTTGGTTGTTAGATTACCATTAATGTCTTTTTCAGATAAAATATCCAAGTATTAAAGAGATATGTCAGACTCTGTGGTATCTTTTATCTCAAGCTCACCAGGATATACCGTATCGACGCAGTAATAGAAATCACCATTGTTAATTGACAATACGTCGTCGATAAATCAAAATGTCAAGTTGAAGGCCACGTCAAGTGTTTTCGTCTTTTCAGGATAAGACTTTGCACAAATTCTGCTTCATATAAATAACAAATAGGTCCGCTAATAACGGAACGCAATTGGTACCCATGGGAATTCCAATAGATTGCTGGAATACCTGGTCTCCAACAACCACCTAGATATTGTCAATCAGAAATTCAAGCATCTCTTTGATGTCAACTTCAGAGTACTTGTATGAGCAATTAGAATGTGTTTTAGCAAAATAATTTTTCAAATGACCAATGTCCAGGCAAGTAAATTTACGAGTTCCATTTTTATTGAAAAAGCAGCTGACAATGATATCAAAAAGCCTGGATTTTAATTGTCGTGGGGAATTGTTGTATACAAAGTTGACAAGTGATAAGTCTTTTTAAGTTGTTGATTTTTGTAAAAATGTAATTTCAAATTGTCCAAAAGTTTTTAAGTATCTTCTTCTGATTACTCCGCCAATGCTCATAAACAAAAGAAATACAAGTTATGTTGTACTTCTTTACAATTAAACCAATTAATTTACAGTCTATAGCCTTGTATTCAAAGCACAAACAAATACGGAAAGTCAATAATGGAATAATCAGTCTTATTAAATTATTATATATTATTATCATTATTAAATTATCAAGGTTAAAAATTGAAAATAATTCAAGATTTTCTTTATCACTTATGTACAGGAAATACAAGTTACAGGAGTTGTGATTGTGTGTAAACAAGGCAAAAAAGGATTTATAGTCAAGAGATTATCAAACATCTTTTATTATATTTAGCATAATTGATTTGATGTTTTCAAAAGACAGTTGTCAATCTCAAATTACAAACCTACTTTTTTTTTATTCCTAGCTGCTCCTCCAATCAAATAATCTTCCTCATACGTAATGTTAGTATAAAAAAAATAATAAAACTAAATTTGAGACTATTCAAATTATTTCATGTGTTTGACACACCTAACAATACAGAGACTTTAAACGTTTTGTCCTTCCTAAATTATTTAGAGGAACTAATAATAAGCACCCCTCAGATTTTTAAAAGCTCATTCAAAATATAATAATAGATGTATGTGCAACTCAATAAAACGATCTTGAATTACGGAATCTGTTTATGTGTGATACATGAGGGAAGTTGCAGGAAGGAAATATTTCTTAATTTTCCATGATAAAACTTACTTGGTAGGTGAAACTATGTTTTGTAGAGAAAGATTACCAGTTTTTTAATTGCTTGCTAAATGTCGAATGGGGAAAATGGTCAATAGAAAAAAGTATGGCTATTTATCAGAGCAAAGAAGCCCTAAATAGCAGATTGCTGATCTATGTCTTAATGAAAGTGATGATAATACATTTCTTTCAGATCTGTTCTTTCAACCAAAAAATGTTCAGTTGGTTTTATCATACACGTATGATGTACTGCGTGAAAAGTGCTATTGATAATTTTAGATAGCTATTTAACTAAAAGGTACAATTAGAGCTTTACTGTGCCTTTGGATTAAATTAAATGTTTTCAAAAAGTATGAAATTGGCTTTATCATGAGTTGAGTAAATGAATGTCGTAAACTATGAAAAAATATGGTATAAAGGAAGACCAGTTTCAAAATATAACGGCGTTATAATTTGATACTTTTCCAAATTCTTAACAGAAAAACCTCAAAATGACTCATTTCAAGCGATCCTTAAGAAAACAGTGATGCCGTTGCCCACTTTTTTGTTTTTGTCTCAAATCATGCATCAGGTTAGCCTAAAAATTAATCATTGTGCTCAGGAAATGCAAGAAATTTTAATTTTTTCAGTCTCGATGTGTTTTCATGATGCTTTTTTATTTTTTTTTTTTTCAATACTAAAAAACATTCAATTTACCAAACAAAATATGTTAGCAAATGAAAAATAAGCTCTGGCTATATATCTACTGTAGACTCATAGTTACTTAACGTTTTCAACATTTTGACATTCTTATTGGATTGCGATAATCAGATAAAAACAAGAAAGAGCATTGTGATGAATTCTGAGTGTGTTGATTTATGCACAATTTCCATACATTCTTCAAAAGAATAACATTTCAACAAACATATTTATATCCATGGCATTTTATCCCATCTCTGATGTTTCTGAGGTCCGTGTTTGCTCTGTTCCTATTTTGTTTTGTTTTATGGACTTTGATATTGAATACGGTTCGTTATCTCCACATCCTTATTCATTTAATTAATTTTTATAAAAATCGTAAGCAGTGTCATACTGATTCTAATTGTAAATTGTCCCTGCAGTATTACTTAAAAGATTTTCATATCAATTATCAATATTTCATATCTATATATCGAATAAAAAACGCAGGATATCAATACCGCATGTAAACATTATCAATGCAATATGAATATTATATGTACACAATTTATCATAATTATGTGTAAATAATGTTTTATCAATTTCACTAGGTAATTATGTGATATAAATATCATATGTCAACAAAACCATATTAATATATAATGGTTCTTCGAAAGTACCTCTGTCTACTCAAACTGAAGATATCACATGGTTTCTTCTTGTAGAATTTAACAAGTATTACTCTTTTCTCTGATAATGAATAAGTTAAAAATGACGTAACGTATTCTACATGTTGAGAATAGACATAATGAACACAGTATTTGGGTTGTGTATCACATGAATCTACGTATTTTCCATATATAATTAACGTGCTGCAAGACATCACATGAATTGACTACATATCTGTAAACAGTTGTAATGCATTTTATTTTCTTTTTTTTTTTTAGAAAAATAGCTCATTAACTCTATAACGAATAAAAGTGTTTGCTTGTACTTGGCATTTTTGCTATATTAGAGTTTCAATATACCTACATGATTGTAAACTGTATATTATTGGCTCGGAGTTAAATAAAAAAAAATTACTTTTATTCGTAAAAATTATGATTTCATATTGATTGACTTTTATTTTAAATTTGGATTATTCATGATATTTTTCATAATATTTGTTCTCTTAAGGTTTTTAGGAAAATTCAACGACGATTTATATGAATTGAAATAAAACCCATTTTAGACAGTTTCTTAAGTCAACTGATTTTTAAAACAGAATCATTTTACAAAAGTATTGCATACACCACTTTATATATCGATATCTTTTCTTTGTAACGTCATAATACTGATCAATTTGCAATCTTGTTAATGAAAAAAGAAAAACAGATTTGTAAGTGTATGGACTTGTGGTCAATTAAACGTATTTTGTCTCAGTGTATGAAAGATATCGATCTGTTACAACATGCAGTTAAAGAATTAGACAGATATAATCAGGGTTTCTCTCAATCTACATTCGCCTCGCGTTGTAAAACCCACCTTCCTTGATAGACTGAAGACGAAAATTAAAGTTCTATCAAATCACAACAATCTTGCGTGACTGTAGAAGAATGAAACTTGGTGTATATTTCAATGTTTAATTCTAAACAAGGACACAACTATTCAGTTGAAGAAATATGATATATCAGAAAGTCACAGTGTCGTTCTATATCTGAATACAGATAACCCACACTTTTAACAAAAGAAATCGCACAACTAACTAGCTAATTTACATAAGTAAAACACCGTTCTGCATGAATCACAAAAGTTTATGAATTTCTCAGTTATGAAAGAAAGCTCCATTGCAAAGCCCGACAAGTAAAATTGCCAAACATTTGAGCAGAAGAATCAAATGCTTAAAGAAATTGTAATTTGTGTTATAAAGTAAAATTCATTAGTGTGTGTCAGTAAAAAAAATGAAAAAAAAAATGTTCTTTTGAAGACTAAGAAATACATGTTTGTCCATTTTTGTTGAGGTTGAAATTTGTGCGTCTGTCCAGACATAATTTAAATATTAACTCTATTGTTGATTGTGTAAATGAATTCAATCAGTAATTCTTTATCGTATGATTTAAAGGTTGTCTTGTGTTAACATTAATTATGACAATAATTGCCGACTCGACAATATACAGTCAATTAATCAATCATGATATTGTTGCGTTAATATGTATTTTTAAGTAACATACAAAATTCAAAAAGCTATACAAGTAAAAAAAAAATAGGGTGTGCGCATAAGGGATGGTATGTGGGAGAGGGGATCCGTATGTATCTGTGAAGGTGTGTGAATATCATGTTGTCATGCTTTGCAGCAAAAGTAAAAAAAAATATTACGACGGTCAGTCAAAAAATTGCCGTTTAATTTCACGTATATGTTCAGTTGAACATATCATAATTTATTAAATTTGGTAAACATATTCTGACAACAGATTCAAATCACCTGAGTAAAAATTTAGAAAAAATCTTGAAATTTACCAGCATTAGGAAAGCAACAAAGTAAAATTTGGCCACCTTCATAAAGCAGGGTCCAAATTAACTCATTTACTAGATGAACACTTTAAAAGTGGTTATATTCATACCTCTTATAAATAAAATCTTAATATTTAGATTAAGTTGTTTTTTTTTTTCATTTAGATCATAAATGTTCCTGTAATGCATCACTTCGTTCAAATGGTGTCAATATCTAGAAACATAAAGACGATTTAAAAAGGAAAAAAATAATCATTCTGGATATCAGGGGGCAGCGAAAAAAAAGTTGTTTTGTGTCTATATAACATCATAAAGAAGACCAAAAAGAACATTGGAGGATCCAGAAATATTAAAAAAAAGCAAAGTGTTTATGTACGAGGGTTGTTCGTAACGAGTTCCATTGAGAGCATATTTGTATCAAAGCATAGAAACAGCAAATAATACTTTACCTTTTTTTAAATGATATACAAAGATTCGGTGTTTCCTAATGATCAAGTATATTTAGAATAAAAACACTTCATGAAGCACGTTCTATTTTTGCTCGTTTACATTTCGTAAACATTTTCATTAATATTGAAAATTGCACTGTTTCAGCGATCTATTCAATCAAATGAAATGAAACCAAAATACGTTGTTTTGACATTAAAATAATGATGAGGAGGATCATTATCTTTGTATTTTTTGTATGATCCTGGCGACCCGTGTTTTGGTTATCTTACATTAACTTTGTTTAGATATTATTGCAGTCACGTGTATCTGTGTTTGTTTGATACTAAAACCACCTATAAAGCTATAATTGTAAGTTTCTTTGGTATCTTACCTGCATTAGATAGCTAATCGCAGTTTTTTTGTCTCTACATTTTCTACCAAGGTTGTATACCATAAGTCACTCCGACGATTGATTACACTGAACAGTGTCTAAAGGTTAGGCCCTTTATATAAGGTTTCTCAGATATAGCAAGATTTCGAACTCAAATGGTTGAAACATCCCTTATATGAATCGTGATCAGCTTTGAACTATCAAACATTGAAATAATACTCCCAAGTACTAAAAGATTTAAAAGCGCAATACTAACGTCTCTAAACAATTTTATAATTGAAATTAACGCCACGTCACTGCAAAATTAAGCTGATATTACTGGGAGAGTGACATATACTTTACCTCTCATTTCATTCACTGTCCGTTAAAAGTGTCAAAACGCTTTGTAAAATTTGGCTGTCCATTTTTTTTTAATCTTATATGTCCGAGTATATAAAGATACCTTGCTCAATCACTTTGATGGATTTTCAAGGTGTAATAATTACGAAAAATACCGGTATGCATCTGCAATGCAGTTTTATACCCGTGAGTAGATGTAGTATGTATGATATTTTGTGGACCTCCGTTAGAGGAATTCGAAATCAAATTCAGAATCTTGTTTGTGGGAGGATATGGATTGATTGATTGATTGTATACTACTTAAGGTCCCTATCCAGAACATTTCACTGATATGGAGACGTCACCATTGCCGGTGAAGGGCTGCAAATTTAGGCCTATGCTCGGCATTTACGGCCTATGAGCAGGGAGGGATCTTTATCGTGCCACACCTGCTGTGACACGGGGCCTCGGTTTATACGGTCTCATTCGAAGGACTGCCCCCATTTAGTCGCCTTTTGCGACAAACAAGGGGGAACTGAGGGCCTATTCTAACCCGGATCCTCACGGGGTTAGAAGGATACGGAGATAATGAACAGAATTTTATCTCAACGTCCATAAAACAATACAAAATAGGAGCAGAGCAAACACGGACCCCCATAACATCAGAGGTGGTTTCAGGGGCCATGGGGGACTGAGCATCCCCTGCTAATCGGTCACACAGTCCTTATCATGATCGGGAAATAACGGAAAAATCGGTTGTCAATTTAGTGTATAAATAACGGATTAAAAATTAGTATGAAAAACGTTGGTTAGTATTTGACTCAATGATAAATTGTATTTGCTGATAAGGTCATTGTATAGACTATAGAACTAAAAAAATGATGACTTTAAACGAGACTGCTGATATTTTTGTTTCATCAACTTATTTGTCAATAATTTACCTCGTTTTTGCTCATGCGTATCGAATCAACTGAGATAAATATACTCCGTATGCAGGTGATGAAGGTATATTGCTGCATATATAAGGGAAGTTGACGATAGAAAAGTTAAAGTTATCACGTTTATCACATAGCTTAATTGTTAGATTACCATTAACGTGTTCCAAAGTAAAATATCCAAGCATGAAACAGATGTGTTAAACTTTGAGGTATCTTTTATCTCAAGCTCACCAGAATTTGTAGTAAGGACGTAAGAATTGAAATTACCATTATTTATTGACAATACGTTGTCGATATATCTGAATGTCAAGTTGAAGCCCACAGCGAGTGTTTTCTTTTCTCGCAAAAGATTATGCAGAAATTCTGCTTCATATGAATATGAAAATACGTCTGCTAATAACAGAGCGCAATTATTACCCATGGGAATTTCAATAGATTGTGGAATAGCTTGTCTTCAAAAACCACATTGATATTGTCAATCAGAAACTCAAGCATCTTTTTTATGTCAATCTCAGAATACTTGTTTGTGCAAGCAGAATGTGTTTTAACAAAGTAATTTTGCAAATGAACAATGACCAGGTAAGTAAATTCACGACTTCCATTTTTATTCAAAAGCAGCTGTCAATGATATCAAAAACCCTGGACTTTGATTTTTCGTGGGGAATGGCTGAGTATAAAGTTGAAAAGTCTAAGTTTTTAACCTGTTAATTTTGATAAAATCTTGTGATTTCAAATTGTCAAAAAGTTCCCCAGAATTTGTGTGTATCCACATATGATCCACACACATTCTGGAATATAATGTTGCATAGTACTCTTAAAGTTTTTTCTTCACTACTGTCAATATCTTTGTGAGGAGCAAAGAAAGAGGCTTGGTTGAACATTTGTGGAAATTTTGTGATGACAATTCAGTTATATTGTTTAAAAGACACCTTTAATTGTGTTATTAAATTAACACCTCATTAAAATTTGCTGTTACTTTGACTGAACAAATGTCAGGTGCCTAAGTAAAATATTCACATATGATAAAGAATGCTTTGTTTCACATGAGTTCAACTTGTGAACAGTAGTACATTATATTGCATATGGTTTCTTTTATTTTGGTTAACACACTCCACTTAATTGCATAAAAAGTCGTTCATATCACATAACATGCTCTGCCTAGGTCGCAATTTTGTAAATAAAACATATATCAATTAATATAAATGATGTCATATTAAAAAAAATTGACAATTTAAAAGCAATCCATTTTTTCATTGGAATTGTGTTATATTTTACATACTTGCATAACCATTAAGTTTATCCCTTAAGTGTATAAAAAGTTCAAATGAATACATACGATCACTTTCATCCACAAAGCAAATTACTCCACATTCTGTCAAATGATACTTTACATCGTCAACATATAACCATTTCATTCCGCTTTGCTAATGTGCCAGTGCATTTGCAACCTTCCTCCGGAGAAATGTATGTGTCGAAGCGTCGCTGTCTGTTTCCAAAAACACAATTCAACAATTGACAGATGTAATTCCGAGAAACACTTATGACACAATGATTTAGCAGAAATTCCATCGACATCGCCGGGCCCAGCATCAAACAAAGAATTGCGATTTAGGGCTTTAGATTCGACACAAAATCAACATGCATTGTCTTTCTTAGCAACAAAACAGTATTGGATGAATATGAACTTTCCGACTGTTTACTTTGTAACATGTTTCCATGATACGTCTTCACATCTCCTTTGATATTTAATTTACCTATATTTTTAACAATTTGGGAAGGACCGCTGCATTAGGGGATTGTTACTTTCAGAGTTTCATTTGTCGAATTCCATAGTCTTCTTGTAAAAGTACACTTTTTATATACGAAGGGTGATCAAAAAGTTCGCGAACTAATTAAATAACTTCCATTAAAGAAACAATATTTGGTTTCAGTGTTGATTATATTTTGAATTTGTACTCTCCAGTTTAAATGCACATCTGTCACCGTTCTGCTCATGAGCGAATCACGTGATAAAGGCGGTCATGTAACCCCCTCTGTAGCGTTCTGGCACAAAAGCTGAAAGATTTATCTGAATTTTATATTTCTTTTCATGTATGTTAATTTTTATAACAGTAACAGTTCGTTAGTCAGAAGTGTCAAATATCGACAACAGAATGGGTGGATAAGAATATCATTTCCAAAAATAAACATGGCAACCATCAAAACCCAAATCTTCTGTCTCTGGTCTGGTCTGGTCTGGGTGCCTCCTTTTTATCAAAATTAATATGTTTAAAATTTAAAGTAAACTATATATTAGGTATTGAATAATTATACTATTTTTAAAATTTTCAACTATTTTTTAATGTGTAAATTACACGTCTTTGATAGCAAATTGTTTAATTAGAAATACATCTCTTTTCAAACTTGCTTTCACCAGGCTACATAACAAGTGTCATTTTTAGTCATCTGCCTTCCTTTACGAAAACGATCAATCCAATCATTTATTAATTTAATAGGAATTCATTTGTCTTAATACACTGTGTACAAATTATTATACGCTACTGTTTCTAAGATATACCGATAAATTTTAATGTCGTTTGTTGAACGAGGACGACTGAGACAACCAATTTTCTTCACAAGTGACCTACATAGTGACGTCATTTTCACATTGTGACCTCACAAACATGGAGCAAAACTTTTTTCACCCTATGCTATTTATAGAACTTTTGTATTGCTATGTGTGTACCAATTTTTTTAGATATAGAAATAGTTCGCGAGCTTTTTGACCACCCCATGTAAATATTGAAATATATCTCCCAATTATGAGGCACAAATGTTTGAGACACGGTAAAAGGAAAAGTTATGTTGTGTTTTATTTTTCACCACCCTACACTGTGTATAATATATGTAGAAATGTACTTTAATTGATCTTTCTTGAACTCATTCAAACTTAAATAAGTATTCTCTAGGATGAAATATTTTGCAGTCATGAATCAAAAATTCTTTATGAACAAATGATTTCCATGGGAACCGGGACCATATTTGTGGCGTCAGTTGAGGAATTAACATTACTTTAACTGACAAATCAGCTGAATGAGAATTATCGGTTACTACAAATACTACATGTATTATACGCATGAAAAAAGGATATTTTTATGACGGTCTATTAGGCACAAAGATAATTTTTACATCCATTTCGTAAATGAAAAGCATTTTTTAAATTCTATTATTTTCATGCTCACAATGACAAAACCATTCATTTGTGAAATAAAGTGGAAGCCTAGGTTTCTCAAATTCATAATACAAAGCGATTTGCTCTGCATTTATTCCTTTGTTGTACTCTCGGTAAATACATTCTCAGGTAGATTCTCTGACCAGATCACGTGATCATGAGAGTAGTTATGTAACATTTGTTTTGTCTATTTAAATTCATAAGAGATGCTGCTATTTTTCCTTACCCTTGAAGCGCTGGTATTCGTAGTGAACTTGACACAAACTATATTTTATTAAACGTATTTTTTCTATTTAACAACAAATTAAAAATGCCCGTGACATCTTTTATAGTTTCTTAAACTTTTGTATTTGGTCACAATAACATTTGTTTTATTTTGCACTCCATTGGAATGATTAAAGATTGACCTGAACCATTTGTTTGAAGTAAATTTTAAACATGTATTTGGCATAAACGTTGCTATTCTTTCATCGATTTGTAAGTTGCTCGAGATAAGATCCTCTGCGCGCATTAATAGCGATAGCCATATAGGGCAAACAAAGATTTGTCAGTGTAGATGATATTACACATTTTTCACCAGTAAATTACAGTTTTTCACCGTAAATTTAAAAAAAAAAAGCAAAGATAAAGTATATTGTTATTTTAACATTCCCTCCCCCTTTCAGCAACCCTTTTCTGTTGAAGATCATGAAAGTCTTTCAGAAAGGTCTGGAAACATATTTTCCACAGGACATGTTATCAAAAGAAATCGCAATTTCCCGTTTTATGCCAATTTTATCTAATGACCGGTTCTACCCTATAACCTTTGCATTTGTCAACCTAAACCACGTGTTTTGAATTTAAAGCACAATAACAATAGAATAGGGGTGTTAAATTCGAAAGAAGTCTAGTTCAAATTTCCGGAATTTAAGTCATGTTCTTTTCAAAGACAGGTACTGTCTTTAATTATAGAAATACACTGAATGTATGACAAATATTTCAACGCATATATATTAAAGAAAAGCATGCACAATATTCATAGATTATGTATTTAGCGATATATTGTTATTCAAACCTTACATTGGAAAGCAGAAAATGTTCTAAATGACATACAATGAAGCGCATTGACGTGGTAAAGTTTTCTGTTTGGATGGAACGTTTTGAGCTATCTTTAGACACGACCATTTCTTTAGAAAAGAAAAATCGGTCAAATGATTCAATCGAATACCTGTACAACAGGTATTCCATAAATATGACGACCAATCAAAAAAAATCATAATAATGTACAAATTCGTTGCAATGCGTGTTTTACAGAAGCGGAGACTCTATATATAGTTTTTTCTTGTTTAAAAATCTTCATTTTAGTGTAATTAATGTTGCTTGTCGTGGAAAGTGGAGTGTCCTGAAACATAACGACAAATATTTCTTTCTCGTTTTTAAAGAAATGGGCGTGTCGTTATGTTATAATTGACGGTCAAAACATGACTCAGAACGTTTCATCCAAATGGAAAATTTTACCACTTCAATGCGCTTCATAGTACTGAATTGCACACATTCTTGACGAGCCTGTATGGAAAAAAAAACAACAGCTGTCTACGCTGTCTTAAATTCTTTTGTTTAACGTGCGGAATGATTCCAATAGGTGTCGAAAATTATAAATGTGGAGAAATTATAAATTATTTGCTTTTCTATGCTCTAAAACAAGTTACTGGTCCAGATGTTAATTTCTATTACGTGTTGGGAAAAAGCATATTAAATATACAAAATGTAGTGTGGAATATATTTTTAAAATACGTGGAGATATTAACATTTGCTTATTTTCTAGTAAACCAACAGTGAAATTGATTTGAAATACATTTTCGTGTATACTCACGCATAGAATATATTTACGGAAAAACGTGCGCTAGAGAAGTTAGAAAAACGCAGCGAAAGAAGGCAGCTAGAAAATTAAATATTGAGTATATTTTAGATGCTTAAAGACATGAGAAATGTAAATATAAGGAATGTTTATAAGTTTAGTGTGAATTATTATTGTGTGAATCATACAAGACTTGAACCAAGACATTTTTTCCATGAAGCGCGCTAGCAAATATGCCTACGTGACAAGTCTCTATAATTCAGTAATTCATACCAATTACTCACACAAATCTTAATTCATTCCTCAAATCACCTTGGTACTTTGAACTGGATTTAAAGAGAATTACCCAATGAAGGGAAATTTTTGACTTGTAAATATTTTAAATGTGAATAATCATACACAATGTTGTGATTTGCAGAGAAATCCACTTGAACGAAAAAATTAACAAGAGGTTGTAAAGAGAAGAAAGCAAAAGAAAACAGACAAAGAGAAAATGCGTAAATGATGCCTGAATTGAAGAAAGAGAAATTTTTCAGTGCACCAGGTGTTAGACATGTATGGCATATTTCCCGTCTGACGGCAGACCGGGTCTGGATCAGTGATAGTTATGGCAACCTCATCTTGACAAATACAAAAGGTGAAGTACTTGATCATCTAACAGATCTAGCTTATGGAGCATGGGGAATGCACACTGTGAGTAGCACTGGTGAATTAATCTATATAGACGGAAAGTTTGATATAAACAAGCTGTCTACAGATAACAGTAAGAGTACATTTATAAAGTTCAAAAAACCATGGAAACCACAGTGTGTCTTTCCTTCCGATGGAAACCTGCTGGTCGGAATGTATAAAGGTCCCGCTTCGTGGACAGGTATATTTGATGCAGGCAAAGT
Source organism: Saccostrea cuccullata (assembly GCF_032062105.1). Taxonomy (NCBI): domain Eukaryota; kingdom Metazoa; phylum Mollusca; class Bivalvia; order Ostreida; family Ostreidae; genus Saccostrea; species Saccostrea cuccullata. Next base: position 596,716 of record NW_026935523.1, read on the forward strand.
TATCAAATATAATTCAACTGGAACAAATATCAAAACCATAGAACTTGACAACACAGGTCGAACACTTTATAGGTGGCCTCACTACATCACAGAAAATTGCAATGGAGATATAATTGTGGCTGACATTATAACATTAGGTCAAGGTTCCATAGTTGTGACAGATAATGGAGGTAATTATCGATTCACCTATACAGGTCATCAGCCCGGATCACTTTTTCCAAGTGGAATCTGTACAAACGCGCTGTCACAAATCCTGGTGTGTGATTACTGGTCAAAAACAGTTCAGATGATTGACAAAGATGGCAATTTTCAATCACTGATTCTTACAAAACCGCAAGAGGTAGATATACCAAAGGGCCTTAGTTATGATAAAGACAATGATTTGCTGTGGATTGGATCAGCCGCTCACCCGAGAGTAGATGTATACAAATATATTTGCGAGGAGCCTCAGTATGGTAAGTAACACAAATATGTTCCTGGCGACAAATTTTTGTGGTTAGAATAAAAACTATTGGTTCGTTGGGATTTGAACTCGTAGATGAAAAATTGTTGGACATAAATTCTTTGCTCTCTAAATAATTTGAAAACGATGAAATCCCCCCACCTCCACGAAAATCACGAAAATTTATGATTTCAAAGTATGATATTTATGCATCTGGTATGAAACTACGTATACTGGGACTATGTAAGATACGAAATAGTATCATGTTTGAATGTTTTATTTATATACAATAAAGCTATCTTTGTAAATGCCAAATGTTTTAGCTGTTAACATAATATCTACAAAAACAAACAAACAAAACAATGAAACTTTATGAAACACATTAAGCATGTAAATATTGTTCTATACTTTGGCGCCTACTATCGTGCAAGATGATATGTATTTATATCAAAAAAGTATTGAACATGCATAGATATTTTTTTATATATTTATTATTTTTTACGGATTTTCTTCATAAGATGAAATATGCGCGTTGGGTGCATTACCGGTACATTTTTTTCATTATTAAATTTATTTTTAAAAAACTAATTTAAGTATAAAATATGGATAAAAACAAGAAAACTTCGAAAAGTTAGTAAATTTGGTCAATATCTTTATATAGAAACTAACTAAAATTAGGATATTTTATGTACTAAATTCTGTTTCTGAATCAATATATGTATATAAACAGAAAATAAAGGAACATTTAAGGTCAGACGAGACGTTCCTCAAAATCTGTTTTGTATATATTCTTAATGTATGAAAAATATTCAAATTTTTGATAACTTTTTGATTTCTAAATCAGTTTTAAAAGGGTTTTTTTTAAAAATCAACAAACTTAAACATTTGAAATTGGAAAATTATTTTTCTTCCCCAAAGAACTATATAAGAAAAACTTACCCTGGTATCTTGCAGAAATGCCTGGTAAGGTACCTCAATTTTTTGTAAGGAATACTTCAACGACAAACTTTTAGAAAAATATATCTATTATTAAGGAACGTCTCGTCTGTCCTTAAGATGAAGAAAATTAAATTTATTAATCAGGTCTTGACGATTTGATTTCATTTGGATATCAAAAACGATTGCTGTGAATTTCTATAAATACACAGTATAAGCAAGGTGCTAATCCTCAAGACCAATCAAATAACGGCATTTTGACGAGCCGATCATAAAATAAAAAACACGTGGTTTTAAGCTTTTTTTTAAAACAAACTTTTTGTAAACTCCATGAATATTTAGGTTTAAAACGGCATTAAGGACAATTCTTACGTGAATAAACACAACTTGAATGGTTGGTTGATTGATTGATAGATTGATTGCATACTGTTTAACGTCCCTCTCCAGAATATTTCACTGATATGGAGACGTCACCATTGCCGGTGAAGGGCTTCAAATTTAGGCCTATGCTCGGCACTTACGGCCTTTGAGCGGAGAGGGATCTTTATCGTGCCACACCTGCTGTGACACGGGGCCTCGTTTTATACGGTCTCAATCGAAGGACCGCTCCATTTAGTCGCCTTTTATGATAATAAATGGGGTACTGAGGACTTATTTTAAGGGTACTTACCACAAACAAAAAATGGATGCGCGGGTTGATATATATTTTTTGACTGATTTTGATTTGTATTGATATATAAATAAGAAATCCCTGAAATATAAAGAAATCGTAGGTTTTCCTTGGTGCTTAAATTTGAGATTTTATTTTGCCTTCTATACAATTCCATACAAAATTTTGCACAATTTTTTAACTTTATGACAAAATCTTGTAAAATTCTCCCACTCTACTTTGTAAACATTATTTAGGTTGTCAATTTAAATGTAAATCTATGAGAAATAATGCTGATTTCTGAAAAAAGTTTGTTTGTGTTATTTATCCTTAACCCGGATCCTTGAATGGTTGGAATGAAAATTCAAAGAAGGATTAAAAATCTGTCGATAAGAGGTTGCTCTCCCAAAAGTCTAAATTGTGTAAAGCAATTTGATATAAATACGGCATATTTTCGGTTTTAGAGCCTGGTATGAAAATGTTATCTGATGTGAATGTTTTTAATGTTTTAATTATTTCCTTAGTGATTATTGTAAAATCGTCCTTTTTTGGTATGCATGTTAATTTTGCTTTTCTCCACCTTTTACACGTTTCTTTGTGTCCATTTAATGTGTTTATATCATTGTATCCAGCGCTCATGAAACTCATGATATGCTATAACTACAGACATGTACGAGTTGGTATAAAAAAAAAGTAGTTGAATAGCGCCATAAAATTTTAACCGCTCTAGGTGCATAAACAAATTTTAAATTAGTTGGTTAGCATCATCTTTTCTATCTGTAGTATAAACCAGAAATCATTTTTTTTAATAAAGTACATGTAGTAATGTTGTTGCAAGCAATAGTATAATATGAATGCGGCGCAACCTCGAATTCCGACCTAAGCGTGACAGAGAAAACATGCTTTTGATATGAACATTTGAAATCGAAAAAATTCCCCTTAATTCAGGTGTGTTTTAGGACATTATAGTTCCATAAAATATGGAATTTTAACTCATTCTGAAAGTTCCTCCATACAAATAAGCTTTGAAAATGACGTAAAAAGAGGAAGGGGTTTACTTTTCCAAAACTCTTTAAAGCTTTTCTTCTTTCCATGCATAAGATTTTGCATAAATTTAGCTTCCATGAAAATAAAAATAAGTCTGCTAATAACGGAGCGCAATTGGTACCAATGGGAATTCCAAAAGCGTAAACTACCCCAATTTATGTTGTATCGTATAACATAAGTTGATTTTAGCTTTATTTCTTATAACTTAATTTCAGTGTAGACGATAAAATAACTTTTTCTCCCGAAAAGGCTTCAAATATAGCATATTTTAAAGTAACGTCAAATGGACTAATACGTTTTTTAAGTTAACTCATTGTGGCGTAGGCAAAATGGATAAAATCTTCTATCCAATCAAATGACGTGTTACAACTCAAATTAAATTATTTCACAATGGAATGGAAATAAAATAAATAACTATCTAAGGACTATAGTATGCCGGAGACTTCAACAAGAGGGGGAAACATGGGATAATTTATGCATAAAGGGCGAAGCTTATGTTTCCCACTATCGTTGATGTCCCTGGCATACTAAACTAAGTAAACAGTGATTCCTTAATTTTATGTCATAACATTTTGCGTTCAGATCGACGCACAAAATTTAATAATTCAAATAGAAATATGTCCATATGACATGAATTCCCCGCCAAGGGTATATTAGTAAAGCAATATGAAAATTTGTTGTAGTGTATTAAATTTGATTAAGGATAAATAACACAAACAAATTTGATCAAAATAAATTCTTGAATAGTGAATTTTGCATAAAGTTAAAAAAGTTTAATTGTTAACTTTATATCAGTACAAATCAAAATGTCAAAAAATATATTTGCATAAAAGTGAGCAGTTTAATTGTTAACAAGGTCAAAAACTGTTGATAAAGTTGAAAAGCACTAATCAGTATGCAGCAGCATATGAAGTTGACAAAATATTAATAAATGGTTTCTTTTAAACTTACTTAAACACAATTTGATAAAAGTTAGGCCTAAATAAAAGGTGAAGGTGAAAAATGTTGATTTATTTGAATTGCTTACATCAATATATATCATCATATGAAGTTTATCACTTACCCCTTTAAAAGTGAAGTAAGACCAAAAGAAATGCCGGATAAAAACTTTGATACGATTGAAAAGCTCTCATCAGTGTGTATCAGCATATGAAGTTGAAAAAATAATTATAAATTGGTTTTTTTAACCTACTTAAACACAATTTGATAAAAGTGAGGTCAATGTCAAATGAAACGTTAAGGTAAAAAAAAAGGTAATATAGTTGAGCTTATGAAGTTTTTTTAACACTAATATAGGAAAAGTGAGGTCAAGGTCAAAACAAAAGTCAATGTCAAAAATACTGTTGCAGTTGCATATCTCTGACCAATATGTATCAACATATCAAGTTTGATAAAAAAAAAATATCTAGAATGATTCCTTTAATTAGAACTGACTTAAACACAATTTGATAAAACGGAGCTCAAGATCAACAATGTTAATGCATCTGAATCGCATACATCAGTACAGAAGTATGGATCAGCATATAAAGTTTTTCCTTATTAAAGAAATGTGAGGATAAGTTCAAATGAAAGTCAAAGTCAAAATTGTTGATGCATTTTAATTGCTCTCATCAGTATGTAACAACATATTTGATGACACCATCTTGAATGGCATGTTTAAAACTGAGCTACACACTAATTTAAGAAAAGTGAGGTCAAGGTAAAAAAAAATATCAAGGTCATAAAAGGTGATGCACTTATATAGCTTTCATCAGTATGTGTAAATATGTGTAGTTTGAAAACACCATCTTGTATGTGTTAAACTGAGCTAAACACCAATTTCAGAAAAGTGGGGTCAAGGTCATAGGAAAGGTCAAGGTAAAAAATGTTGATGCAGTTGCATAGAACTTATCAATGTCTATCAGAAAGTGAAGTTTGATAAAATTATATTGGATATAGTTTCTTTGAAACTGAGAAATAAACAGAACTAAACGCAAAGTTTTACGGAAAGACAGAAGGACGAAAGGCGGACATTACAAACACTATATATCCCGACCATATTCATGGCGGGGCATAAAATGTGTTTATTTCATTTTTTTTCATAACATTATCAGTTGATCTTTACGCATAATCTAATACCACAAAATTTATTTATCTAATTTCTCGCTGTGTTGTTTTGTAATCTAAAATTGTAACAATGACACTTTATAACTGCAAGACACTTTGATGATCGTGATTATAAACACAATAACATCAACTTCTTCAAAGTAAGACAGGCTTTATGAACAGATAAGGTTTGACTCTAAAGATTGAATAGATATTTAAACATTTTAAATGCACATGGGTTCATGAATACAGGCTATAATAGTGACACAATGAGACAATGATATTTTTAACGATAGATGCAGAAATTCGATAAGCAGTAGTTAAGTATGGGTAAATTTAACTTTTCTTCGCCCCCCCTAAACTTAAGCCAGTGGATTGGCAAAAATTTCTGTAAAACTTGCCTAAACAACACTGTTCTGAATTACACGTATTCGTATTAACGGGTACTTACTACAAATGTATTATATATTGTTTATTGATGATATATTCGAAAGCACATTTAGATAAAAACATATCCTTACGTTTTATATCTCTGGATGACTGGGTCTCTATTTTTTATAACTCGACCCCTTTTTTAGCTCACCTCGACGAAGTCGAGATATTATTAATTAGCGTCGGCGTCCCAGGTTAAAGTTTTAGGAGCAAGTCCATTCCCAAGTAACCCTAAGCCCTACCTGAACCAAACTTGCATGGATGATGCATCTAGGGATGTACACTACCAGACTTGCTTCGGATGCTGTATCTGATCTACATTTTCTAGATGAGTGACCTGGTTAAAGTTTTTGGAGCAGGTTAAAGTTTTTGGAGCAGGTCCATTTCCAAGGAACTATAAGCCCTACCGTGACCAAATTTGCATGAATGATGCATCTAGGGATGTACACTACCAAACTTGCTTCGGATGCTGGATCTGACCTACATTTTCCAGATGAGTGACCAGGTTAAAGTTTTTGGAGCAGGTCCATTCCCAAGGAACTATAAGCCCTACTCGGACCAAACTTGCATTGATGATGCAAGGGATGTACACTACCAAACTTGCTTCGGATGCTGGATCTGACCTACATTTTCCAGATGAGTGACCAGGTTAAAGTTTTTGGAGCAGGTCCATTCCCAAGGAACTATAAGCCCTACTCGGACCAAACTTGCATTGATGATGCATCTAGGGATGTACACTACCAAACATGCTTCGGATGCTGGATCTGACCTACATTTTCCAGATGAGTGACCAGGTTAAAGTTTTTGAAGCAGGTCCATTCCAAAGGAACTATAAGCCCTATTTGGACCAAACTTGCATGGATGATGCATCTAGGGATGTACACTACCAGACTTGCTTCGGATGCTGGATCTGACCTACATTTTCATTCCCAAGTAACTATAAGCCCTATTTGGACCAAACTTGCATGGATGATGCATCTAGGGATAGACATTACCAGACTAGCTCCGGATGCTGGATCTGACCTATATTTTCATTCCCAAGTATCTATAAGCCCTAGCCAAACTAAACTTGCATGGATGATGTATCTAGGGATGGACACTACCAGACTTGCTTCGGGTGCTGGATCTGACCTACATTTTCATTCCCAAGTAACTATAAGCCCTATTTGGACCAAACTTGCATGGATGATGCATTTAGGGATGGACATTACCAGACTAGCTTCGGATGCTGGATCTGACCTATATTTTCATTCCCAAGTATCTATAAGCCCTAGCTAAACTAAACTTGCATGGATGATGTATCTAGGGATGGACACTACCAGACTTGCTTCGGATGCTGGATCTGACCTACATTTTCATTCCCAAGTAACTATAAGTCCTAGCTAAACCAAACTTGCATGGGATGTATCTAAGGATGGACACTATCAGACTTGCTTCAGATGCTGGATCTGACCTATATTTTCCATACAAGAGACTTGGTTAAAGTTTTGGGAACAGATCAATCCGAATGAACTTGAAGACCTTGATATCTGCATTATTAACAGTTATGAATATTTGTTTACACTATACATATACATATTTTTCATGCTTCAGGCTTAGAAATGTGTATATGCCATGTAAGGGGTTAAACACAACTTGCAAAAATATTGTTGTTGGGATGAATACTAAATATTAAGAAAATATGATGTGAGACTTGCATTACTTAAACTGATAACATTCGTCGAGGTGAGCTTCGTAATCTTTGATTACCTATGTTCTTGTTATTACTTAAACGACCTAATTATCTTGAACTAATTCTGTTTAACAATTACCCTAAATATCATATCCTTGTCAGGTTTCAAATTTAATAGTATTTTGCTCACTCAAAAGTTTGTATGGTTGATTTTTTTTTTCATACACACAGACTGAGCTCTTCTGTTACTAGTATCTTAGTTATGCAAGAAAGACTCTAGAAACAAAAATCGTACATCAAATATATGATTTACGAGAATTGTAGACTAGCGAGAGTGGGGGGGGGGTGGTTGGTTTGTTGCAAAAATGCTTAGAGATTGAGTATTTTTAAGGCCATTATTCTACAATTATCTTGTTTAATATTGCTAATGAAAAAACACTCTCATGTATACCATTTCATAATAGAAAGTCAAAAATTTAACATCCTGGTCCCCTATAATCCTTAATTAAGAATTTTCTATTTCAAACTTTTATCAGATCTTGAGAACCAACTTGAAGATATTCTGCAACACATGAAGACTGAAAAAACCATAGTGCGCCATGCAAGAGGAATCGTTGTTGGATGTGTTGGTGCAGGAAAAACAACACTTTTGTATAGCCTCATGGGAAAAAGTCTCGAGGAAATTAATTCAATTGAATCAACAAGAGGGCTTCAAGTACACGAGCACATATTTTGTGTGCAAGATAAATCTTTTAAAGGTAGGAATACCATTCATTGTCTATTAAAATCCTTAAAATTTAACCTTATGAATACGTACGCACCTGTGTTCAGAGTCTGTTTTTTATGGAATTTGCTAGTAGTAATCTGATGAAAAACGTAACAATGTTATTTTGAGATAGCATATCGATGATATGACTTCGGTGATATTTTGAAATTTGGATTTACTATAATTAACTTAAGCTAGTTATAGTGAACAATACATAACTATAAAGTATACATTAGTATTTTTGATAGGGTTTGTCTCCTGTTGGATTATTTAGGGGATGGGGGCGGGTGACAGGATTTCATTAAACTACAATGAAACTCAAATATATATGTCTATACCATGCTGATAATGAAAAGAAAGATTATGTTTGAAATAAAATAAATGTTGAAATGCACACAACAGTCTGAATTTGATTTCGTAGAAGATGAAACACTGCCATGTTATGAAATTGATATTAGATGTTAGGAAACAATACTAACATGCTTCTTAGAATAAGTACATTTCTTTAAACTACCACTAAACCAAGTAACCAGTAAAATATTAAGTAAATAACATCATTTTACAACAAAAAGATATTATAAATGAACTATAACTTTCATCTTAGCCACAGATAACCTTTCTCGCAAACCATTGATTACGATTCCAAAATCTTCACTTGCAAAGAGTAAGGACAAAAGTGAAGTTCTTGGTCAAAAAATGACGATGGACAAGGATATCCTTCCCAAGAAGGAGGATACAGTCGATGTTTCTAAAGGGAGGGATGAATCAAGGGATGAGGGAAAAGATATAAACCTCCCCTCTACTTCAAACGTTAAATTGGATCAAAAGAGCCCTCAAATTATGGTGAGCAATGCCGAACGCAAAACATCAGACACTCAAGCCAAAGATATAGTTGTTAAAACTCTTTCCTCTGAAGTAATCAAGAAGATATTGGACATACAGGAGGACGAGATAAGAGTCAGTATGATTGACTTTGCTGGACAATTTGTATATTATGCTAGCCACCAGATCTACATGAGTTCGAAAGCTTTCTACATTTTGGTTATGGATATAACAAAGAGCTTTGAAGAAGTTGTCAGTGGTGAAGAAGAAGAGCAGAAGTGTTCCATCTTTTCTACTTGGAAATACAAAGGTATAATTTCAATGTTTAACACCATGCGCCCGACGGTAACAAAGTTCAAAAATATTTTTATCATATAGGACAGTCAAGTTCATAAGGTCATTGATTTTGATGCCATGTTCGAAAAATTAATTAGTGGAGTATATATACCAAATATGAAGTCACTATCTCCTATGGTTCAAAAGTTGTGGCAAATGTTCGAAAAAGCTACAGTTAGCATATAGATCAGTCAAAATCACAAGGTCATTGACCATGAAGGCATTTGGAAGACTTAATTGGTAGAGTATATATATTAAATATAAAGGCTTTATCTCCCATGAATCAAAAGTTATAGCAAAAATTCGAAAACGTTATTTTTAGTATATAGGTCACAGTCAAGTTCACAAGGTCATTGATCATTTAGTCACTTGAAAAAACTTAATTAGTGGAACATGCATAAAAATATGAAGTCTCTATCTTTCATAGTTCAAAAGTAATAGCAAAGGTCAGGGTTGACAACAAACAGACAAGACAAAAACAATATACGTCTCGGATCCTTGCGCATAACACTCAGGAAAATTAAATGAAAACTTTATATTTATGAATGATCTTGTCTTTATATGATCTTTTTCAAAAAAGTAAAACAACAAAACTTAGCTGATGCTCAAGGTCACCTTCACTATTTATAACTGTCTAGATTTATGCCTTTGCTACCTCAATAAAACAAATTAATTTAAATTTAACGGAAGTTATCTTTATAATACGAACAATTTTTATACCCCCCAAACGAAGTTTGGGGGGAGGGTATATAAGAATCACCTTGTCCGTCTGTCTGTCTGTCCGTCTGTCTGTGCAATCGTGTCCGGTCTATATCTTTCTTACACAGGGACATTAGAATCTACTACTCCACACTAAGATTGCTTTTGACCTAAGGGTGTGTCATGACCTTGACCCAAGGTCATTTAGGGAAGCTCAAGGTCACTGGAAGAAAAATTTCATAATTCGTTGTCCGATCCATATCTTTCTTATGGATAAACTTGGTAGGTTCTCATTTCACACAAAGATTGCCCATGACCTAGGAAAGTGTCATGACCTTGACCCAAGGTCATGGGGGAAATTCAAGGTAGCTTGAAGAAAAATTTCATAATTCGTGTCCGGTCCATATCTTTCTTATGGATAAACTTGGTAGGTTCTCATTTCACTAAAAGATTGCCCATGACCCAAGGATGTATCATGACCTTGACCCAAGGTCATTTGGGGAAGTTCAAGGTCACTGGAAGAAAAATTTCATAATTCGTGTCCGGTCCATATCTTTCTTATGGATAAACTTGGTAAGTTCTCATTTTACACAAAGATTGCCCATGACCCAAGGATGTGTTATGACCTTGACCCGAGGTCATTGGGGGAAGATCAAGGTCACTGGAAAAAATTCATAATTCCTGTTTGATACTTATCTTTAGTATGGAAAAACGTACTTCTGAAAAACCCAGCGGGAGTTATTTTGTCCCGTTTGGACAGTTCTAGTTTTCTTTTATTCCAAGCTCTCCGACTTATTCAACCTTTATTAAAAAGTTGTAAATAAAGATGAAGTGAATGATAATGATCGTTATTTATTTTATAGATTATGTAGAATTCTGGCTGAATTCTATTAAATCCTTTGGAGGTCCCAAAGCACCAGTACTCATTGTTGCCACGCACGCAGAGGGAAAAACAGAAGATGTGAGTATTTGTGGATTTTAAACTTTGGAATACGACATCGTATTGATAATACATGAATACCTGGGTTTGTTTTGGATTTTTATTTCCCAGAATTATCCATGTATTTTTCTTCCTTTGAGCGAAATTGGTACATTCACTTGTATGGGAAATTTTCCTTAATTTTTTATGCAAAAAAAACACGGTATGATGTAGGTGATTATTAAAAAGGCATTGGCCTATTATTGATAATTTTCAAACTGTTTATGAGACACGATGAATTGTTTGAAAATAACTGGCTGGATTGGACAACTATCAAATGGGTTTTGGAGGATCCGAAATTTTCTTCAAAATACATACTTCTTTTTTTAACATTACGGTAGACAATTTGTACATCTTTCCAGAGTTAACAAGCTTTATGAACGTCGGGCTTTTATGGATAAGAAAGCAGAATTTTTGAAAATGTCGTTTGAAAATGCTTAATAAACTCTTTAAAAACTAAGTAAATTTTTAAAGAGAAGATTGAACATGATGAATGAAATTTCTGGTTAGAGGTTATAATGATAGAATTTAATCTTATTTTATCATATAAACTTATTTCATTTTCTAAGTACCTTTATGATTATGAAAAAAATAAACTGCTAAAATTCTATTGCTCATAGGACAAAGATATTTTTTTTGAAAATTTGTGGAAATCTCTAACGAAAGAAGACAACTCATGGCTTGACAAGCATGGCAGTGACGAAGAGTTTGCATTCGGTCTTCTAAAAATGAAGGAAGATGAAAAATCACAGACATTACAGTTGCTAAAGAAATCGATTGTGGACGTAGTTTCAAATAAAATGGACACAAAAATCCAAGTTCGCTCATCCTGGGCTTTACTAGAACATCTTTTGCAAAAGTCTGGAAAGCCAATCATGTCTTGTGACGAAATTAAAGAGTTGAATGAAAAACTTCCTGAAGAATATCGCTTAGAATGCAACAGAGAAATACCTGAATTTTTATCAATCTTCCATGATCATGGTGTGCTATTGTATTTCAAGAGTGGAGCGACCAGCACACATGTAATTCTTGATATGCAGTGGTTCTCTGATGCTTTTTCTATTCTGATCGCGGACAAGAAGCACATCAATAAAGACTGCAGGCGACAGCACATAACAGATTGGAACAGTTTCAATAAGACAGGCGAACTAAAAAGTACATTAGTAGATGCTCTTTGGAAAGACAAAAGAGAGGACTCACCAAATATACATTCGTACAAAAATTACAAAAATGAGCTTATGGCGTACATGGAGAAACTTCAAATGCTGGTCAAGATTGGTGAAATTGATCTCAACTTCTCTTGGTACGTACCGTGTATGAACAAAAAGCCTTTTAAGGTAGACAATATCAAAGAGGGATATTTACTTTCGTCAGTTTTGTGTTTTCGATTTACCTCCTTTGCCATGTTTGTGTTTTATAGGCTAATAGCCTATTGCATGAGTTCTCTTAAATGGAAAGTTGTACCAGACAAAGAAGGCAAATGTCTATATCAGAAAGCAGCAATGTTTGAACACAAAAACCACAACGTTCTGCTTTGTATATGCGATAGAGACATACAATTGCAAGTTATGGTGATAAAGGCGAGCTCTATGAACATTGAGACCGATGTCTCCTATGAAATAGGTTTCTCCATCAACAATGTCTTAAAGGAACTAACAAGAACTTTCTCCGAGATGACAAATTTAAAATTTCAGAGGGGATATAAATGTGATGGGTGTGTGTCTTTCATTGAGGAAGAGAAACTTACTCAATCAGGTTATAGGAACATTCATTGCCCTTGCTTGGAATGTAAACACGAAATAAAAATTGAAAACACTCTGAGATATTGGGTAAAGGTAATTATAATAGATACGGATTCTATTGCTTGCACAAAGTTCTACATGGATATAATATTCGAAATTAAGCACATTTTTCATAAATATACATGGATTCTACAGAGTTACATGTATCACGCACAATTTACTGTGGAATCACAAATTTTCATGGGGGTTTAATTTTCGTTGTTTTCGTGGTATGACAAGACCCACGAATTCATGTCCACAACGAAATGTTAAATTTCACACACATAAGTACTCATTAATTCTTGATCCACGAAAATCTATCCCCACGAACCAAGAAATTTTCCTCAAACCACGAAAGTTTGACCCCACGAAAATATGTGATTTTACAGTACATACAATTGACATGCAATTTTACACGGCTTTTGCATGCTTTTGCCTTAATTGTTCATTATTCTATGATTTTTCATTGACTAAAGAGATATGATAAATGAATTGGGAATTGTATTTGAATATAGATAAACAGGGCCAATGTAACCCAGTAAAAACATATATATTTTTTTTTTACAAATTTAAATAATATTTCAAGACATATTAGTTATTAGTTTTATTTGTAATATATTTTTTTATACTTTGAAGCTTATAGGTTTGATCATCTTTTATGTTTTATTTGACTAAAATACCAATGATATACAATAATATTACAATTATTCTACCATTTGTTGAAATAGGTCAATATTTCAAGTATAATGATGAGACATCAAATTTCTAGTTTTTCCTCTAGATCTTTGGATGAGATGAATTGCAAATATATATTTAACCTACCTGAACATTAATCCGCGGTTTTTTGTGTATTTATCAATTGCATTTTCTATATAATGGTCTTAAAGAGTAGGTTTTACCCTCTAAAATATCCCATCAGATAAATAAATGACTTTCTCTGAAAACAAATTATTAACATGGTTAATCATAAATAACCCTAATATACTTCATCTTCAACATTTTTGAAACATACAAGTATACCACTGTGTTCCAATAAAAATGTTCAGACATCAACTCTTAAGATTTTACATTTCTTATGAAATTAAGATGAATATTTAGGTTCAAAACATTTTTTATATTCCTTACATATTTCAGTCTATGCAGCCAGAACCAGGTAACAGGCAGTTGGATGATTTTACAGATTCAGAGGTAAAAAAAATAGATATTAAAAGAATGTGGATAAAGATGAAATGTATTTAAATTTCATTTTTTTAAGTATTTATTTTTACCATAAAAGGCAGACAATAGCTATTCATTTCATCACATTTATATTTTTATAACGAATGACAAAGTACTTTATATGAATTGTAACTTAAATTTTGGCGGTAAAACGGAAAAAAGAGAAAAAAACTGAGTAAATCTGTATTGGATTTAAAGAGAAAGAAAAGAGGACCAAGGACAAGAAGTACATATCCCTTCTCCAAACCAGATCGTCCAAAGGACGCACTGACAAGTCACATAAAGACAGAAGTCACCAGAAGCGTAGGACTTATTTATATTCATGGAAAACCAGAAGGCACAGGGTTCCGTGTTGGAGAAAAGTACATCATGACATGTCTACATGTCATCAAGGATATAATCGGTCAGCAGTCAGAATTATAATCATGCCCCCGGATCGAGAGATCTTGGGGGTATATTGTTTTTGTCCTGTCTTTTGTTTGTCTGCTTGTCTCCCTGTCCGTGGTCAGTTTTAACCTTATATAACTATTGAATGGGTGGAGCTATGGCTTTCATAGTTCAGAGGTGTATTTCTTGTGACAGTAATGAGTACCACCAAACTTGACATCTTGACCTTGGAATTTGACCTACTTTTACGAAAAAAAACCCGCCAAACTTTAACCTTTGCCATTATTATTGTGAAAAGTGGGAGCAAGGGTTTCATTCTTCACATGTGTATTCATTGTCACAAGACCTTCTAATAAGTATAAATATTTTGACCTTGATTTAAGAATTTGCTTTTTTAAACCCTTGCTTATAACTTTGAACAGTAGGAAATACGGCTTTCGTATTTCACAGGTGTATTCCTTGTAACAAAATCTCTTTTGGGTAACAGTACTTTTGATCTTTTGACTTTGACATGTTTGACCTTTGAAATTTTACATACATTTGAGAAAATTCAACCGTAGCCATAAGCTGCCATACGAGGGCATCGGTGTTTTGCAATCAGATATTGTTTTCATTTAATTTTTCTTTCTCTGCGTAGGTAAAAAAGCATTATTAAAAGATTTAATTTATAGCTATTCAATTGGTTAATCCATTAAAGTTTAGCATGTACTCTGCAATATAGGCAGCAACTTGAACGTAATATGTAAATGCGCCATTCTGTAACATACAATATTTAACATTTGTTTTAAATAGAATCTATAACATTAGATCGAACAGAGTAAAAAAGCAGAATCATATAAAAAAAAACCTCATGTCTCTAAGTTGATTCAATACAGAAGAGAATGCTCCAAGTACTGATAATTTCTTAAATAAGGCAACTCATAAACAAATAAATTGATGACACGAGTTTTGTTTGAGTCAAAATTTCCCCAATTCTATTATCGATATATTTTTGTGAGCAAGTACTAGTTTAAACTATTAATTCAAACGTTTCCATATTTCACGTTTCATTCCAAGTATGAGGGAAAAATAATTTCTGAGCATGTACGTTTAGCCTCTAATTGGAATCCAACTTTATTGTTGGCTTTAGAATTTATCATTATTATTTTTAAGGAATTTAGATAAAGAAACTTACATATACATAAACAGTTCATGAAAGCATTAATTATGAATTCAATTTTATGAAGAAAAAAACTTGAGCAAAATAGCAAAACTCCTATTTTGCTTAAAATCTCTGATGTTGTGCTCACAGTAAGGGTAAGAAAATTTATTATTGCATTCCGATACAAGTTTGATCATTATGGAAAAGTCGACCCCAAAGTAGGTCACAAGTATCATTTATTTAAAGCATGCAGAAAATTGCATTTGTTAATTTAAATTTTTGACACACCATAGCATGCAGTTTATTTATGAACCAAAATTATTCAAAATATCAATTCTAATTTATTCAAACAAATTAAACTGACTAGCTGTTTAAATTGTGTGTCTTGGATAAAAAGATCAAAAGATCATACTTCATATTATAGCCTTAATTGACTATTGGTCATGTGATAAATATCACTGCCTGAGCAAAAAAAAAACTTTTGTCAAATGCAATGAAGAAGAATGAAAATACATCGTAATGGGAAGGGTGGAAAAGTTCGAATTCCGTTGACATTGGAGTGCTTTGATGATTTGATCCAATTTTATCATGAAAAATAAATTGGATTGCAGCGAGTGAGTTTGCACATGATACAGTCCCTGAAACGTACTACTTTCCCACCTGAACGGTGAACGAACACTGAACGAACGCTGGACAAACGCAGAGCGAATGCTGAGTGAACGATGTGGCAATGCTGAACGCAACTTGGCGAACGGAGCGCGAACGCGAGCGCAAAGTGAACGGTGAACGAACGGTGAACGCAAGATTAACGATTTATTCGGAATGCCTCCGATCTTTTCTTTGCATTGAAATTATTCTATTATTCTTTAATTCTAATTTCAGATGCTTAAATACAAATAAACAATAGATAGATAAATAAATAAATAAATAAATAAATAAATAAATAAATAAATAAATAAATAAATAAATAAATAATAAAAACTTTTTTTCTGCACATATATATACCTATGTTTTAAATCAATATTTTTATAACATGATTTTAATTGCCGTAAAACATGTGTATTTGTTACCGAACGCATGTAGTTGAAATATAAAATTTATTTATTTATATAATAAGTATGCCTATTTTTTTCACTGATAGAAATAATAAGGATTTTAAAAGATAAAACTACTACTTATAGAATTAATTTATTACATTGTTCCCGGTTGAAACAACCAGACATGTATTTCCGTGCTAAGGTGATTCTGAGTAAATTAACGGATATTTTTTTTGATTTCACAATTGCCTATTGATGTATTGCATAGAACACTCGAATTTTAAAATTCTAATGCAAAATATTCTATATTATTACATACTTAGTAATAAATACAGGTTTTTTGCATATGCGATATGGCTGACGTCACAATAGCCGTATCAGCCCCGCAGGGTTGATATGGATTTGGAGGGCTGATAACCTATATCAGCCCCGCAAATACATATCAGCCCTGCAGGGCTGATACGGCTATTGTGACGTCAGTATCATACCCATAGTAAATTAAACCACAAAAACAGTACTTGTGATCATACACAATTTTTGGGGATTACGGATCAAGTGCATTGAAATAGAAGTAGAAACAAACCCAAATCGTACGAGACAATTGGCCATGTACATGATTGTTTGTAAGAAGTTCATGCATGATTATTTACTTTTCTTCTCCACTGAATGTACGCTGTATTTTATTACTAAGTATGTAATAAACATATTAATACATACCCTTTTCCACATCACATCCTGTATCAGCCCTCGTCCCTCTGGCTGATACAGGATGTGATATGGAAAAGGGTATGTATTATTCTCTATTTAATGTGTCTTTTGTATTCTTTTATGAAGATTATTTTTTATAGACATTTACTGGACCGGCCGTAATTATACTCGGTCAAGATGATGGAAAGAGGCATTCAAATTATTTGTAATAGATTAAATTTTCAAAACTAAATAAGTAATGTCCTGTCATAGATTTTACTGAACAGAGAAATGTACGAGAGAGAGAGAGAGAAAGAGAGATACCCCTCGATTCTCAGATATCTGTTGCATCAAATAAAAATTCTTATTATTTTTCCTAAATATTCCAAGCAGAAGAGTTAATCATTTTTTTAAATTAACAAATCCATTAGACAGTAATCATTGGCTTTTATTTTCCATCATCAAGTTCAAATGGTTCACAGGAAGTCCACGTTCTTGTCTTCTCAATCATAATCATTCGACACAGTGAAGGTGTGGAAATCGCGTTTCACCGAACATGCCGAAGTAGTGTAGCGGCTTAGATCAAAATTTCAGCAAAATAGTTCACTTGTGGATACAAGTATGAAATTTTGCACATATGTCTATCTGATACTACTAAATTTAAAAACATCGTTGGCCACCGCGATTTCCGCCATTTTCAAGATGGCCGCCACTACAACAAAATGGCGACATTTTCATGCAGTTTGGCCTCACATACATTCTTTTACAACCAAATTTATTATACTTTGGCCGCTTAAAGATATCTTAAAAGTTTAAAACGATTATAAAAATCATATTCCAACTTGAATGCTATAAATATAAAGAAAAATGATTTTCTTATTACGCATTATATCATTCCCTATTGTAGAATTTAAATATATTATCACAAGAAGCCATTTAAAAAAAAACAAACTTGCAGCAGATGTTTTACAAAAGCCTCGCAGGCGTTCCCTCCCTATCCAGTGGGCATGAATACCAAGTAAAATTTTGTATTCGAAAGCCCTCAGTTAGTAAAATAATACCCCCAAGGAACGTAAAATCTCATGGAGCGAAACACTCCTCCAAAGCACGTAAAAATCTCAATAAATGAAATAATCCTTCAGAGAACGTAAAATCTCATTGAGTGAAATATTCTTTTAAGCAACGTTTAATTTTAATGAGTGAAATAATCAATCAAGGAACGTAAAATAAAAGGTAATGAATCAATTTTGTAATTATGACATAAACAACAGGTAATCATTCGCTATCCACAATGAAGAATGCCATGGACTGTGAAGACAGCACCATCCTTTTTAAATCCAAGACAAACGCCTGTGATGGCTTGTAACCAACCTTTATTTGTTCTTGCCAAAAGATACGATGAGAATGACCGGAAATTTATGGTGAAGATAGATTTGTTGTTAATATGTTTCATGGGTTGCATATTGAAATGGTATCTTTCAAACTGCTTGGTGATTTGTTGAAAGGAAACGGCTGGATGACAGCATTAATTCAAGCAGACAGAAGTTGCATATTCTGGAAAAACTGCTGAGTCCTTCCTAACAGTTTCTAATCTTGCTAAAACAAGGCAAGGTCACTGCTGTCTGTATAACGTGGTAAAAAGGCAGACCAAAATGCAAAGGAACTCGATAATTGCAATGAAATTGAAATAGATAACCTATTTTTCACAATTTAAATTTTGGTCAAGAATTCTTTTGGAACTCGTTGTCTTCTTTTTTGTTAATTCTTGCAGAGAATCAGATTTTAGGCTTTAAAAAGAATCTTTATAAAATCAGGTTCCATATTCTTTGCCCTTGGTCACATCAAATAATACTCGATGGATACCATTTCACCTTTGGGTGCAAACAAAGCACCCGGACATATACTAGTACTTAGAATTTGAAAAAGGAATCTTTACTTGGAAAGAATAATAGTTTTCAAAAATTTCCATTGGCAAACCCATGAGCAGAATGCTATTGTAAAGGGTGATGGTTAACGGAAGATCCAGCTGCATTAAAGGTGGTAGCTGGTCCAGAAATCCAGCATACTTACTTAAGAGTTAAAATGAATATGTGGAAATGTTCACGAGAAGAAGGAAAACATCACGAAGAAACTCATGCTGCTCAAATTTTTTTTTTCAAAAGTAAATCGGGCTATGCCAATGGTTTTGATATTGGGAAATCCAGTTGAGGAAGAGTTGTTGGATCTTTATAGTTGTTGTCGAAGCCAATTAAAAAGGGAGTCATTGGGAAAGAACAATGTAGGGAATTCCTTTTAAGAGATGTGAAGGTGATAATCCAGGTTTTATGAATTTGTTCAGAAGAATAAATTTTGCCAATTTAATCCCAAACAAAAATATGATTCTTCAAAGTCAAAGTTGGCAAATTTTGAAGACGACTGTACCTGTTTTTCTAGGTTATTTATTTTCTCTCAGAGTAGGCAATGCAATGTACAAGAATTTTTTGAACATGAAAACCAGGACCCCATCCCCTCTCTCTCTTTCACAAAATGGTTTCTTAATACACATGCACGATGTTAAATCTCAATTGATGCCTGTTTGGAAGCAGGTCAAGAGTTGCCAAATAATGTACTGACAGTTGATTCACTGGTAATTGAGAATATGTCATTAGTCAATTCAAAACAACCTGAAATTTTAACTAATATGCCAATGTCATTATCCTTTTGCACATTAATTCTCTTGTAAAAGGTAATTTGAGGGTATACACTATCTTCGACTTCGATGTTCAGATAGACGATAGTTTTAAGAAAGAAACCGAAAAGAAGCTAGTGTGGCATGGGGTCTAAACGAAAAGTAACTGGAAACACTAGACCACCAAAGTCATGGAATACTATTCTTCAGTGTGACGAAAACAAAACTAAACTTTTGGGGGGTTAGCTTGGATACAGACGTTTTTGTTAGAAGTGTAACTCTTTTTGATGAATTAAATGTGGATCAGTTATGGATGACATTTTGAAAGGCAAGGATTTGTGATGGATACCAATTTATGATGTTGTTAGATCACTGGAACCATATCAAAGGCATTACCATTCTTTAATGCATTCACGGATTGTGATACAGTGTCGTCCTTTTTTTGGAAAGGTAAAAAGACAGCATGACAGGCCATGAATATGTTTGAGAACGCCAAAGAAATATTCCAATTCTGGAGCACCCCTTGTGACAATTTGAAAGAACCTAAAATCAATGCACTGGAAGAATTTGTTGTCATCATGTAGGATCAGCAATGGCAATATCGTAAATGACGCTCGCCTTGATCCCCTCCCTAAAGAGCTGCTCGTGTAGAGGATAATTGGAGAACTGAATTGCAGATTGGTCATTTACTAGTATGGGGTCAGTCACTATGCATGTGGCTAGCCTTACCCTCACTTTCAAGTTTGGGTTGAGTAAAAAAATGCGTATGTTGGGTCCCACACTGGACAATCTTGCCTGCAATTGCTGCATCATGTCAAGAACTACTAAAATGTAGGTGTAATATAACTTCAACTGCTTCAGGTCCGGACTACCTTGTATTGCTTTATGCAGATATATACACGGTTCGGAAGATTAGGTCAGTTATGTCATTAAAACAGCTTTTGTTTGTATTTAAGCGCATGCGCAGTATATGTAGATATAAAATGAAGTTCAAATTATATCATACACCAAGTTCCCTTTGATTATTTTAAAAAAAATAAAGTATTACCGAGTAACGTTCAAAATATTAGGAAAGAAAATATGAAAACAGACGCCATTATGAAATAAGTGGCGGCCATCTTGAAAATGGCCGAAACTTGAATGGCCAACGATATTTCTTATTCAAGTAATAGTCAAAGAACCTTCATGCAAAATTTCGTGCTTGTATCCGCAAGTGAAATATTTTCCCCACTATCCGCTCCGCTAAAGGCAAAGAGTCACTTAGTATTTCCAAAAACTTTTAATGTATATTTTAGGAATGACTCTAATTCTTGGTCAAATTATTCGATGATAACCTGGTTTGGGCCAGTGTACGCTTTTTAGCTCACCTGAGCCGAAGGCTCAAGTGAGCTTTTCTGATCACATTTTGTCCGTCGTCCGTCTGTCTGTCCGTCCGTCTGTAAACTTTTCACATTTTCGACTTCTTCTCCAGAACCACTGGGCCAATTTTGAACAAACTTAGCACAAAGCATCCTTTGGTGTAGGGGAATTTAAATTGTTAAAATGAAGGGCCAAGTCCCCTCACAAGGGGACATAATCAAGAAAAGATAAAAATACGGTGGGGTCATTATTTAAAAAATCTTCTCAAGAACCACTGGTCCAGAAAAGCTGAAACTTATGTGGAAGCATCCTTGGGTAGTGTAGATTCTAGATTGCTAAAATAATAACCCCCGGGGTAGGGCGGAGCCACAATGGGGAATCAAAGTTTTACATAGAAATATATAGGAAAAATCTTTGAAAATCTTCTTCTCAAGAACCACTGGTCCAGAAAAGCTGAAACTTATGTGGAAGCATCCTTGGGTAGTGTAGATTCTAACTTGGTCAAATCTTGACCCTCAGGGATAGGGCGGGGCCACAATGGGGAATCAAAATTTTACATAGAAATGTATGGACAAAATCTTTGAAAATCTTCTCAAGAACCACCGGTCCAGAAAAGCCGAAACTTATGTGGAAGCATCCTTGGGTGGTGAAGATTCTAAATTGTTCAAATCATGACCTCCAGGGGTAGGGCGGGGCCACAATGGGGAATCAAAGTTTTACATAGAAATATATAGGAAAAATTTTTGAAAATCTTCTACTCCAGACAGAACCACTGGTCCAGAAAAGCTGAAACTTATGTGGAAGCATCCTGGGGTAGTGTAGATTCTAAATTGTTCAAATCATGATCCACAGGAGTTAGGCGGGGCCACAATGGGGAATCAAAATTTTAAATGGAAATGTATAAGAATTTTTTTTGAAAATCTTCTTATCTAGAACCACTGGTCCAGAAAAGCTGAAACGTATGTGCACATAGAAGCATGCTGGGGTAGTGTAGATTTCAAAATGTCTAAATTATGATCAGTGGGGTAGGGTTGGGTCGCAGTATGTATTACAAGTGGGAAATCTTGTAAAGAACAAAATGGTCAAAGCTAATTAGGTGACCGATGTGGCCCATGGGCCGCTTGTTTATAATCCGCGCGTAAACTGACCCAAACCAGGTTATCATCGAATAATTTGGCCAAGAATAAGAGTCATTCCTTATAATTTAATTTTTTAAATAATTGAATTACTGGATGTAAAATTGTGGTGTTTTTTATTAGATCAAATTTGCCGCTATATAATACAACCCTAGTAACGGAAGTGATTTGAAACAAGGTGACGTAATAACTGATACACAGATCTAGCAGCAGGTAAGATCGAGGTACTGTTTGAACTTTGAATCCCATGGACTGATACAGATGATTCAGCTGGTTGTCAAGAGGGTGTGTCCCAATACCAAACCAGGTTATTAAGAAATGGTTTGCGTTCCTTTTTGGAAATCAACCAATGGAAGACTAGAATATAAACAAAATTAAATTCTTTTTCCCTATCATTTATAGATCTAATTTTGCATTCCTGCACGAAAAAATAAATAAATAATGGGAATATATACCTGGAAGGGTTAAGTTTGAAATTGAATATGAACCACATTCCTTGCCAATTTTAAAATACTACTGTCGGCACATGTATATTTTGAAATACAATTGTTTAATGATTGTTTAATGTTGGTTTTAAGACTGATTTTCTAGTGTTACAACACACATTAAATATTAATAAAAATATATTGAAAATACTAAGAATTTTAATTCGGGAGAAAAGGCACCCGGAGGGGGATCTTAAACTTCAATTTGATTAGCTCTAAAGATATTCAATTAACTTAATATTTGCAGTACTGTTCATAATTCTCAGACCTACGTGTAGTTTAAAATACGTAGTACGGTAGAAATATTTCTGTGTGTGCGTGTGTGTGTGTGTGAGGGTGTGTGTGTGTGTGTGTTCCTATCTTGTAAAGGACTTGGATTAATTATTATGATTTGTCGTCTTTTACATTACAACAAATGATTGCCGTACGTAAAGCATTTGTACTTATCCTTCTTTTTAATTTAAATTTTAGCATCGTTCTACATACAAGTAGGCAATTAATGTTTTATTTTCCGGGGAAATTTCATGAATAAAGTAACAGCTGTGTTATTATTATAGAAATATTAATGTCATAGATAATTTTTGCAAAGAAATAATTATTCTTCAAACAAGATATATAAGTTATTTAATTTTAAAAAGCGTGTAAATCCTTACCATCAAAAAGATAAGTCCTTTCCCTTCGGAGTTCTGAATGGCAATGATGACTGATCGATAAGTGAACGGTGAATGCAAGGTGAACGCAAAGTAAACGGAACGAAGAGCGAACGTGAACGTTTTGTGAACGGTGAATGCGAGTGAAGGGTGAACGCAATACTGTGAACGGAGAGCGAACAGTGAACGCACGCTGAACGAACGGTCAACAGACGGAAAAAGTGGAAAGCAGAACGTTTCAGGGACTGTATATATAGAAATTGAAATTAGTAGAACATTGTCCTGAAACACAGTTAAATTGCATGCATTTCTAATTTTGTATACAATTGCATAATTATGATATTTTAATCAGGTCCCCAAGACTTCTTCAGTTGGGAGAGTATCTGCATACAGTTTGAGAAGATGGCTTTCCTTCAGAAATTTAATGAGAGCAAAATATTCCACTTTGGGCCGACCGTTGTATACAAGAATGAAGGATATGATGTTGTTGTGTTGGAATTAAAGAAAGGTGAAATCGAGTTTCCCCCACCTTTAACTTCGTTTTATGCAAATCGTCTTCCTTCTGAAGAGGTTCACCTTATCGGTCATCCAGGTGGTGTTCAGATGAAGGAGGACAGTGAGGTATATTTAAACGATATTGAGCCAAACAATGATGCTGACGATTATATCGCTGAGCTTAGTGAATGGAGTAAGAAAAAGTTTAAGGGTGTTGATTATTACCGTTCACTGCGTTATTCACCGAGGAAAATTCTATTTCATACAACGTTTGACAAGGGATCATCCGGGTCCCCTGGTATTTTGATTAGGAACAACGAAGCTGTCGTTGTTCTCATAGTAAGAGGCGGTGCTCCTATAAATTATTACGATAAAGGAATTGACGTGGAACCAGAAAGGCGAATAGAGTATGGACATGCTTTGAGAGATGTATTTGTTGCAATGCAAACAAATGAAAATGACAAAATATTGTCCACAGAAATTTTTAAAAAGTGGGTCTCTTAGAGTGTAGACATAGGTGCGTTTCAAAGTTAATAATGAAATAATTATTACAGGTGGCATTTGTCACAATTATGTGTAACTCTGTTATTAAAACATGGACTTAGTTTCACTTCCATCACTGAAAATATTTAGATAACAAAACCCTTAGACTATTTAATATGGACTTATGTATTTATTTTCATTGATGATGTTGCATTTGCACAGCCTTCAACGTTTATGACATAAAAATTATGCTTGAACTTGAACACTGTACTTTGGGTATTTTAATATACACATGTTCCCAATTCTGCCAAGATTGTCTGAAGACCCTAGTTGTGAACAAATTTGCACGTTTTGATGATGACTTTAACCTTTAATATTCTTTTGAAATATATATATACTTGTATAACATTTATAGTGTTCTCAATTCTTTTACCAATATTTCCATTCCCATTTTTTTTAATATTCATATAGTGATAATATCCTCATTTTTAACATTTGCATAGTGCGATGCTTTAAGATGTTTTATTAAATTTCCTCAATATAAAGATAGGAGAATTAAAAAAGATTTGCATATTTTGCAGCTTAATCCGATATCAAAACTCATTTCTTTTATATAACTTTAATCAATTTATGATATAATTCAGTAATTTCGTATTATTTTCAGTTTCATTAAAAGTGTCCGCATACCATAAACATCACCATACTCTTTGTTTTGCTGTTTCAAGCCTGACAAACGAAAAGTTGACTTTCAATTAAATTCACATTAACTTGTTAAAAGTTCAAATATATTTTATCAAATATATTTTAAAGCATACATTTTTGAACTAAAAATATATATATAAAAAATACTTTGAGGCTCTTAGACGTACGTGCTACAAATCAACGGAGTAAACAGAAAATTTTTATCTTTCAAAGATTATCATAACCAAAATGCTTAATAATTTTAATTAGAGTAATAATACATAAAACTACTCTTTTAAAAGCAGTAGCCAGGATAGTGGTAATTAAAGGGAAACTCTTAGTAGCTGACAGTCACAAAGTCACCGTAATATATATACCTTACAAAGTTCTATTGTAAAAAAGATCCTGAAATATTTTTTTTGCTTTCTGTCATCCATGTATATACATTCTATGATTATGTGTGGAAATAATCTCCTTTTGTAAGAATAGATTTCATTTAATATCTTGTACATATGCATATAAATAAAGTTGTGTAAATTCTATTTATGCTATTCATTTTATGGTAGGTTACTAGTTAGTCATCTCTGCACAATATGAATATTTGCAATAAACAGAGGAAAAATCTGTCAGAAACGTAATATTTTCTTCAGGAATGGAATTTAAATGTTCTTTAGAATAAGAACATGAACATATAACGAAATTGTCTAGAAAGGGAACAACAAATGTACGAGCTTCTCTAAAAATGCAGCAGAAATCATCTCCTGGAATGAAACATGAACAAGACAGGAACATGAAGTCTTTATTTTCTCCAAAACGGAACAAATTTACTATAAAATATCCTATAGAAATGAAAGACATAAACATAAAGAAAAATCTTATTTGTCCATACTAAAGAAAGGGAATATAAATATTACAGTAAATTTGCTTAAAAATTCATTTCATTTCCAATGAAGTATTTTTTAATAAAATAAATATAACAGAGTAACACTAATAAGAGATTTATTCATGCCAACATATTTATATTTATAACCAAATGCGAAATCATTTTCAGTACACAATGCACTGAAGTACTTTCAATCATGGCTAAGAAACAGCATAAAACAATGTAACATAATCTTTAGAGAAAGGACAGCTTTTTTTCAACAATTAATGTTAAAAATAAGTACTGTAGCTTTTGGCAATAAACAAATGGCAATTCCCATTTGATAAATTTTATATTTATATCTTGGGGTGTAATACAAATATTTCAAAAAATACAAGCCCAATAACTATGATTATGTTTAACAGAATGCTTAAAAACGTTTTAATCATTTCATTGATTATCCATCTTTAGCCAGCAATTGATTGGAGCACTACTTGATTGACATTACTTGACCACGCCCTTCGATCCAGGTCCCCTCCTTTGTGTACTACAGATTGTACAACGCTCCTACAGTGAAAGAAAATTCAATGACTATAAGATTAAAGCAAACAAATAGGACAAAAAAAATACATCTAATATAACATTCACTATGAAAATGTATATCAATTATTATACTTTTGTACCCAAGTGTATGAAAGGGTGAGACAAAACTTGGATCTACTTCTGTTTTGAAATGAATGAAAAAATTACCATTGAGTTTGTGGGTAGACAATCTTCGTGGAATGCATGTTTACAGTGGAATAAAACAACATTGCTGGCATATCTCAAATCTACGAAACAGTAAACTGATATTTACTCATTGTTGGATATAAACTTGACCATTTTCCAAAATGGATTCAATGCAAAAAATATTAAAACAGATCATAATTAGGGATAATTTTGAAAATTCAAATGAAATTCATTTGATAAAATTAATTTTATATCCCATTCTTGACAACTGACTTGACTTTAAAGATGTAAAATATTACACATGATTAATAGTAGAAATAAATTTATAACGATATCAATTTCATACTAGTAACTTAAACTTAATATGATTCTAAAGATTAGCCAAAAATTATAACCCACCTGTTACTATGATTCGCTGTTGACAAATAGGACAAGACTGACTACCTGGTAAAAACAAATATCATTTATATCATGTATATACATACCTGAAATAGTAAAATTTTCATGCCTACAACAAAATATGAACTCCCTTTATATCAGCCCTTGCATTTGAATCACTGCCTGGCAATTGCATGTTAATTATTTCCAATACAATACTTCAAAATCCAAATATTAACTCTTCCAAAGAACCCAAGCCACTCATTAACCCCATCCCATATTGTCATACATAATAATGTTGACAGCTATCCCTCTTCTGTGTGTTTAACCTGGCTCTCAAGTAAGTTTAAGCTGTTATACATACTGCCAATAGATCTTCTCTGGGTTTTGACCAGTCTGTCTAGTAAGTTAAAGCTGTCAGTCACTTATTAACCCCACCCATCGTATTGTCCAGTACGTTAAAGCTGTCAGTCATTCATTAACCCTATCCCATCGTATTGTCCATGAAGTTAAAGCTGTCAGTCACTCATTAA
This sequence comes from Saccostrea cuccullata, assembly GCF_032062105.1. Classification (NCBI taxonomy): domain Eukaryota; kingdom Metazoa; phylum Mollusca; class Bivalvia; order Ostreida; family Ostreidae; genus Saccostrea; species Saccostrea cuccullata. Next base: position 624,291 of record NW_026935523.1, read on the forward strand.
CCCTGCCCCCGTAATAATGTCATACATACTGTCAACAGCTACGCCTCTTCTCTGAGTTTTGACCAGTCTGTCTAGTAAGTTAAAGCTGTCAGCCACCAGAAATAAGGGAATGAACATAATAATTTCATGATGTTGTTAAATATAGCATGTTTAAGTGCTTTTACAATTTCCAACATTAATGACATTTGATTCTGAATCTAGTTGTTTACAAAGAAACATGTCTTTGTTATGTAACAAGAATTCAAGGACTCAAAACTACACTTAAAGAAACAGGAAATAATTGATAACAGAAGAAAGATATCATTCAATATCTGGGAACTCATGGAAGTACGTTAAACTTTACAAACAAGAAGTAGAGGAGACAGCCTGGAAAACAAGACGAGTGGACACCAACTGCATTTCAAAACTCTGAATAGAGGATTCAAAAGCTATATATATATATATATATATATATATATATATATATATATATATATATATAGAAAGCACAGAGAAATTCACTTTGATAAGGATACTCACTTCCGCCCCAGCCCGGGGTTGAACTCTCGACCTACGGAATCTGTCTCCTAGCAGTGCAGGAACAGCGCGTTAGACCGCTCGGCTATCTAGGCAAGTTAAAAAAACTTGCTTTCGATGCCGATGGAATTCTCACAACGCTGCCCTACACTACACGGTCATTGAGAATAGAAGTGAGATACAGTTATTTCGACATTAGTTTTTTTAGAGGATTGTTACCAATACATGTTGTGATGAAATTAATTTTATTTATATAGCACAATTTACAACAACTCTTAAACTAATATAACTGCCCTAAGTGAAGAAATATTAATATAGAAAGCACAGAGAAATTCACTTTGATAAGGATACTCACTTCCGCCCCAGCCCGGGGTTGAACTCTCGACCTACGGAATCTGTCTCCTAGCAGTGCAGGAACAGCGCGTTAGACCGCTCGGCTATCTAGGCAAGTTAAAAAAACTTGCTTTCGATGCCGATGGAATTCTCACAACGCTGCCCTACACTACACGGTCATTGAGAATAGAAGTGAGATACAGTTATTTCGACATTAGTTTTTTTAGAGGATTGTTACCAATACATGTTGTGATGAAATTAATTTTATTTATATAGCACAATTTACAACAACTCTTAAACTAATATAACTGCCCTAAGTGAAGAAATATTAATATAGAAAGCACAGAGAAATTCACTTTGATAAGGATACTCACTTCGCCCCAGCCCGGGGTTGAACTCTCGACCTACGGAATCTGTCTCCTAGCAGTGCAGGAACAGCGCGTTAGACCGCTCGGCTATCTAGGCAAGTTAAAAAAACTTGCTTTCGATGCCGATGGAATTCTCACAACGCTGCCCTACACTACACGGTCATTGAGAATAGAAGTGAGATACAGTTATTTCGACATTAGTTTTTTTAGAGGATTGTTACCAATACATGTTGTGATGAAATTAATTTTATTTATATAGCACAATTTACAACAACTCTTAAACTAATATAACTGCCCTAAGTGAAGAAATATTAATATAGAAAGCACAGAGAAATTCACTTTGATAAGGATACTCACTTCCGCCCCAGCCCGGGGTTGAACTCTCGACCTACGGAATCTGTCTCCTAGCAGTGCAGGAACAGCGCGTTAGACCGCTCGGCTATCTAGGCAAGTTAAAAAAACTTGCTTTCGATGCCGATGGAATTCTCACAACGCTGCCCTACACTACACGGTCATTGAGAATAGAAGTGAGATACAGTTATTTCGACATTAGTTTTTTTAGAGGATTGTTACCAATACATGTTGTGATGAAATTAATTTTATTTATATAGCACAATTTACAACAACTCTTAAACTAATATAACTGCCCTAAGTGAAGAAATATTAATATAGAAAGCACAGAGAAATTCACTTTGATAAGGATACTCACTTCCGCCCCAGCCCGGGGTTGAACTCTCGACCTACGGAATCTGTCTCCTAGCAGTGCAGGAACAGCGCGTTAGACCGCTCGGCTATCTAGGCAAGTTAAAAAAACTTGCTTTCGATGCCGATGGAATTCTCACAACGCTGCCCTACACTACACGGTCATTGAGAATAGAAGTGAGATACAGTTATTTCGACATTAGTTTTTTTAGAGGATTGTTACCAATACATGTTGTGATGAAATTAATTTTATTTATATAGCACAATTTACAACAACTCTTAAACTAATATAATATATATATATATATATATATATATATATATATATATATATATATATATATATATATATATATATATATATATATATATATATATATATATATATATATATATATATATATATATATATATATATATATATATATATATATATATATATATATATATATATATACCAGTGTGTAAAAAAGATTAACACTAACCACTAGTGTAAAACATACTTAGAAAGAATACATAGTTAAAAATATCCATCACAGATTGATTGATTGATTGTTTACTGTTTAACGTCCCTCTCTAGAATATTTCACTGATATGGAGACGTCACAATTGCCGGTGAAGGGCTGCAAATTTTGGCCTATGCTCGGCATTTACAACCTTCAAGCAGGGAGGGATCTTTATAGTGGCACACAGGCTGTGACACGGGGCCTCGGTTTATACGGTCTCATCTAAAGGACCACCCCCATTTAGTCGCCTTTTACGACAAGCAAGGGGGTATTGGGGACCTATTCTAACCCGGATCCCCACGGGGTTCCATCAAAGAAAGCTATCACAAGTTAATGCAAGGACCTCAGGTTCAAAGACATCAATAGTGACAAAACCACAAAGGAAGACGTAAAAACTAAAGGACTTCACCTAGCCCTCTTCAAAATGACACTGCTACAGGAATTGAGAAAATGCATGCAGAAATGTTGACAAGAAATATATGGAGATAAAAATATATAATAAATATATCATTATTTTTAAAATTCTATATTAACCAAAGTGGTTTTTATGCCCCATTCGTCAATCTGTTCTCTCCCATCATTGTAAGAAAAAAACATCATTTCTGAACCCTTCCAACATCTTCCTACCTGAAAATTATAATCCTGGGGAATCTTAACCAGTGAGTCCCTTAATCCTGGGATCTCCATTCCTACACCTTCCCACCAGTAGATTATATTCCTGGAGGATCTTAATCAGTGAGTCCCTAAATCCTGGGATCTCCATTCCTATACTTTCATACCTGTAGATTAAAGTCCTGGAGGATTTTAACCAGTGAGTCCCTTAATCCTGGGATCTCCATTCCTATACTTTCATACCTGTAGATTATTGTCCTGGAGGATATTAACCAGTGAGTCCCTTAATCCTGGGATCTCCATTCCTATACCTTCCTACCTGTAGAATATAGTCCTGAAGGATCTTAATCAGTTAGTCCCTAAATCCTGGTATTTCAATTCCGTTCTGGATTTGAGGGATCAGTCTGATGGGATCTACGTGAGTCCCAATGTTGTGAAGTAATCCTTTGATAAAAGCTGTCAACAAAAATATTTCAGAGTTTGATTGTTTCAAGTCCTTTCACTTCTGTAGTAAATTTATAGGGAATAGAAAGAATCTTTATCTTTTGGGGCTGTTTATCTCATACGTGTTGGTGATACAGACCGTTGGATAAACTTATGCTTTATCCACGGGTAGATACTTTATCAATAGCACTTCCGGTTTTTACACGATCCCTGGCCTCGCCTCAAGATTTTATTTTATTGAAACTTTTATTTGTGAAAATGGTTGCACTTATAAAATGAATGATAAAGGGTAGTAATATCGTTAAAAGCAAGAAAAAGAGTGGTATATGTCAAAGAAGTGTCTTATTTTATCATGGAACTCGTATTAGCTACTTGAAGACAGATGTTACCCCCCCCCCTTTAAATCGTTTTCGGAGAGAGTAAAGCCTACCAGTGAAGTTGTTGTTTTAAGACACCTTTGACATCTTCAACAATGCTTTCTTATATTATACTACGTATGCCTACCTAGTAATTTAGGCGTAACGTACCATGGATCAGCAATGAATCTATAGACAACTAAGCCCCTAGCCTTGCCTAGCACGTTTTGTACTGCCATCGTAAAGGGTTGATTTTCACGATCCCGTAGTCCTTACAACTTTCAGTCAGAAGTTCGTTTGATGTAAAGCTCCGGGAATTCTCAAATAATGTTTTCAAAGATGCAAAAAGCAAAAATTCTAAATTATGAACTCGATCTACTTTCTCTCGACGCATGTAAACATCAACGGTGCTACGTCATCAAGTTATACGTCATTAATTTGAATTGGCAGTCATTCATGTACTTTCGCAGGGGAAGTCTCAAAGTTTTGTTAAAACGAAAGTCGTATGAGATAAATAGAACATCTGTAATTATGTGATTTGATATTGGCTTTATCCAAATCGTTGAAATGGTGTATATTCGCTCGGCAAGCCTCGCGAATATATACACCATTTCAACTCGTTCGATAAAGCCAATATCAAATCACACAATATAGATATCCTCTATTTATCTGTTTAATTGTAAAAAAAAAAAAACATTAGGGTCTTGAACAGCATGAAGTGACTGAAAAAGACTACAAGTTCTTTAAATTGGGATTCAAGCTTTTGCTAATACGTAATATCGCCAGTACATCGCAGTTATCTAAGTTACTACCGCTCTTTTGTTCAAATCTCACGAGATTACGGGGGCACAGTAGTGACAATCGAATGATTTGAGCATTTTATACCGAAAGTAAAATGTATTTCCAAGAATTGAACTCCAAATAGTAGATTGTCATATAAGGAACGTTTAAGATTATTTTATCAGCTTTAAATTGCAACGATTTTCAATGAAAATTTAATGAGAAGAGCCCGCTTAGTTAAAAATGTCGTTAAAAATGTTACATTTTAGGATGGGCTCTTCTCAAAAAGTAATTAGGCTGGTTCAGCGAATACTTAGCAAGGTATTCTACCGAGATTTTTTACTCGTCTGTCCTTATAAATTCTACAATGCTCGATCTTGCATTGTATTCAATAGCACATTTGTCCCCGGCCAACAGACGTTTCCTACCTACATCGCAAAAGAGTTCCGCTAAGTTAAGTACCGGTAATCGCGATATCAAGTATTAGGGATGTGATCTTACATGGTTTATCTATGGCTATAATAAAGGGCGTGGATGTACATGGTTTATCTATATTAACATTTAGGGATGTGATCTTACATGGTTTATCTATGGCTATAATAAAGGGCGTGGATGTACATGGTTTATCTATATTAACATTTAGGGATGTGATCTTACATGGTTTATCTATGGCTATAATAAAGGGCGTGGATGTACATGGTTTATCTATATTAACATTTAGGGATGTGATCTTACATGGTTTATCTATGGCTATAATAAAGGGCGTGGATGTACATGGTTTATCTATTTTAACATTTAGGGATGTGATCTTACATGGTTTATCTATGGCTATAATAAAGGGCTTGTATGTACATGGTTTATCTATATTAACAATTATGGATGTGAACTTACATGGTTTATCAATGCTGAATTAAATGAGATTTGCCCACAGCTCTTCGTCATTCTTGTCTTACAGAACTCAATGGTCTGGGCAACGTCTTTCAACATTTTTGTAATTAAGGTCAAGGACTTCTTAGATCTCACATCCTAATTATAAAAGGAAAGAAATGTTAATTAGAGGTATATTGCAAAATACAAATGTTTAATTATACCCGCACTTTCTAAAGAAATTTCGGGTATATTGTTGTTATTCATGTCCTCCCATCCGTCTCTCACACTTTTCTTCCCTGAACTCCTCCTACATTTTACATAGTAGCCTACATTGTATTCACGCTTCCACGCTCCGCCCACCGATGGCAACGAAAGTCACGTTGTTGCAGACTCCGAAAACTAACGTTAAACAACATGGATGCGATCTACAGTATCGCATGGGAATAAAACTTCAATGAGCGTGTTTGCTCATAATTTTTTAAAGAAATGTTTGTTGAAAGTCGTATAAGTTAAAATGAGGTTTCAAACACAAAATTTTAGTAAGTTACAATGGGAAGGAATAGTGATTTTATCCGCTATATCCGTATGCATACCGACTTAAAGGTAAGTTCAACTTTCGCCGGACAGTGTTGAATGTTCTACAGAGAAGATCGGAAACGTATATAAATTAATTGTCATTGTTTACAATAAAATCGACAAATTTTGTTGTAAATAATGCAATTTTAACCGTCGAGATCCCCCCCCATGTTAAATTCTTTGTTACCGGCCGACGTTGGACAATTTTTTTTGTTGTAGGCCTATTTGATGTGTTTTGTAGCATTTTATTCACCCCACCACTTTCTCAAACAATAGTTTTGATTTGAATATTTTACTTAATTCTTTTTGATATTTCATTATTTGCTTTAGAATCCTTTTTACACTGCTCACTAACAGCTCTGATTCTTTGGTATTTGTATTGCAATTAAAAAAAATGAAATCTACAGTGTTTTATTCAATTAGTAATGTATATTTAGTGATTTTTGTTCATCTGTATTCATCATCTCTATATTCTGTTGGTTTATGCAAGGTACCTTATTCTGAAAATGAAATGGCTATGCTCAAACACTCCACCTTCATACAATAAATTTTCTCAATGATTCATTGATTGATTTTGTTCAACGCCGAGGCGGCAATAGTTCAGCCATATTTCGGCGCAAATTTTTTCAATGTCTAATAATATTTTGCTTCGGTGGCAGTATATAGAAGGTTCTTAAATTAAGATCATAAACAGAAAACAAATTTGATTAAAAAATTCAGATGTTTAACTTTTCACATAAAGTTAAGGAAAAAAAACTGTCTGTGTCTGTATCTTAATATGGTACTAAATAAACTAAATAAAATAGAATATACCAGTAACTGAAGCTTTTTATTCAAAATTCAATTTTTGACTCATCTTTTCTCAGGTTATGGTTCTAGGCATATACTTCGTGATATGCATTTCAGAAGTCCTTAATGTTTTTACATGATTACATATATATGGAATTAACATTGTGAGAGACTGTTAATGATCAAAACATTCAGTGTACTCCACCTATTCTAAAACTAACTTATGGGATTAAGGAAAATACTTGTATACTGCTGAACAAATAAGCTAAAAAAGTACATTCAGTAATTCAAACTGCTAGGGTTAAAGGATTTCCTTGCAGGAAACTTATGATGTCTTCATTAGCAGTGACACACTCAAAGAGGAATCAAAATAATTCTGTTTCAATCTATGATATTATACTTTCATGTAAGTGGAATATGATTTGTTAAAAAAAACACTATTTCCCTGTGAACAATAAAATAATGCTTCATAGCGTAGCAACAGAAAACATTGCTTGACGTATAATATTCACATGCTTAGAATTTATTTATGAATGTTTCAGTGTTACATTTCTTTGCATCAAACATTCAGCAATAATATTGAAAATACAGCTAGTAATTGAGGATAACATTGAATATATTTAAGGAATAACTGTCTTATTTTTCGAATTCATGAAGTGATCAATCGATTGGCTTGCGTGATAATTCGCATAAACGCCGAAGGCGTTTATGCATAAAATTATCACGCAAGTTAATCAATTCATTGATCAACTTCATGAAATTGAAAAAATCTGACAGTTATTCCTTATATTTACATGCTTTGATTCTGCCAATCCACGTGCTCCAAGCCCTGCTTCTGTCTAGCTCTTTGTCCCGTCCTGCACCTGGTTTTTTTGGAACCGCGCCAATACATTAATGGGGAAATAAAGTACATTTACATTTGGTAATTTTATCTCAGACAAAGACATTGGAAATGTAAATATTCTCCGCTCAAAAGCCATGGTCAACCTCAGCTGCATCTCAGTTTACCATGGCTTTTCTTGGGATGAAAATTTTGAATTTTACCCTCGAGTACATGCTGTATTTAAAACAATATCATAGAGTTTAAATACAAAATAAGCAATGAAAAAATACAATATCTGCAGAAGAAATAAAGACAAGGTATGGGTAAACAGAAAAGTTTATTGATACTGTGCATTTCTTAGATAGTAAAAATATATTTGTTTATGTCAAAGTCTTTCTTTTTCCTTCTGTCAAATTTCCCTGGGCAGGGACATACATGGTAAGGACTGGGTGTTGGAACATTTGTTTCTAATTGTAATGTATTGTCATAATTGTCACCTTATAAATCATTTACTTGTATCAGTATGATATATATTAGAATTAAACAGTGACAGTGGTTTACAATTCATATTCATCACCTTTATGAACTTGTCTTAACTCACAGGTTATCAGCAAATTGTGGATACCATATGATAATATATTATGGTGAAACTATATACTTTTCAATTTAGCCTATTTAAAAAAAAACGTACGTGTCGTGTGTTTGTGGTGTCGGGAGGGGAGGGGGGTTAGTAAATTTAAAAAGCTCCTATTATGAGCAAAACATTTATCAAAATCTAATTTACCTCATTAATTAAATTCTGTTTTTTTCATACTGCTTATGAATTAAACATATAAAACACATTTAAGAGGTTCTGAGTCATAGGGTCACATGGGTCACAAGGTCTGGGAATTTCATACTCAATTTGACGAATACATGTTCCGTGTAAATTATAGATTGAATTATTTTGACTTTTTCCTTGGAAAGCCCAATATATAGGAGTGTGTATTTAGAGGCAAACGCCTTAGTGCGGGTAATGCTGTCTTATGACAGCCTTATAGTGTATTTTTTTGTTTGTTGTTTAAGAAATAAAGTCCGCGTTTTTGTGAATGTTGCAGAATAACCTCCGATGTCGAGAAATGTTGTTTGAAATATAAAAGCCGAGGCTTTTTTATTTCAAACAACATTTTGAGACCGAGGAGGTTATTCTGCATCATTCACGACAACAAGGACTTTATTTCTATTCTTCCACGTATTGTACAAACGCTAAATTAAGGATAATCGTTTCCTCTATAGAGAAACGAATTAGGTCACCATGTCTCGATTACGCTGTTTCATTTAACACCACAGGCAAAATTTGTTTGCTTACCTGTGTATGAAATGCAGACGATCTGAGCTTTAGTTACATTAAAAATAGCCTTTTTACAAATTACAAATATGATCATAATATGTATTGATATGTTAAAATGAATATACAATAACAAAATCATGTTCCTGTTTTACTGCTAAATTCACGTTGTTTAATGTGTAGGGAGGTCCGTGGAATAGCCCCGCTTAGCTATAAAAACCGACATTCATCAGCAACTTGATGCAATTTACAGAGTTTACAATGCAAAAGACAAAACATCGATGAGGTCTAAACATGTATTTCATTCTACAGCCAAACATGCATTTGAATTGTTCAGATTTGATACGTGTTTCTGATCTGATAATTTTTTGATGACGTTCGTGATTTATTGGAGAATAATGTCCGGCGGCTTCCTGTGATGATTTGAATAATCATGGTAGAATAAAAAATATTGTACAGTAAGAGTGAACAAAGTGAAGGTAAATGTCTCTACTTTGAAAGAAAATCTTTACGGATTCGAAGTTAGAATTCACGTTGTAAAGAGTTGTCTTCAAACTTATGAAATTACTAGAAAAAATAACCTTGATGGATCCATACATGTAAATCATCCACTTAAACAGTTAAATGAAGTTGATATCTTTTACGTCCCTTAAATTGCTCTAAAAAGATAGGCACTTTGATCAAATTTGAAAATGACCAATAGATGTGGCATTTATAGCTGTACAGAGTAAAGCTATATGTAAAGTAAAATTAAGATATTCATTTTAAGGGGCCACTTGATACGTTTATAATATATTTCTTTCATTTAATAGGGTTTTAATTTGATGTTGATTACAATATGTGTAACCACCTTTTAAGTTGACTGCAAATCATTGCTTCTGAGTGAGTTCTTGATCCTAAAATTTTTTAATGCTGTAAAAATGAACATGATCTTGTAGAAAAGAGAACTTTTTAGACTTAATTTTTATGTCAATCATACATGTTGAATAAATTATATATAAAAAATATATATATTTGCGACAATTTAGTTATGACTTCTTGAATAAGGAAAATAACAAAAATGTACATAAATGAATGAATAAAAAACGACAGTTTTAAATGTTCACAATTTAACCGCATCTTAATTTTATATTTGATATAAATAAAAAAAACATCTTAAAAAATTGCATCAAAAGGTTTTTAACAAAGTCAAGTATGATTTTACAAAAAGATGGTTTATGTGTGTATTATCGGTAATTTCACATTCCATCACCATGTTTAATTGCGCTTGCTATATCAAATTACATTTTACAGAAGTGTTGACAATATAAATTAAAGGTATCTGTCTTGGTCGAATAAACAATTTTACTACAACAGCTTCAACAATATGTTATATCTGATCTTCTTTTGCTCTTGGTTATATGCTCTAATGTAACATTTAAATATACATTTATTAATTTATTTGATTTTTTATTCCTAACTATGTCTGCCTCTAGGATATACAATTACATCGCACATGGTTGGACAGAAAAGCCTTGTAAGACATAAAGGAAAAGTTTAAATCGATATAGAACAAACTGTGATTAATTGTAAGTTGTGTGGATAATGTCGCTATTATTTTTTAAATAATATAGAATATGCATACATATTTTAGTCGGTATATTGAGTTGTTAGTATGTTGATTGCAAAGATAATCTTCGAACCATAGTGAAAAAAGGCTGAACAAAGAAAAAATCGTTTTCTTTATTTGTCACAAATACCAAATCACAGAATGTCATGCACAATTAACCAAACGTATAAAGATAAAATATACGCTCAACTAGAACCTCGGGTCCTCCACAAATAGTTCGTTATTTTGCGTAGTAATAAATTATTTGATTTTATTCTATTTTCCCTGTACGTATGCAATGCACTACATTTTGTAGCCGAGTAAACAGGCCTAATAATCGTAAATTGAACAGGGGACCTAGGTGATAGTTGTACGTACGTTTTTTCCTTCTGCTTATCGCATGCCTAATCTGTAGATTAACAGGTTAACAAAATGAAGATGGTTGTCTTTTTATATAACGTTACTTTAGAATATGAACAATGCAGTCTGCAATAATATAACCTTGAACTAAAGTTTTATTCTTGTCAATTCAATCAAATTGCAATAGAAATGTAACATTAATGGCAATTTATATTTGTCAGGTCTTTAAACAACCATGTTATTAGTATGTACCCATGCATTATGCGCAAGCGCACTGGATTCCTGTGTATGGTTTTGAGAAAATTTCATCGTACTATACTTCAACAGAATCGGGGACTGTGCTTCTTCAGCCCATGAAAGCACTTTCAATGTTGAAGGTTAGTAATTGTGGTTATTTTAAGGAAAAGGAATATCTTACTATTAATAATTTTAAGATGTATAAAATAACATTTTTCAATGTTGTAAACAAGGAGGTCATCGGGGTACTTAAGGGTACTGAAAGATATGTAATTATTTTATTTAATTTGCAAAAATTGAAAGGTAGGACATCCCTCTCTCTTTGATCGAATTTCAGGTTTTGGGGTATTGTGAATGTTTAATAACACGATGGGTTTGTTCCATATACATGTATTCTACTTTCAATATATATCTTGCTTCGTTCCGCTCAAATGCAGTTTACTTGACAAAATATAGGTCTTTTAACAAAACATGAGTGCACTTAAGTACGTCATTTAAAATCTATACAGCTATCTATTTTAAGCTTTAAATCACAAATCGCTAAATTATTTTAGTCCATTCTTATTGTGCATGTATATGCTTTTGATGCCTTTGACTTTTTTAGGTCACCTGAGTAAACTCAGGTGACCTATTGCTATCCGTTTTCGTCCGTCGTCGTGCGTCGTCCGTCGTCCGTCGTGCGTCGTTCGTCGTGTGTTAACATTTGAACATTTTCAGCTTCTTCTCTGCAATCACTGAACCAATTTCAACCAAATTTGGCACAAAGCATCTATGAGTGAAGGGAAACAAAAATTGTGAATTTCTTGATCCCTGCCCCCCTGGGGCCTGAGGGGTGGGGCCAAAACCACTAAAATTAATGCAATCTTCAAAAATCTTCTTCTTTACTACTGGAAATCAAGCAGTCAAACTGTTTGCATGATTGTTATCAGCATTGAGTCCTTTACCAAAACTTTGAAATTCATGGCCCTGGGGTCAGGGGTTCTAGTGCTAGGGTGGGGCTAAAAAGTACATGTATATAGTGAAAATGCATTATTTCTTTGAAAATCTTCTTCTCTGCTCCTGGGTATTAAATAAACAAACTAAGTACATAATTATGATTAGCAAGAGTGCCTCTACCAAAATTGTGAATTTTATGGCCCCAGGGTCAGTGGTTCTGGTGTTAGGGTGGGGCTCTATTGATTATATATAGTGAAAATACATGATTTCTTTAAAAATCTTCTTTTCTGCCCTTTTGTATTAAAATAACTAACTAAGTGCATAGCTTTGATGAGCAAGAATGCTTTTACCCAAATTGCGAATTTTATAGCCCCTGGGTCAAGGGTTCTGGTGTTAGGGGGGGGGGCTCTATTGGTTATATAGTGAAAATACATGAATTCTTTGAAAATCTTCTTCTCTGTTCCTAGGTATCAAATAAACCAAGTGCATAGTTATGATGAGGAAGAGTGCTTCAACCAAAATTTTGAATTTTATGGCCCCAGGGTCAAGGGTTCTATTGGGGGGGGGGGGGGGGCTCTATTGATTATATAGTGAAAATGCATGAATGGTCTTTGAAAATCTTCTTCTCTGCTCCTATGTATTAAATAAACTAACTAAGTACATAGTTATGATGAGCAAGAATGCCTCTTCTAAAATTATGAATTTTATGGCCCCAGGGCTAGGGGCTCTGGTATTAGGGCAAGGCTCTATTGATTATATAGTGAAAATACATTAAATCTTTGAAAATTTTCTTCTCTGTCTCTGGGTATGAAGCAGATGAACTACTTTAATAGTTATAATGAGCAAGGGCCCTAATCTTGCAGAATTGTGAATTCAAGGGGTGGGGGTGGCTCTACTTATATACTGAAAATGAATTGTTTGTTTGAAATCTGCTCCTTTATATTCATATAACATTTATTTTTTTGGAAAGTCAATTTTAAGGGTGCCTTTAAAAATTTGTGTAATGTGTGGACCTAGGGTCAGGGGTTTATGTCACAGTGTTAGCCTGTTAGGGGCACTACTGAATATTGCTGAATATTACTGATAAGTTGAAATGCAATATTGTTCCTGTACCCTGCGTATGGGTATTCAGTAACCAAGCTAAGCAAGCGCTAAGTGTATTGTTATGTTGATCAATGGTGCATCTTTCAAAATTGTGAATGCCATAAAGCATCTGGCTTAAAACATGAATCAAATTCAATAACTGGAAAGTTGTTGCATAATGCTCAAGTGACCTATAAGGCCCGTGGGCCTCTTGTTTCATACATATTTCTAAAATTGATTTGATGATGTTTTGACATAACTATTATTACAAATTGAAACTACGAGGGTTGATCCAAAAGTAATGTCACAACTTTGATAAAATTGCTACAAATCGACGTAAAGCACATGATTGAAGCTCTATTTATTTCAAATCAGACCTTAAAAATTCAAAGGAATATGATGTATACTTTCTAAAATATCAGATTTTAAACAATGTGCGTTTTTGGTAGTCGTCGCACCAAAATATAACGTCATATGACGGATACGCACCATCATACTTTTAAGTGTTTTCAATTCGTTTCATTAAAAAAATATTTGTTATTTGCAAATGCTTTCACCAGTTCCACTTTTTAAAAGAATTCTTTGTACCATTATACACTCACTCGTTTTATTATTTAGCTCCCTGTTAAAATTTTTTAAACAGTAGCAAAGACAGACTTAGAAATTCAAATATGCATGTCACTCAATACGTCTGTCTTTTTTGACGTCAGATACCATTGAACGTTTCTGTCCGATCTCCTACCTTTCGGTCTTTTTGTCCTCTGTTGATCATTCAGTGACAAATCACCCGCCCAAAATCACTGTAACAATCTATTAAAATACCTCTTATTTAGATTCTTTATTCTGTAACTCTGATAAACTAACGTTGTTATCGCTTGTGATGATTCCCCTATTTTGAAGCAACAAATGCATTACAACTCGTCGAGCCGTTTTTTTCCATTTCGACAATCCCTTTGTTCAGTTCAACAGAGTAAAACAACAATGTTTATGATCACAAATACCAATGCCGTCATTGAATTTTCAATTAAACACTAGAATATGACGAGAAAAATGGCCTTTTAAAAAATTGGGAGATTAAGTGCTTTTTTAGAATCTTTTTAAAGTGTTTGTTTTTTCATTCTAAAATAAAATACACTTTAAAACGTGACGTTCCGTTGTGACGCGGCGACACCTCCTATGTTCTGTTTTAAACATATATAAAATAAATACAATTAAACATTATTTAATCAAAATTTCAATGTTAATTAGATTTATATCTGTGCATCTTTTGGTATATTGTTTTTGATAATATGACGCCAAATATAAAAGATATGGACACTGTGACATTACTTTTGGATCAACCCTCGTAATTATCCCCGGGGTAGTGTTTAACTTTTCACTTTTTCATTAAGGCATATTTTCTAATTATAGACGTCACGTGGTGACGTCATGGTGAAGTACCTCCTGTAGAATAAGTCCCATTGAAGTCTATAGAATGCATAATTATAGCAAAACTTTTATCCTTGACTTTTCCGATTTATTAGTGTTATATAATTATAAAGAAAATGTTAATTCGCCGAATTCTGATCCATGTGCTGCCTTAAAATACCCGCGATGTTTGTCCATAATTTACCTCGTTTTAGAAATCTTTCATACGTACAGCATAATCTCCCGTATTGGTACAACTGAGAGATATAAACCCTCTATGTAGGTGAAGAAGGTGGACGCTTGAAAAGTTCAAGTTATGTCGTTTGTCAAACAACAGTTAGATTACCATTCATGTTGTTTTCAAGTAAAATATCTAAACCACAGGGATATATCGTATCGACGTAGGAATGGCAATGACCATTGTTAATTGTCAATACGTCGAAATGTCAAAGGCCAGGCAAGTATTTTCTTCTTTTAATGTATAAAATTTCGGACAAATTCTTTTTCCATATAAATACGCAAAAAGGGTCTTGTCATGGGCAGCCATGGGAATTTCAGTAGACTTTTACAATCACTATTCTCCAAAATTATTTTCAATCAGAGACTCAAAAATCTTTTCAATAACAACCTTAGTGTACATGTGTTTTTAACAAAATATTGTGCAAATGACCAATGATAAGGTAAGTCAATTTACGAGTTCCCAATTCATTGAAAAAGAAGCAGCTGTTTATGATATCGAAGAGGCTGGACATTAATTTTGCGTGGGGAATAGTTGTTTACAAAGTTAAAAAGTCATAAGTTTTAATGCTGTTAATTTTGGTCAAATTTTGCGATTTGAAATTTTCCAATAGTAAAATACTCTCTTTTGACTACGACTACCGTCATTAAACCTCTTTTAACAACTGTGGTACCTTATAAAGTTTTCTTTGGTATCAATATTGTCTGCATTGACGATATCTCCTCGACGTCGATTTTTTTTTCTTTTCTGTTATGCCATTGGTCTGTGCTACTTTGGTTAAATTGATTGCATTAAAAAGATTTCTTTGCCGTTCATATCATCTGTGATTTATTGAATGATGCGAGTTAGCATATTGGCATTGAATGTGCACAGCGCTCATTCTTTGGAAAGCTAGGACATATTTACAAAATGTTTTGTTATCCTCGCCCTACCGACTGGAAAAAAGAAGTCATACTCATATCTTTTTTAACCTCTATGAAGCATTTTTGGAGTTCCGAAAAAAAAAGTTTTGAAATATTCACCATCAATAAGGGAAACCGCCATGATCTAACCATCGACAAGGGATTTTTATACTGAATAGGAAGGGGGCAAACATTTCTTTAAGTTTGCCGAAATAGTGAACTTTGAAATATATTCTATTGCTATAAATAAAACTCTATTTCTTTTATTTGCAGGTTTTGAACCAAATAAGCCACCAGTATTTACAGGGGAGGTTGTTAGTTTACCAGATCCTGAGACTGAAAGAAATAGATCATCAGATGTTTTACAAAGAAGTAGAATTCCAGGAAGATTAAACAGCGTCATAAAATATGGAAGTGAGACAAGATTCACAATTGGAAATTTTTACTTTGATCGTGTGCATATTCGCTTTTTGAATAATACTTTAGATTTGCCGGGCGGAAACGGCTTTGCCACAATGTACAATCAAATAGAAATCCAAAGTCTTCCTCATGGAACTTTTTTTGAAACTGGTGATTCTGGAGCCTTCGTCTTTTGTATCAACCCTGATAAAACACTGAGCTGTCTTGGGATGGCGATTGGTTCGAGCACAAAGGGATCCTGTCTCGTGACACCAATGACCAGAATTTTAGATTCTTTCGGTCTTCCTCATATATTAAAGCCATGTCCCCCGTTTGACCCTACAATCACCTCGTCAGGGTCACAGGATAATACAAGTTCAGAGTCAGAACAGCAAAACAATGCTTCAGCTGGTAATGATTTAAGAGCAATTTTGTTGAATTTGCAATCTTCAATAACAAATATGCAATCATCTATAGCAAGCATTCAAACGTCAGTTAAAACAGAAATTGGAAACTTGAGAACGGAAGTTCAAGCAGATGTTGGAAATATTAGAGCCCAAGTTCAGGAAATTAAAGATGAATTTCTAAAAAGATCGCCTGGGAACTCCACTGACATCGATAATTAATTTTTGAATATCCTCTGTATTCCTTCATGCTCTTAACTTTATAAAAAAAATTCTACTTCGTTTATTAATTTTTACAAACTTATTTTTCAAAATTGATAGACAAACATCCTATCAGGACGCATGTGTTCCTGTACACTTTGTTTGGACCAATTAAGCATTAAGTTTATTTTTCAGTTTTTTTTTCTTCTGGAAGTTGAAATGTTCTGATTGTTTTCGTAGGTATAAAAAGGCTTTATTGTGAACACCTTTCAAGTTATATAAGCTTATTGAAATTTCAATTTCAATATGGATGTGAATTTATATATTTTGTTTACCGATGAAAGTTGTAAAGTATAAAAATACTGTAAATTACACCATATAAATCGGACGCGCTATAAAAATATCAAACAATAATTTAATTGTATCCCGCATGATAAGAATAATGCCTCTGTTTAAATAAATATATCACGAAGACTTTGCTACCGTTAGATTGACAAATAAGCAATAAGCATGGCGTTAGAAAAACGAGGTAAGCCATGTTGGCTACAGCTAAGTTTTGACATAGATTGCAAACGTCTTAAACATTCATGTAAAGATACGCATCTTTTTATGTAATCAGTATCAACAATCTTCTCTGAAATTATACCTTTTATCAAAAATCGTAGTCAAAATGCAACATACCTCATTGTCTATGATATACCGCGGACATGCGTGTCTATATACTGTTTGCGCACTTCCTTCTTTAATATTCATGGAAAGACTGAATTCTAAATTACAAATTATGTTTAATTGTTCTGCTGTTACATGTTCTATTAGTAAAATTTTGTCGAAATTACTAATTTTTTATGACATTTCATGTTTCTCAAAGCGTTAAATCATTCTGTTTTTCACAAAAATCGGTTTTTATACAGTTGTTAACAGTTTCAATCATATGATGAAATTGACAGTTTGTTGTGTTTTAATAGTCATTGCAGTGTTAAGCAATGACAAACGATGTGAATATGTAAGATAGTGTTTTAACTAATAAAAATAATACTGTAAGATTAAATATTAGATATAATAATGTAAGATTAGTATTTTAAATATTAACTATAATAAAATAAATTTTATCGATAAAAATTGTTGCCCCTACGGGTGTTTGATCCCGGGGACATTCGGATTGTTCGGCGATCTGTCCATCTTGACCATTCACACCTTGCATATAATGTCCATTTAATTAATATACATACTGTATACAAGGAAATTCTCGCAAACGTTTTCTTTTCGCCTCTTTCGCCCTCACCTTGATTGGGCGAATTTAAAACGGGCGGATACAAATTATACCTTATTATTTCTTAAACAGAACTATGACTGGGCGAATTTAAAACGGGGCAAAATTGTTCACAAGTTTAAAAGGTCGAAAATAACAGGGGGCGAAAATAACCCTGTATACAGTATATAGATACATGTTTGATTTAAAACACTAAGAATCCTTTATAAACAATAATTTTGAATGATAGAATCTGGTTTATTAGAAATAAAACTATAGTGTGAACTTAAAGCCCGAGATAATAAGCACCGCCTTCAGATTTACCTGGTCTGTATTCCCCTGTCAATCAAATAAATTAAGGTCCATCATTGGGTACTTGAAATTGATTGACATTTGGCTACTAGTCCCTATGTATATCTCTTGCACCTTGTTTTACACGCGTAGCCACCATCAAATTAACTTTTGGTCTTGTGATGTTTACCGTTAAATTACCATCGCAATAAGGAAGCCATTTCGATACAAACAATTTAAGCTTGATTATAATTAATTAATTTGATTTTTTATCTCATTGTATTTCAATAAAATAAATCAAGATTGTGAATATTTTTACTGATGAAAATTGCACAGGTGATTGAAATCGGCTTTGTTTTCACTCGTAAAAATTAAGAATGATTCTTGTTTTGAGACGCGGCGAAAAATTACGATGAAATTAAGTAGAAAATGAACTGGTAACGCTTTTTGCATGTAATGGATAACTAAGGATGAAAATAAAATATCTGATAAGTAACAATTAACTTCGCCTGGACAAGTATTATTTAGTATAAGAGTTTCTTTCTTTTCTTTTCCTTTTTGTAACCGAGCATTTCATGCTTCGTGGGTTGCATTGTTTACCCCCGTTCAAGGTGACAGGTGTTAAAAATAGTTTTGAAAAAAGAAATACATAGGCCTTTGTTAGCAATAATTTGATATTTTATTTGAAGTTGTTTAATTAAAATCTAAAATTAATTAAAATACAAACATATTTTATGTAATTTTAACTTTACAAAACCATCGTTATCGCAAATTTTTCACAATAGCCTAGGATACAGAATGCGACATTTTACATGAACGGCTAGTAACTGTTACTATTTGACCGTGATCGAAACTCTAATTGTTATACCCGCACTTTCTAAAGAAAGTTCGGGTATATTGTTGTTACTCATGTCCGTCCGTCCGTCCGTCCGTCCGTCTGTCACACTTTTCTTCCCTGAACTCCTCCTACATTTTACACAGTAGCATAATCAACTTTTGGGAGATGGTTTGTGGGGTCATGTAGTTGTGCAGTAAGGTTTTGGAATTTCGATTTTGCTCCGGGGGGTCAAATGGGGGTCGAAAAATGACGTTTTTTGTCCAAAAAGCCCCGTCTTCCCTAAACTCCTTCTACATTTTACCCAGTAGCCTAACCAGCTTTTGGGAGATGGTTGGTGGGGTCATGTAGATGTGCAGTAAGCTTTCGGAATTTCGATTTTGCCCCAGGGGGTCAAATGGGGGTCGAAAAATGACGTTTTTTAAGCAAAAAGCTCCGTCTTCCCTGAACTCCTCTTACATTTTACTCAGTAGCCTAACCAGCTTTTGGGAGATGGTTGGTGGGGTCATGTAGATGTGCAGTAAGGTTTTGGAATTTCGATTTTGCCCCAGGGGGTCAAATGGGGGTCGAAAAATGACGTTTTTGTCCAAAAAGCCCCGTCTTCCCTGAACTCCCTTCTACATTTTACTCAGTAGCCTAACCAGCTTTTGGGAGATGGTTGGTGGGGTCATGTAGATGTGCAGTAAGCTTTCGGAATTTCGATTTTGCCCCAGGGGGTCAAATGGGGGTCGAAAAATGACGTTTTTGTCCAAAAAGCCCCGTCTTCCCTGAACTCCTTCTACATTTTACTCAGTAGCCTAATCAGCTTTTGGGAGATGGTTGGTGGGGTCATGTAGATGTGCAGTAAGCTTTCGGAATTTCGATTTTGCCCCAGGGGGTCAAATGGGGGTCGAAAAATGACATTTTTTAAGCAAAAAGCTCCGTCTTCCCTGAACTTCTCTTACACTTTACTCAGTAGCCTAACCAGCTTTTGGGAGATGGTTGGTGGGGTCATGTAGATGTGCAGTAAGGTTTTGGAATTTCGATTTTGCCCCGGGGGGTCAAATGGGGGTCGAAAAATGACGTTTTTTGTCCAAAAAGCCCCGTCTTCCCTGAACTCCTTCTACATTTTACTCAGTAGCCTAACCAGCTTTTGGGAGATGGTTGGTGGGGTCATGTAGATGTGCAGTAAGCTTTCGGAATTTCGATTTTGCCCCAGGGGGTCAAATGGGGTCGAAAAATGACATTTTTTAAGCAAAAAGCTCCGTCTTCCCTGAACTCCTCTTACATTTTACTCAGTAGCCTAACCAGCTTTTGGGAGATGGTTGGTGGGGTCATGTAGATGTGCAGTAAGGTTTTTGAATTTCAATTTTGCCCCGGGGGGTTAAATGGGGGTCGAAAAATGACGTTTTTTGTCCAAAAAGCCCCGTCTTCCCTGAACTCCTTCTACATTTTACTCAGTAGCCTAACCAGCTTTTGGGAGATGGTTGGCGGGGTCATGTAGATGTGCAGTAAGCTTTCGGAATTTTGATTTTGCCCTGGGGGATCAAATGGGGGTCGAAAAATGACGTTTTTTATGCAAAAAGCCCAGTCTTCCCTGAACTCTTCTTACATTTTATTCAGCAGCCTAATCATCTTTTGGAAGATGGTTGGCGGGGTCATGTAGATGTGCAGTAAGGTTTTGGAATTTTGATTTTGCCCCGGGGGATCAAATGGGGGTCGAAAAATGACGTTTTTTATGCAAAAATCTCCATCTTCCCTGAACTCCTCTTACATTTTATTCAGCAGCCTAATCATCTTTTGGGAGATGGTTGGTGGGGTCATGCAGATGTGCAGTTAGGTTTCGGAATTTCGATTTTGCCCCGGGGGGTCAAATGAGGGTTGAAAAATGACGTTTTTTATGGAAAAAGCCCAGTCTTCCCTAAACCCCTTTTTTTGTTTTAAACAGTGGTCTTATCATCTTTTGGGAGAGTTCACTCTTTTGAAATTTTGTTAAAATATCAAGGTCAAGGAGTAAAAAATCATAGCATGTTGGGAGCCTCTTGTTATGGGTAATGTTCACTTGAAATGTGAAAGTCAAATCTCTTCTCAATGAAAAGGAAATACAACATTAATGAAAACTAAGTTAAACTTCAAGGTCAAGGTCACAGAGTCAAAAAGTCATGATACATTTTGGAAGGTCTTATCACAGGTAATATGAATGCCCTTTCATTTATCTTTCAAATTGATCAATTCAAAGCAATTAATTTTTTTAAGGAAATTAGGTCAAACTTCAAGATCATGGGTAATCAGAAAATCATAGTGTATGTAGAATGGTATTGTCCCATTTAATACTAATACATGTTTAATATAAAAGTCCTATCTCTTCACATTCAAAATATACGACCATGATGACCAAGGTTAAATTTATTGTGACAGATGGGCAGATTGACAAACAAATGAGATTTAATGTACCCTACCTTTAGCAAAAATGGGGACAATAAATGTCTTTGCTGTTCTTGAGAAGAGGATTTATGTTGGAACAAGATGTGTTTGTGAAACACTACGCGCCCGGCGGCAACAAAGTTAAAAAAATCTTCTTTTAGCATATTGATCACAGTCAAGTTCACAAGGTCATTGACCATGGTGTCATTCGAAAGAACTTAATCAGTGGAGTATGCGTACTAAATATGAAGTCCCTATCTCCTATGGTTCAAAAGTTGTGGCAAAAAGTGTAAAGAGCTATTTTTAGCATATCCGTCACAGTCAAGGTCACAAGATCGTTGACCTTGCCGTCAATTGAAAGGACTTTATCGGTGGAGTATGCATACCAAATATGAAGTCCCTATCTCCTATGGTTCAAAAGTTATGACAAACAGTGGAAAAAGCTATTTTTAGAATATAGGTCACAGTCAAGGTCACAAAGTCATTGACCATGGTGTCATTTGAAAGAACTTAATCGGTGGAGTATGCATACCAAATATGAAGTCCTTATCTCTGATGGTTCAAAAGTTACGGCAAAAAGTGTAAAAAGCTATTTTTAGCATATAGGTCACAGACAAGGTCACAAGATCATTGACCTTGATGTCATTTGAAAGGACTCTATTAGTGGAGTAAACATACCAAATATGAAGTCCCTATCTCCTATGGTTCAAAAGTTATGACAAACAGTGGAAAAAGCTATTTTTAGCATATAAGTCTTAGTCAAGGTCACAAGGTCATTGACCTTGAAGTCATTTGAAAGGACTTTATTGATTTGATTTGAACATATTTTATTGATTATACTTTACAAATGGGATTGGCAAAAAATGGGACTTTATTAGTGGAGTATGCTTACCAAATATGAAGTCTCTATCCCTTATTGTTCAAAAGTTATGGCCAAGGTTAAAGTTGACAAACAGACAAACAGATAAACAGACAAACAGACAAACAGACAGGACAAAAACAATATACGCCCGGGATCTATCGATCCGGGCGCTTTAAAAGTACCCTGCATATTTAAATGTAAATTGGTTGAAATTAGCCCAGTGGTTCTTAAGAAGTTAATGTGAAAAGTTTGCAGATAAACAGATGAACAACATAAATCAGTACATTTCAGAAAACAGTATGCTTATAAATAGTTCATCAAGGTTCTTTGGGTAGCAAAATAAAGCTAAACTGGTATATCTAATACATCCGCAGAGCTTAGTATATTTCAATATGCACAACCTTTTCAACTCTTATAATTATTTTTTAAAATTTATATCACCATGTCTCATTCAAGGGAGAACTATAGAGATATGACCAGATGTATATCTGTTGAATATAAAATATGTACATGTATTCTGTGTTTTTTTTAGTAATTTGTTTGTTTGTTGTGACAGCAACTGTTATGGCAGCTTTTGGCAAAGGTTGAAGTTTCTCAAATGTAAGTCATACTCCAAGGTCAAGGTCAAAGGGTCTAAATTGTTGGTATCAAAGGGAAAGTCTTGTCACAAGGAATACACATGTGAAAAAAGGGAGAAATCCCTAGAACTTCCTCACATGTTCAAAAGTTATTGCCAAGGTTAAAGTTAAATTGGATTCAACTCTAAGGTCTAGGTCAGAAATAATTAAACCTGTTGAAAGTTCACAATGATTACACATGTAAGAGCATGAAAGTCCTAGCACCACCTGTTCAAAACTTACGCCAAGTTCAAGGTATTTTTCTTGTAAAATTGGGTCAAACTCCAAGGTCAAGAGATCAAGAGGTCAAAATTGGTGGTACCCATTAAAAGGTTTTGCCAAAAGAAATTTACCTATGAAATATTGAAGCCATGTGTATAGCCCAATCCACATAAAAAATATGGGCAAGGTTAAAGTTTCCGTGGACAGACAAAAATACATAAACATAGGAAACAAAATATGTATAAATAGTCAATTGAAAAAAATTTCTACTATTATGGAGTCATAAGATCAATTGTCATTTCAGGTACAGGGAGTCAGTGGCTAGGGAGATCAGACCCCCTCCCCCCTGGAATTAGCAGTTATTTAAATAAGACTATATATGTACTGTAGAGAATAAAAATGACTTTGGAAATCCTCCCCCTTAGAAAACAGGGACTCCACCATCATTGTTTTTATTATTATTTTTTATTTCCATCTCAGGAAATCTTGGGCTGATTTTTTTGACTGAGGTGTGACCCCCCCCCCCCCCCCCTTTCTGAAAAAAAAATTCTGGATCTGCGTCTGTTATATACTGAATGTCCGCAACGGGAGATAACTTGACAATGTGAAATTTGTCGACTGTGGCATGCGATGATCTTTGACCATGTTGACCCTTTTTGAACTTCAACCTAACCATTTGCATTTATCTATTTTTATGCAATCTATACTAAATCTTGTACTTACCGAATGTCAAAGGTCGTGACAACGAATTCATGAAATATAATCCATATAATCCATTTAAAACACAAATGATTTTAACTGACCACACTGCATCGTCAGCAAACATGTGCTAAATAATCTCATTCGACAAACCTTTGCTGATTCCGTTGCCAGTATGAATTGGCCGAGGTGTGCCGAGAGGTGATATCTATAAATATGATAATGGGTGACGCAAACCCAATGTGAATGTAGAAAATAAAACTGTTTAGTACAAGAACAAATTTCAAACTATCATAATAAACTAACCTTTGTTTTTTAAAAAATGTGAGAGTGAGAGAGAGAGAGAGAGTGTGTGTGTGTGTGTGTGTGGGGGGGGGGGGGGGAGATAGGCATTGACAAATTAATCGGGTTGTATTTTCAATGGGCTTTTTTCCCGACCAAATACTACAATCAGTTTGCACATTTTGATAAATTCATCAAAAACGCTTTGTACTAAAATAATATTTTATGTCGTTGAGAAAGTAAATTTAAAAAGTTCCAAATTATAGGAAAATTATTTATTTGAATCTAATTAAGTAATTTACTTCAATCATTAATTAAATTCTGTTATTTCAGACTGGTTATGAATTAAGTATTTTAAAATACATATGTGAGGCTCGGAGTTGATATGGTCATCTGAAAATTTTATGTTCAATTTGACGAATACATGTACGGTGATAATTATAGAATTATTTTGACTTCTTCCTTGGAAAGTCCAATATGAATGAGTGTATATTTAGAGGCAAACACCATAGTGCGGGTATTACTGTCTCATGACAGCATCTAGTTACTTTATTTACGATAATTATGAACAGTTTTTAAGATTTTGGAAGGGACAGACAAGGATGAGTATTTTACTTTTGAAATTATACCTGCATTTCATAATGATGATTTTTTTTTTCAACGAAAACAACATACCGTTACGATGTCGAATTTTACTAATTTTATGATGAACAATAGGCCAACAAGCTGTACAGGTAATACTCATGGACTTCCTGTGTATACTGTTTGTGTATAGGGATTAGCGCTCCCCACGGTCTGCACGACCGTCAATGCCTCGGGGTCCCTCCCCTTACCTGAGAAAACCGTACGGTTAAAAATCTCGGCCTTTATTAATAAAAAAAGTAATTTATAAAAATTATTTTCAAAGTATATTTTTCATTGTGCGACAAACTTCCTGTAATTGTCAGAAGCCATATTTGCTTTGCAGTACAATTAAGGTGCGCAATAGAAAAATTGACTAAATGTTGTATTTAAAAATGTATTCATAATTGGGATGGTGATTATTTTTAGAACATTATTTATATCGGATAATTGTTATTATGATTAATAACTACATATCGAGGACGATTATATTTTTTATTTAGATAAATCACGTGATGCAGCAGTCACGCAATTTTAGCACATTGACTTGAAGTATTGATGTTACTTAAAACATCACTAGTGCAAGGGCATAACCAAGTTAAATTTCCAAGTTTAGTATATAAATATTTTCAACATGCATTGTAGTGTGTAAAAAGTGCTGCGATCCTGTCTAAATTCTGCACTTTCATTGTTAAAACTTGTTTGACCGAATGCTGTATTTTTAGCTGGTCAGCGGCATTTAATATTGATATAATTCAATTGTTTTTTAAGATTTCGTCAGGATCGCAGCACTTTTCAAATACCTTAATAGTTCTATAGTTGAAATGTAAAAGCTTACTTTGATCTATAGAGTGTATGCCCTTTCACTAGATCAATTTATTAAGACCCCCTACATTAGCCTCCGATGTACTTGCATACAAATATACGACAGTGTCAATTAAATACGTAATGTACAGAAAATATATTAATATAATAGGGAAGAAGACATTAAATCGAAGTTATTGGCCCATGGAATATCTGTAAATAATATTTTATTTAATCAGAGAATACATATTTTGTAGAGAAAATATTACTTGATCTGTATCTCACTGCATACAAACTACGTCAAGTTGTAAGAAATGACGTCATATTGACAGGTGTATTGCGATCAGTGACTTGTTTATAACTTGTTATGTGGGATTTAACTAACGACAAAACATGCTGTAGTAAGTTTTTATGCAGTTTGATGATTTCTTACTGGTTAAATTAACAGATAAACTCATTTTGTGGTATTTTAAAGAAATGTTGCATGACGTACATTGTGTATGATGTCATAGTTAAGTTTGCCCGTACAAATTAGGCTCCGTCTCCTTTTTGTAACCTTAACTGTGCTGCGTTTGTTTGATCTAAAGAAAATACCAAGAAGGTCTCTAGTGGCCAGTTGCGTATCTATAGGTTAGCTAAGTACAGCTCATTGGTGGATCCACGGATCACGTAAACCGGGTTTAAATGCCAGGTAAGTCAGGGTTACCTGAGTAGTAATTCAGTTGCACGCTTGAAAAGTAAACTACGCTTACCTGATCCAGACTTTCGTTTGCGAAAAATTGAAGAATGTCGAAACCCAGTAAATCTCCTTATTTTACTGCCCTGGAAAAATCTGTTTTATTAGAACCTATTGAATCTAGGAAGGATATCGATTGAAAATAAACAAAATGACGGGAAAATGGTATTGAAGAAAAACTCGAAATGGGAGAAAATAACGACTGACTTCAATGCAAATAACGGTGTCAACCAAAGGACCTGTATGCAGCTGAAGTCCCTGTGGAAAAATATGAAGTCAAGGACAAAATCTGCAGTTGCAAAAGACCGAAGAGGGAGGACAAAAACTGGAGGGGGGCCACAATCTGATACAGGACTGGATACCGTTGCAGCTGCAATTTCAACCATGCTTCCGCAGCAGATTAACAGCTTATCTAATGAATTCGACGACGACGCCAGTTTACATGGAGATGTGGAAAGAACTTCCAGTACCAATGAAGCAGCGAGTAAAAAAAATGAAGAATTCAAAATATAAATTAAATATTACATTTTAATGCTATTAATTTACAAGTATAGACAGTACATTATCCGATATTTGAATGTTATAAAACGTTCGCAATGAGAGTTTAAATGAAGATAAATTTATTCACATAGGAAACAATGTCACCGAATGCAATGAAGCCTCCTCTGGTAGTTCCTCATCATCAACAGCAGCATCGGTAGTTAAGAAGAAAAGGCCCCAGGGTAAACAAGAGCAGGTTAAAGGAAGGCTCTTGGAGATGGCAGAAGAAGAACATGTCACAAAGATGCAAATTTATAAACTCAAAGAGGAAATTCTCAATCTGAAAAAGCGTAAGCTAGAGGAATCCATGTCCACTGCATGTGCCAATGATTCAGGCAATAGACCTAATACAAGTAAAGAAATTGCATGGAGACCATTTTAGTTTGTTTAGGGCAATTAATAAGAAATGGTTTATTGAGTAAAATACAAAAGATACATATTAAAATTCTTTTACTTACTTTAATATCTTATCTGAAATTACGAATCAGAATTAAACGTAGGGCCCTGCCTCTGTGGTGATGGTGGCGATTTCAAAGCTGCCAACCCTTACGATTTTGGCGTAAGGCGTACGAAATCAGCGTCTAAAATACGCCTTACGATTTCTCTCTATATTCTTCCGATTTCAGTTTTTCTCATTCAAAGTACATAATATGGTATTTTCATAGCTGACAGTCTATAGTTTCTACTAATTTAATATATTCATAATTCTTACAACGCTTGCTAGCTTGTATCATCGTTTCGGTTTTAGAAGGCCAATCACAATAATGTCAATGTTTTAAAGTAAAAAAATGGAAACATACCTCAGATTACATGTTCATTTACAAAACATCTTCAGCGACAGGGGGCCTAGGTGGTCCCTAGACCCCGCCTTACTATTTGTCATTTCAGAATGTTCGCAGCTCTACAATGTAAAATGCATTTTATTAATAAACAGAAAATATAGATTTATAGATTTTTAGATAGGCTTTTAATATCAATTTAAAACCTTTATTTAGTGCGATTATTCAATGATTAGCGAGACAATGTATGTAATTAATTTTGCCCTGTTTATGTGTACAGGTTTGACATGTTTACCATCGAGGTGGCTTATTAAATCGCTCTCGTTTTTTTTTTATTTTTGGACTTAAAATATATGTAGACAGAGGTCAATTTCCCTCCATTCCAAATTCATCATTCACTAGATTGTATGATAATTCGTTGCACTGATTTAATCTCCATGTATGTTTTAATGAAGAAAAATTTTTCCCCACTCTCCTTTTCAAATGCTTTCAAATACTTTCTTCAGCGTAGCCAAATCCCTAAATACTGAGTACTTTTCATTTAAGCCTGCTGTTCAGTGGTCATTAACACCTTTATCTTTTACTCTAATATCGGACTGTCTCAGGTAACTCAAAAGCAATGTTTTAAGTACAATATATGATATATGTATTTTGTATTAAAAAATATCAGACAGTTTTAGGCCGTACGCTGTATTTCTTAATTATGCTAAAAAATATAACAAAAGATTAATTGCAACATGAAAATGTTTATTGATGAAAAAATATTGATTTCATGAAACAATGAAAACAAGAGGCCCATGGGCCACATCGCTCACCTGAGTACCTTGGGTAGGGGGTTCAGGTATAAATTTTCGGTAAAATATTTTCAATTAAATATATTCTAGAACAAACATGGACACATTTAGATATATAAAAAAACTTTACTTGGTGAAAAAAATTCCAAGTAGAACAAAAGTTATGAAATTATCAATGTTGTGAGTACTGCTATTTTATGTACGAAAATTTCTACACATACGAGTACTAAATGATGGCACATGAAAGGAAGAAAACACGTTAAATCTAGGTATTTTTTAAAGGATAGTGCCTAATTTTATCTAGAAGTAGGGCAAACTATATATTTTTCGGAAAGGTCTATGCAAGCCCTAATTTTCTGTTTTCATGTCAGCTAAAAAATATCCAAGATGGCGGCAAAATATCCAATATGGCCGCCAATAGTAAAAATGGCCGATACAGGATTATTGAAAACATACTTTCAAAATCAGGTGAGTTAAGAATAAATAATGAAATTTTTGAATTATTTACAATCTATTACTTTTAAAAGATTTATTAAAATAAGGATCGTAATAAAATATGGTCACTAAAAGTTAGAGTTTTGTCTTGACATCGCAAGGAAGAAAGATGTCAATATTATGAAAATGGCAAAAAATGGGAAAAAAGAATTTACTACAATTAATTCACAACTTTATTTTTAAATTTACATAGATCTTTAAAATACATGATATCAAATTTCGGTTTCAATCAATCATTGTATATATTATCCATGCTTCCTGGAAAAGTTGAGTGTTAAGTTTCTCTCAGACTTCAGCTACTACCGGCCGCAGGCGGGTACCATAATCATGATATGGAATGATTCTAGCACTTTCCCGAAGTCTAACTGTATATACTCATTGAAAAAAAAAATTAACCACAAAGTATCATGTTCAAAAAAAAAAATTATAAATATTTTATAATTATAAGTAAAACAATAAATAAATATTTTCTTCTATCACATTTCAATCTAATTAAAATTAGATGTTAGATCCGCTCGCATACTCGCTACACTAACATCTAACAACATCCCATTGAGGGTCACGTCAGAGGTCAAATTCTATCAACCAATCAAATCATCGCTGGCGAAATCAACGTATATTGTAGAAACGATTAAGTCTAGAGCCGTTCCGAATTTGACCTCTGACGTGACCCTAAAAGGGATGTTGTTAGATGTTAGTGTAAGAAGTATGCGAGCGGATCTAACATCTAATTTTAATTAGATTGATCACATTTGAACTTCGGATTTCAAAATTCAGAGGAAATCCAGGCTGCAGAATCAAATTTGTACATTTATATCAGGGATCGTTTACTAGGTCCCTGTATAAGTTATGTTGTAGGAAATAACCACAGTTTTCATAGATTTTTCCCCAATAAGTCTAAAATTATTTAATCTCACGTTTTACGATACAAAAGTGTGCATGAATTTAAAGGTACTTAAAAACTGTTCAAAAGTTGCGTCGGGTTGACGTCTTTTGAATGAAATCCGGGTGAATTATTTTCTGAAATGATTACAGAACCACAATATTCTGATAGGAAATTTTCTCAGCTTTCTAATAGTGTATGTTGCATAAAAATATTTCGATTACTTACCGTAGTAAAATTGACCTCTTTCCTTTGAAACGAAAATACATAAACTTCTGCACATTGCATCAAGATGCAACAATAACAATGTTAATCTTCAAAATGTAAGCTTTCCTGTGATAGGTCAATGTCGTTAATTCCTTAAAAATCGCCTCCCGGAAATCCAATCAAAATGACGCTATCAACGTCGCGGAGACAAAATTACAGTGCCATGCATAAAAGGGAAAACCCCGTCTCCAATTTTAGCACAACTTCGACCCGGTAAATTTTTAATACAAACTTTTCAGAATGACATAACACACACATCATACGAAAGTTCAAACAATGTAGAAAAATTCATTATATTTGATTTCTAGATAAAGAATGAAAAATAATGTAAAAATGACGTTTATAAACACCAATAAATTGCGTTTAAATGCCACAATTACATAGCTAAGTCGGGTTACCTGAACCCCCTACCTTGGGTGATGCAGATCTTCACCAGATTCCCCCTCTTGCTATACCAATCATGCCCAACACAACCCCCTTCCCTTTTTTATTTAAAAACTTTAGAATCTACACTCCCCAAGGATGCTTCCACATAAGTTTCAGCTTTCCTGGCCCAGTGGTTCTTGAGAAGAAGATTTTCAAAGATTTGTTCTATATATTTCTCGGTAAAACTTGGATTCCCTATTGTGGCCCCGCCCTACCCCCGGGGGTCATGATTTTAACAATTTAATATCTACACTACCCAAGGATGCTTTCACATAAGTTTCAGCTTTCCTGGCCCAGTGGTTCTTGAAAAGAAGATTTTTAAAGATTTGTTCTTTATATTTCTATGTACATGTAAAACTTGGAATCTCTATTATGGCCCCGCCCTACTCCCGGGGGTCATGATTTTAACAATTTAATATCTACACTACCCAAGGATGCTTCCACATAAGTTTCAGCTTACCTGGCCCAGTGGTTCTTGAAAAGAAGATTTTTAAAGATTTGTTCTATATATTTCTATGTAAAACTTGGATTCTCTATTGTGGCCCCGCCCTACCCCCGGGGTCATGATTTTAACAATTTAATAACTACACTACCCAAGGATGCTTCCACAAAAGTTTCAGCTTTCCTGGCCCAGTAGTTCTTGAGAAGAAGATTTTTAAACATTTGTTCTAAATATTTCTATGTAAAATTTGGATTTCCTATTGTGGCCAAGCCCTGCCCCCGAGGGTCATGATTTTAACAATATAATGTCTACACTACCCAAGGATGCTTCCGTATAAGTTTCAGCTTTCCTGGCCCAGTAGTTCTTGAGAAGAAGATTTTTAAAGATTTGTTCTATATATAATTCGGTAAAACTTGGGTTCCCTATTGTAGCCCCGCCCTACCCCCGGGGGTCATGATTTTAACAATTTAATATCTACACTACCCAAGAATGCTTCCACATAAGTTTCAGCTTTTCTGGCCCAGTGGTTCTTGAGAAGAAGATTTTTAAAGATTTGTTCTATATATTTCTCGGTAAAATTTGGATTCCCTATTGTAGCCCCGCCCTACCCCCGGGGGTCATGATTTTTACAATTTAATATTTACACTACCCAAGGATGCTTCCACATAAGTTTCAGCTTTTCTGGCCCAGTGGTTCTTGAGAAGAAGATTTTTTAAGATTTGTTCTATATATTTCTATGTAAAACTTGGATTCCCTATTGTGGCCCCACCCTACCCCCGGGGGTCTTGATTTTAACAATTTAATATTTACACTACCCAAGGATGCTTCCACATAAGTTTCAGCTTTCCTGGCCCAGTGGTTCTTGAGAAGAAGATTTTTAAAGATTTGTTCTATATATTTCTATGTAAAACTTGGATTCCCTATTGTAGCCCCGCCCTACCCCCGGGGGTCATGATTTTAACAATTTAATATCTACACTACCCAAGGATGCTTTCACATAAGTTTCAGCTTTTCTGGCCCAGTGGTTCTTGAGAAGAAGATTTTTAAAGATTTGTTCTATATATTTCTATGTAAAACTTGGATTTCATATTGTGGCCCCACCCTACCCCTGGGGCTCATGATTTTAACAATTTAATATTTACACTACCCAAGGATGCTTTCGTATAAGTTTCAGCCTTCCTGTCCCAGTGGTTCTTGAGAAGAAGATTTTTAAAGATTTGTTCTTTATATTTCTATGTAAAATTTGGATTTCCTATTGTAGCCATGCCTTACCTCCGGGGGTCATGATATTAACAATTTAATATCTACACTACCCAAGGATGCCTTCGTATAAGTTTCAGCTTTCCTGGCCCAGTGGTTCTTGAGAAGAAGATTTTTTAGTGACCCCACCCTATTTTTGTTTTTTTTTTTTTTTTGATTAACTACCCTTGTAAGGGGACTTGGCCCTTCATTTTAACAATTTAAACTCCCCTTCACCCAAGGGTGCTTTGTACCAAGTTTGGTTAAAATTGGCCCATTGGTTCTTGAGAAGAAGTCGAAAATGTGAAAAGTTTACAGACGGACGGACAGACAGACGGACGGACAATATGGGTACAGTCCACTAATTGTTTTCCCATAGGCGACAATGTTAACGTTTCTTCTCATAGCGATGTCCCTAATTTTCGTTCAGAAGTGAGTGACCCCTCAAATCAAAGCACATCAACTTGTCTTTCCTTGGTTAAAATCTCGAGGTGGCATGTCAGATTCGTTTTCCGGCAAAATGCGTCTGTCTGCGGGAACCTCTAAAAATGAAAGTGAAAGTAGGGGAAACTCAGAATTCTCACTGGCGTTATAATACACAAAATAATTCGGCTGATCTTCTTGATAAATTACATTTTCCAAGCTTTTTTGGTAGGAAAGATACTCCTTATCAACAAGTGTGAGGCTCAGTTCAGTACATCTGCCCAATTTTTTTTATGCAAGTCTGCAAATTAAGGAACTTGTAATTTTTTCTGCACTACTTTCTTCGCCTACCGATTCTAAAAATAATTAGTGGGATGTACCCAGCTAGACAGACAGACGGAGGGACGACGGACAAAATGTGATCAGAAAAGCTCACTTGAGCCTTCGGCTCAGGTGAGCTAAAAATTCAGTACATATTGCATAAAAAAAGTTACAATTATGGATAAGAAAAATAAAACATTTGTCAGTACTGTAACATACTGTTTTAAAGAAGGAATTATTTTGTTGTAATCTATAGTGAAAATGAACACTGCATCTTTTTGCATTGAACAAATGACAATTATCATTTGATGATTTAGAATTAATCTTAATGTTTTTTTACACATACAGTTGTCAAATACAAGCACAATAAATACAAATATTTTTAACAGGAAGCTAAAATATTCCACAGGTAGTTTAACGTTTCCTTTGTTAAACTTTAGCCAGCCTTTGATCGAAGCATTCCTTTTATGGTCTTTACTTGACCACGCCTTTGTAGGACAAAATGAGCTCCAATGATTGACATTACTTGACCACGCCCTTAGATCCTGGTCCCCTCCTTTGTGTACTACAGATGGTACAACGCTCCTTCAAATGAAAAAAAAATCATAGAACTGAGAATACTGGCAGCAAAGTCAGTATAGACAAAACAAATCATACATCAAAAAGAACTACATGTATCTCTGCAAAAAATTACCGGTATATCAAAGGTCCAAAATGTATGATAGGCGAGACAAAAATTAGTTTAACTTCATAATTCTGTGTTTTAAGTATGGTTAAATTAACATAAACAATGAAAGAATACAGAATACGACACAATGTAAATATAACTAAGTCAAAAAGAGGTATGTCATATTTATCTACTGATACACAGGATTTCTTTCAATATTTGTTTCTAACTATCTTCAGTATTGTATGTTGTATTATTTCATAAACACATAAATACGACAATATTTTGTAAAGGAGGAAAGAAATTACCATAGAGTTTGTGGGTAAGCAATCTTCGTGGAATGCATGTTTACAGTGGAATAAAACAACATTGCTGGCATATCTCAAATCTACAAAACAGTATTTGTTATAATTTTTCAAAAACATAAAAATATACTAGTAAATATTTTTCATTAAAAATTATCAATCCACAAGAATAACATTTTAAAAGAGCAGAGACAAGGGTTTATAATTTGTAAAATGATACCTGTTACTATGATCCGCTGTTGACAAATAGGACAAGACTGGCTACCTGGAAACAAAAGAAATGTTATTATACAATTTTAATAAACGTTTCTCAAAAAGCAAACATTTCCAGCATACTCTCTCTATCATCCCGTAAACATTATATACTTGTATATGTACCTCGAAATGACATGTCCAGGTTTGTGTAAAATGTCCATTAAAACCTCCAGAAACCTTTCTAAATCAATAACCCCCAACCACCTTACCCCGCCCCCATCATAATGTCATACATACTGTCAACAGCTACCCCTCTTCTTTGTGTTTTGACTAGTCTGTCCAGTAAGTTAAAGCTGTCAGCTACAAGAATTCTTCTACAGCCCTCTCTCAGTGATATCTGTGAATCATATCAAAATAAGGGAATGAACATAATAATTTTATGATGTTGTT
The DNA here is from genome assembly GCF_032062105.1 of Saccostrea cuccullata. NCBI lineage: Eukaryota > Metazoa > Mollusca > Bivalvia > Ostreida > Ostreidae > Saccostrea > Saccostrea cuccullata. The sequence continues at coordinate 658,895 of NW_026935523.1, forward strand.
AAATATAACTTGTTTTAGTGCTTTTATAATTTCCAATATTAATGGCATTTGATTTTGAATCTAGTTGTTTATAAAGAAACATGTCTTTGTTATGTAACAAAAATTATGTAACAAGAACTCAAAACTACACTTATAGAAACAGTAAAGAATTGATAAAAGAAGAAAGATATCATTCAATATCTGGGAACTCATGGAAGTACGTTAAATTTACAAACAAGAAGTAGAGGAGACAGCCTGAAAAACAAGACGAGTGGACACCAACTGCATTTCAAAACTCCGAATAGAGGATTTAAAAGCTCCGATATACCAGTGTGTAAAAAAGATTAACACTAACCACTGGTGTAAAAATACTTAAAAAGAATACATAGGTAAAAATATCCATCAAAGAAAGCTATCACAAGTAAATGCATAGACCTCAGGTTCAAAGACATCAATAATGACAAAACCATAAAGGAAGATGTAAAAACTAAAGGACTTCACCTAGCCCTCTTTAAAATGACAATGCTACTAACAGGAATTGAGAAAATGCATGCAGAAATTTTGAAAAGAAATATATGGAGATATATATACATAATAAATATATCATTATTTTTAAAATTCTATACTGAAAGGAAAAAGAAACGCAGGGTAAACTTTTGAGGTGAATTAAATTTGTTTTTCTTAAAATACTTTTTAGTTTTCCTATCTAACTTTTAAAATCATCTTTCAAAAAGATATAACCAAATTCTCATATGATTTTGTGTAATTATTCATGAGTTATTGAAGCTCAAATGACGATACCCCCAAAAGGGAAAATCGAAAACTCTCATTATCTTCAATGTCCATCTCGTGCATTTGTAAGAGTCTTATTTCTCCTTTGCATGGAATTTCATCAGAGTGTTTATCTTTTAAACCCTGGCTCAATTTAGCATGGGTAATCACGCAAAAAAATAAGTCAAACGGCGCGCGCATGCGCCAGTGAGAAGAATACAACAGTAAGTTGACTGGCTCAAAAAACCAAGTTGCGGAATTGTTTTCTTTCAAATTTCGTATGAATGTAATGATTATAATCGTGTACACTATTAATGGCTGTTTTTGTGGTTGTAAGTGGCGATTTAAGAGATGGCAGGACGAATAACCCGCTCGTAACATGGCTCTGTTTCGCGTTAACGTCATCGTCACGGTTGATTGAAATCCACTCCAGACCCTCTCTGACAACGGCTAAAAAGTTTTATGGGGGAAAATTTACAAGAGACTGCTTAGTAAACCGTTGTTGCCTTTTTCGTTAATTAGGCAATTCGAAAACAAGACCCAATTGAACTTCCGTTAACTGTGCCAAGATTGCGATAAATTCATAATGTCTCTTAATATTGAAAAACGATGTGCATACCTCATATGTATCAAATAATGGAACAAAATTTGAGGACAAACACGTCGTTATCAAATTGCACGTGTGTTGGTCTTTATAGCGTTTTCTCTACGTGACATCATAAATTTTACGGTTGAGTAATTCTGAATGCTGATTTTGATGCACAGTAACTAAATTTCCCATCTGACCAATTTTCGCAATTTTCGGTCATGTGGTCAAATTTTTATCGACAATTATGCTACCCTGCGTTTCTTTTTCCTTTCAGTATATATTAATCAAAGTAGTTTCTATGCCCTAGTAGTCAATCT